>NC_091456.1:18173420-18773420 GCF_027789765.1 Dendropsophus ebraccatus | reverse complement strand
ATTATTTAAACAATATGTAATTTTCTGATGACACATTCCCTTTAACTCACCGCCAGTATTCCTGCTCAGCGGTATCCATAAACATCATTAATTCCGTCGGACAACCAATAAATTACATGATTTAAAGAGTACCTGTTGTAAGAAAAAACTTTTAACACGTCACAAAGACACGTTAGATTGGATTGGTAAGGAGAATGATCCAGAAGAGGTCTATGCTGATGTGTGTTCCTCTCCCTGCTCTGGGTTCATCAGACCAGGACAGCCCTTTCTGCTGCTTTCTGCTAAAGACACAAAAAACTGTGTGTCAGCTTTTCCCTTCGTTTTTCCCTCCTCCACCTCTCTGTAAGATTAACAATTCTCTACCTGAAACTTTGTAGAAACTTTGTACAGCCGGGAGGGTTAATCACAGAGTTCATCAGCAATTTGATCTCATATTAACCTTCCCAGCATTACAAAGAAGCTACAATGTTGCAGATAAAGCCTGCAAGGGACTTGTTTACATCAGCATCTCAGAAAAGGGGGGGACAGAGAGAAAAGCCCACACATAGATTTTTTGTGTCTTCGGCAGAAAGCAGCAGCTCAGAACTGGAGGAAGGAGACTGAATAGAAAATAACAAGTATGAAATTAATTGTTAGTCTCACTAGCTCTAGTGTGCTAGAAAATTTAAAGTTTCAGGATTTTCTACTAAGGCCTAAAGTCTATGAGCAGTCCACATTTCAGACTGTGTAAGTACATGTTTAATTACTTTGTGGTCTGAGCTCTAGTCATGTGCATTGGGCTGATACAATGGTTCTGATATAATGGTATATAGACTATACTATATGGCCGTGAAAAGGAGGCCTGAGAATACTTTGCTTAAGTAAGCAGAAGGGACTTTGAAAACATTTTTTGGTCTCTCTATCATTTTTCACTTTTACTTTAAAACTTTTGATTGAAGTAATTTTAGTTTATCTATTTTCTCTTTTATTGTAACCAATGTATTGTACCTTTTATATTGAATCTTAAAACTTTAATACGTTTGGTTCTTGAACGCTCAAAAGAATTCTTAGTCCCTCTTTGAATGCATCAATCCTTATGACTTCTGTAGAACAGTATGGCTGTGCGGTATAGCTGTGTGCCCAGAATTTGATTGGTCTACAGGACATGTGGGGGCTCTTACTGCAATATAACTATTGTGGCATGGTTTGGCTTAAACAGAAAGTTCTATGCCTCTGGAGTGGTTCAGGGGCAGCTCCTGGAAAAGTATTCTTACCTGTCCTCTTGCCCCACAGCACTGCTCCTGGATCTTGTTGACCAACTGCAACTCTTCCAGCTGAAACTTCACAAAACCCGGGTGATTGATTGCCTGCTCATCCAATCAGTGACTGGGACAGCACACCGCCTCAGTCACTAACTGGCTGAGCGGGCAATCACTCGACTGGGCCATATCTTTGCAGCTGGAAGAATATGACATACCCGGATTCTAGCCGAACTGACTTCCGGGGTTCATCAGCAGGACTCGGAAGCAGGGCTACGAAGGCACGGGGAGGGGTTATGGGGGCACGGGGAGGGGTTATGGGGGCACGGGGAGGGGTTACGGAGGCACTGGGAGGGGTTATGGGGGCACGGGGAGGGGTTATGGGGGCACGGGGAGGGGTTCAGAGGCACGGGGAGGGGTTATGAGGACCCCCCTGCCTTCCTCCCTTTTTCAATGTCACTGGACTTCTCCTTTAAGGACTCAAGAGCTTCCCAGATAAGGACTTCCAGTGTGGAAGGACACAGGCAGCGCTAGGCGCTGTATTGTATAGTTAGTGGCAAAGTGGTTTTATTTTATGTGGGCAGCTTTACCTATGCTGTATATGTTTTGCGGCCAGTTTAACTCCTAGGCAACCAAGGATGTACCGGTACGCCATGGGTGACTGTCCCCAGATGACCCTGGGCATACCAGTACGTCCTGTGCTATGAAGCGCTCAGCGATCGCGCTGCAGCACGTCATTAACCCCTAAGACGCCACAATTGAATGGGGTCCTGATCACTGTATCTGACTGCCGGAGGTCTCTTACCTTTCTCCGTGCGATCTGATCGGCTTTCTGCTCATCGATTCTGCCACAGGCAGGCTCAATGGGCAGAACGCCTATAACACTGATCAATGCTATGCCTATGGCATAGCATTGTACTGTGTCTGCAATCTAATGATTGCAGGTAAAAGTACCCCAGGGGGACCTCAAATGTGTAAAAAAAAAAAAAAAAAAAGTAAAAATGTTTGTATAAGTACCCCAAAGCCCCTCCCCCAATAAAAGTAAAAATCATCACCCCGCTTTCACATATAAAAATAACTACATAAATAATCGTATAATATACCGTAGCGTGTGTCATTGTCCAATCTATTAAAATATAACAATTGTCATCGCCAACGGCGTAAACGAAAAGAGTGAAAAAAGCACCAGGATTACCGATTTTTGTTACATTATATATAAAAAATGTATTAAAAAGTGATCAAAATGTCCGAGCTACACAAATATGTTATTAATAAAAACTAGAGATCATGGCGCAAAAAATGACATCACATACAGCCCCGTAGGTGAAAAAAATAAAACCGTTATAAGCGTCACAATAGGCCCATTTTATTAATAATTAATTGCAAAAAAAAAGGATTTAATAAAAAATATATATAACATTAGAGAATCTGTGTAAACCTGCATATGGTTGTGTCCGGGCTGACCTATAGAGTAATAGTATCATGTCACTTTTACCATATAGTGCATTACGTAGACACAGGAACCCCCCAAAAGTTACCATATTGCATTCTTTTTTTACGATTTCACCAATTTATATCTTCATAAATAATAATTTGGGGTTCCATCATACATTTTATAGTAGAAAGAAAGATGCCAAGTACAAAGTACAACTACTCTTGTAAAAAACAAGCCCCAACATGGCCCTATAGATAGAAAAATGAAAGTGCTAGAGCTGTTAGAAGGGGAGGAGGGAAAAATGAAAAAATGAAAATTTGCGCTGTCCACTGGGTCATTTTGGGCTTGGTCCTCAAAGGGTTAAAACATACAGCACCGTGTAGACTTTGTGCCAATAATCTGGGACCCGGGAGATAGCGATCCCAGAGGGTGAGTAACCCCCAGATTGTCACTCTATATACACATAAAATTCTGCAGATTCCGCAGCACTTTACAAATAGATATTATATATGCTGCTCTCAGCTCTGCTTCATCATTTTCTTCAAGTGCTGGGCTTTCTATTACGCAGTGTGATGCAGGTCAAGGAGATGTATCTAGTGTGATGTACTGTACATCTACTATTCACGGGGAGGCAGCCGCAAGGATTGTCAGAATTTGGGACAAGAGTATAAATTCTTATCGCTATTTGCAATTTCTAGTCCTCATTGGTGACCATTTTTTACCAAAATGCAATAACATTAGAAAATAGAAATATCCCTTTAAATAAAGAGATAATATAAACTTTGTGTATGGACGACAAATGAAGTGATCCTTTTTTTATGTTTGTCAATTTACCAGTAGAGTAGCTTTGTCTGTCTATCTTCTATCCTCAATAAATGGAGATCTTTCCCCCCCACACAGCCATTGCTTCAAAGAAAACGGCAGCCATCCATCTCCAGTTTGTGCAACTGACGAGAAAATCAAACCATCAAGCCATTGATTGCACTCAGTGGTATGACACTTCATCGTCATTTAGAATTTCCAAGCTGTCCCATGTTCATTGTAAAGAAACATCACTCGCTTTGAGATTTATGAACTAGATAGCGGCCGCTTATATCAATAAACTCCACGTATTTAATATGTTTACACGTCAGAGGATAAACCAGATCCAGATGGTAAATAGTCATTTTTAAAACTTGCATCTTCACAAAACTAGGGAGATGCATCTACTGTAGAAGCCTGAATTGTTAACAAGTTTAACGGTACTTTTATACCTCGCTGTGCTCACCATCTTATAGCAATTCTTCCAGAAGTGGACTATTGATTTTGCTTTCCATTTATTAAGTGGCATGCGCATTACAACTAATGACAACTGTTATTCTGTGCCTTTGTAGATGTCATATTACTATGACAAAATCAGGAACTTTTGATTGTATTAATGTACTGATGTATTTAAAGTTTACCCGCCGTTATATCTTTTAAAATCTAAATCAAAAGTAGATGTAAAATAAAGCAAGTTTGCAATTTACATTCATTATTTTTTTCGTTGATATCATGCTGTAAAATACAGCTGAACTTACCAGAAATCCAGGTCCAGTCTCATAAAGGCAGATTTTTAGACTTGTGCTGGTTGAAAAAAAAACAGACTAAACACAGGGATTCCGGCCAGTACAGAGAGTCACAGCTCCGTGTGTCCATCAGTCACATGACTGCCTTCTCTCTGGGAGCACTCAGATGGCCTGGAATACACAGGACTTCCTGTTTTCTGACTGTTTCCTGTTTTTTGAGGGGAAAAAAAAGTCAAAAAACAGGAAGTGCTGTGTTTTCCATGCTAACTAAAAAATAAATATGAATGAATGAATGTACATTGCAAACTTGCTTTACATCACACCTACTGTTGAAAGTTATAACGACAGGAACACTTTAAAGGGAACCTGTCACCAAGACAATGATTTCTTATCTATCACCATCATGTTATAGAGCAGGAAGAGCTGAGCAGATTGATATATATATATATATATGATTTATATGATGGAAAAGATTCAGGATAACATGTAACATGTTTATTGAAATCCCTGAGCATTCTGGTTTAAGGGGTTCAGTGGGCGGTGTCACTCAACGGACTGGATTCTTTGGAAACATCAGAGATTTTAATTAGGGATGGTCCGAACCGAGTTTGGTTCGGGTTCGTACGAACCCGAACCCTCGGTAATGATTCCCGCTGTCTGCCCGCTCCGTGCAGCGGGCGGATCCAGCGGGAGGACCGCCTGGAAAACTGGGATACAGCCATAGCCATAGGCTGTATCCCAGTTTTCCAGGCATTCCTCCCGCTGTATCCGCCCGCTCCACGGAGCGGGCAGACAGCGGGAATCATTACCGAGGGTTCGGGTTCGTACGAACCCGAACCGAACTCGGTTTGGACCATCCCTAATTAAAATCTCTGATGTTTCCAAAGACAGTGGGAATCTGCTGCCGAGCGTTCAGGTTCATACGAACCCGAACCTCGGCAGGTTCGGACCATCCCTAATTTTAATCAATAAAATACAAGTTATACTTGTACTGAATCTTTTTGCATAAAGATTAGAGATGAGCGAACCTTGAGCATGCTTGAGTCGATTCGAACCCAAACTTTTGGCATTTGATTAGCGGTGGCTGCTGAAGTTGGATAAAGCCCTAAGGCTATGTGGAAATCATGGATATAGTCATTGGCTGTATCCATGTTTTCCAGACAACCTTAGAGCTTTATCCAAGTATAGCAGCCCCAGCTAATCAACTACCGAACGTTTGGGTTCAGATGGACTCGAACCCGAACCTGGTTCGCTAATCTCTAATCGTTTTCATTAGCTGATCGTTGTCTTTATTACATGGAGCGATAACCGGATTTGGCAGATTATCGCTCCATGTAATAGGGCACTAACCTTTTAATTTTGCGACCCTGATAGATTAACCTCTCCTTTTTTTACTTTAAAAGGAAAAGAGAAGGACCTCAACTTCTCTTGAATAGTTGATAGTGTCCTAAAAGTTGGGCTGCTGGGGGTGGGTGGGGTCTACCTGGACTGGGGCTAACTTATTGGCTCTTGCCGATCCCGTTACACAGCATTCACATGATTGACTGCTAGGTCTCTCCATATACAGCAGCGTGATCTCCTTGCCTTTGAAAACTTTACAAAAACGTTTCTGAACATCCTTGCAAAGTGAATTGTCGACCGGTCAAATGTTTATAGTCCTTAGGCAGTTTGCAAGTGGTTAACTATGTGATTTATAAGGACATTTATTCAATTAAGCCATTTTTGTGTTTCAGTCGAACTGAAATTTAACTTGGATCAATACGTTAATAAAAGATACCCTGGCCTTGTGAAAATTGTTCGTAACACCAGACGGGAAGGACTAATTCGAGCTCGGATACAAGGATGGAAGGCAGCCAGTGCACCCATAGTTGGATTTTTTGACGCTCATGTGGAATTCAACACTGGATGGTAAGGATTCAGTATACTGTTAGTATTCTTGTTATTTAATCTAATAACCATATGTTATATTCATTGCTTGGCGTATGAGGGCAAATATGTTTATTTTTTACTGTAACCTTTTAAAACCATGAGGGTAGTGACATAAGGCTGCACAACAATGTACTAAACAAAGGACATAGACATTCGCAGATCACCTGATATTCCAATGGAGAAGGGCCACAGGACTCAAAACATGTAGCTTTTGTTTTACGATGTGCACACTATTTTTAACACATTCCAAATTAATGTGCCCCCCCCCACCATTATAACTCTATTAAGAAGCAAAGAGTAGTGTTGAGTAGAGATGATCGAACAACGCTGATGTTCCGCCTTGAAGACAGAACCTATGCAACCTATACAACCTATGGCCCAGGCTGTATTCCTGTTTTCCAGGCGGGAATTGGTCTGTCTCCACCTTCCCCATGGAATGGGAAGACTGCGGGAGTCAAGTACAGATGGTTTGAGTTTGTACGAACCTGAACATCAGCGCTATTCAATAATCTCTAGTGTTCGGCAACAGGTTCGGCAACACTTTCCAAGGCTGAACGCTCAGAATTTGACTCCCCCTGGCTGCAGAAGGTCGATGCAGCCCTAGGGAGTACTGGAAAACATAGATAAAGCCTATGGATAACACTAGAAAAGGGATATTATTTTTACAAGGCCCAGGTATGGTATATATAATATATATATGCTATAAATAAATCTTGCAATAAAGTACTGTACATCCAGAAATAAGGCTGGGTTCACACTGCTTTTTTGCAATACTTTTTTCTCAAAAAACAGATGCATTTGTGTGCATTCGTTTTAGCCTATGTTCACACTACGTATGAGTCCGGCTGTAGTTCGTACGCCGCCGTACATGTGCAGCTGAAAGTACGACCGTTGGAAAAATAGACATGCAGCCGGATTGCTAACATGCGGGCGAACCGCGAACATACGCCCGTAGTAGAGTTATGCTTCCCTAGCTTTTTTCGAAGCCAGCTGAAACAGGTCATTTACTTGGAAATCTTCGCCCAGCCCAATAAAACTCACAGAACCTTTTTGATCGAAAAATCACGTTCAATTTGGCTGAAATAAGTACTCCGTACGGGACCGCATGGAAATCCACGGCCGTGAGTTGGAACATTTCCGTCCTCAAACAATGGTCTTGTTCATTTTTCACGGCCCCGTATACGATCCGGGCGTAAGCTCATACGTGTATTGTGCGGGCATATATTGTATACTTTCAAGCGAACGCATCAACCTCAAAACTACGTGCGTATATTCGCGGTTCGCACTACGGCCGGAAAGATACGTAGTGTGAACATAGCCTTAATCTGTTTTTTCATTGACTTTCCTTATTAAAAAAAAAGGATCAAAAACAGATCCCTTTTTGTTAACAGACACAAAAAACGTAGTTGACCTCATTTTTGTTTCTGTTAAATCCATTTTGATCTTTTTTTTTTTTTATGATGGAAGCCAATGGAAAAACAGATCAAAACGGATGCACACAAATACATCAATTTTTTGTGTTTTTTTTTCCATCCATCTTTGGAAAGAAAATAGTTTTTAAAGAAGCGGATTAAAAAAAACAGTGTGAACGTAGCCTAAGAGTGTGGAACTGTCTTGGAGGGTCCAGGACATTACTATTCCAGATTTCTCATTTCTTGCTTGTACAATACTGAGACCTGACATCACCCGTCTCTCATTTGCACCTAGATATACATGGATTGTAACAGGTTAGCTATTCCCTATTCCCGATGTAAGTAAGAATCCAGCTATTATTTCAGTTTAAAGGAACAAAGTAACGCTTTTCGCATAGAGTTAAAGTGCAGTTATAAATTCAATAGAAAACTTATTTCCTATTGTCTTCCTGCTACATGAGTGAAAAACCCTCATGCTTTATTGTTATATGAATAAACCAATTTCAGCTGCTAAGTGGATTTTGAAGGTTTTATGGGGTATTTACCTTCCTGTATCATTTGTTTTTGCTTTGAATTAAAGAGTTTGTCTTTATATCATATCACAGTACAACTCCACTTATTCGTGTATAGTACTGTTACTTCAAATTGGTGCACTTGAGGTATTGTGCTACCATTTAAAGGGGTAACTCCATCTGGAGTAGTAATGCCTTATCCACAGTATCCCCCCCACCCCCACCCCGCAATCATCTAGCTATTTGGCTACTGCGAATATGGCATCCCTACTCCAGATGGGAATATCTTTTTAATAAAGGAGATACTAGTTATGTTTCCCAAAATCCATTTAATATTTTGATGATGATGATGGCTAGAGATGAGCAAACATTTCAAAAGTTTGATTCGCCAGCTTCGCCAAACGTTGACGTCAAGATCAGGTTCCTTTTGAACCTAACCTTAAACGAGCAGCACTAAAACAGCTAAATGATTAAAGAAGTTTATCTGTTTTGGTGTGGTTCACTCATTAGTTTGCTCATCAATACTTACCTTCCTTCTCCGGTGTCCTCCTGTAGCCACCAAAATTCCACTCAATGAATCACTGACTGAGATGGGAGTCTGAGACAGTGCCACGACCAGTGAGATGGGACAGTGCCACAACCAGTGATTGGCTAAGTGGGCTGTTACTCTTGTATTGAGAAAAACAGAACGCTTAGCCAATGACTGGGCACAAGTAGGAAACAAAAATGACAGGCAAAAGGCAATGCCTCATGTGATACCGCAAACAATGGAGGTAAGAGAATAGGAATGGTTCCAGGCTCACCTTGTAGCCCCGTGGGCTTGATGCATATCACCCCAGGTGATGCGGTATGAGAAGGATCCAGATGAAATGTAGACGTCCTGTAATATGGTGTCAGGTCATGTTCACACAACGTATGGTTTGTATAAATTACAGCCGTTGTTGCAGTTAGCAACAACGGACAAGATTTATACAAAGCATACATTGTGAATAAATGGAATCCTGGCCGGAGCGTGTTCATACAGATTCCATCCGGCCGCAGGAAAGACAGACATGTCAGTTTTCTGCGGCCGTTATTCATTGAATAGTGGCCGCACAGACATTGTCAGTCCACACAATGGAGCAATGCAGCGGTTAATTGGCATACGGGTGCGCCCACATCCGAATTCAGAAGAAATGAAGATCATACAGACGGTAATGCAGGGTCACAGAACCGCCGGTGTTATACGTCATGTGAACATGGCCTCAGGCTGCAAAGAATAAATGAACAGGATGCTTCCTATAAGGGGCCCGTGTGGAAAACCAAGGGTAAATGAGCAAAAAGGAGATGGCTGAAACAGCCGTAGCCAATGTGTGAACAGCGCTGTCTAACATAAGAAACAGGAGTGGAGCAAAGGTGGGCTAAAGAGATATAATTTATTGGGTAATGCACTTATAAGCGTGCTAGGCATCAGATATGGTCTGATCACTGGCCATGGCGCTGTCCCGTTCGAGTCAGTAATGGGCTGAGAGGGCTGGAGATGGCTGGGGATACCGGTGACCTGGAGGAGGACATAGGGGGAGCATGGACAGGTAAGCATACAATTTTTTTTTTTTTTTACACGCGCGGTTGTTTACATTATGGACTCGTTCTGAACTTTACAAAAACTTTGGTTCGGTACTGAACCAAACTTTTTGCAAAGTTCGGAACCAATCTCCGTTCAGAAGATTCAGTTTGGTCATCTCTAATTCTGGCTACACAGGTGATTTTTCTTTACATTCTATGTTGTACATTATGTTCTATATCATTCTCAGCCTGTAGTGCTGGGACCCCAAGGGTTATATTTCCTGATGCTATGCTTAATGCGCATTTCAGTGTATGATTATCACTTATGAACTATGGGAATACTTAATACCTGGCTGAGGAATACTGAGAGAAATTGCTGTATGTGGTTGTTTTATATTGCTTTCCTTATGTGCAGTATCTCATCCACAGGGAAAATAAAAGTAATTCCCCTTCAGAGATCAAAATTTAACATGTAAAGGACGTTATATAGAGTCTGGTGATCTGTTAGGCTATGGTCACTCTGCCTTTTTGTATCAGTTTAATGTATATATTAAAGGGGGGGGGGGGCAAACAGATGTTAAAAACCAATGCTGCAGAATCCCTTTCCCATTGACTTATATTATAATACATCTTCATATCCATAGAGGTCCGACCTTTACGGATTAGCAGAGGATCCTGCCACTGATCCGGAAGGTCCAATTGTGACAGGTACACTATTTACCACATGGTGTGTGTGTAGGGTGGGGTGAAGTATACTTACCACTCCAGTCTTCTATCTGTCTTCACTATAACCGCTCAGCCAATCAGCTGCTGAAACAGGACTGTGGCTGCTGATTGGCTGAGTGTCAATAGTAAAGACAGATACAAGACCAGAGCGGAAGGTATAATTTACCTACTCCCCTTCCCACCAACAGAGCACAGTGTGGCCCCCAGACTGTCACTGTAACCAGGTACCCTCCGCTCTGCCAAGTTTGAGACACCTGGTTAAATACTTAAGTCTTCCATTGTTTTAATGGGGCTCATTTTTCGAGTTAAAGGGATTATAAGGGTAACAAAAACAATATTCTAAATGATTCCCCTTCCCAATATCACCCTATGTCTAATATACATGTACAACCTATCTTGCATTCTTTCTCTGTTTTTTTTTTACTTCTCATTCTTATCATCTCTAGATGTCTAAAAACGTCTACTCTTGGTCCACTCTAACCCCGCTCAGCTCCCTCTTCCCCCCTCCCTTTGTAGTAACAGGACATGTGATCTCCTCTCTGGGAGCCGGGTTAGCTGTCTAGTGAATTGGTAACCTGACCCCCAGAATACATTATTTGCATCATCTCCATGCACCTGTGCTGCTTCCATAGACTTACATGTGTCCCTGAGTCTAGGTGTTTGTAATATGAAAAGTTAAAGTTCAATATTTGCTTGCTGTCATTGAATGCAGGCATATTTACCTCTCTTTGTGTTTCAGCTCTGTATATTGTGTTATAGATGTTCTTAGAGTCTAGAAGGAATTAGAATGTTTTCGTTCACAGTCAGCAAGCAGAGATCTAAACCTACGCTACACCCCCCACTCAGATGCCCGTTATGCAGCACATAGCTACACCATGCGTGTGCCAGCTTTGCTACGTCATCAGCTAGTATAGGATACATACTGGGGTGATGTGATGCAAAATCAGTGAAAAAAACAGTCCTGTGGTTACTGTGCAATCGTAATGAAAGCAGCGGGCAGGAAAGAAAGGTGAGGGGGGCGAGTACACAAATCAGGGAGATGCATGATGGGAAATGCAGTTTCCTATCTTGGTTATAGATCGGCTTTTAGAGAAACTTGTAACTCAGGAATGGCAGCAGCTAGAAAGACGGGAGATGGCTCAAAATACTGGGTGGGGTGGGGGCTTGGTGAGTAAGACCAGCTAGCATTAAATTTTTCCGCTTTTAGGCCTCATTTACAAGTTCAGTAATTTTTCTGGACCCCAAAACCTCCCTCTATTTTTACTCCGTGGTCCGTATAAATTCATCCGTATTTGCATCCGTTTCTGTATCCGTAAAATGTGAATGGTACTAGTTTACATATATTTGATCCGTGTTTTTACAAACATCGTGGATCTGACATCCGTGACGTCCGTAAAAAACACAGATCCCATAGACTTCTATTGGTAATCCGTACCGCAATCACAATCCGCACTAGAGCATGTCCTTTTTTTTACGCAACTGATTATCGATTAAAATTAACACGGACATGTGTGAATAGCCCAATAGAAATCAATGTGGTTCGTGATTACGAATTCGGAAAAACTGACAACTTTACTGAACGTGTGAATAAGGCCTTAAGTGGATAACCCTTTTAAGTACTAGAGTATTGAAAAATATTCGATGGAAAGATAGAAAAAAAAATCACATTTGCAGAAATGAGCTTTGTTTGTTGCTAAAAATATTTACCGCAGATAGTAGAACTGTGCATTACAAAGTTCCAATGCAAGGTGCGAAAACTGAGAGGAACACAGGGTAACTGGTAGGATCCCTGGAGTTTTCTACATATGTCCTTCCATCTGTTTGCCTTGAGGTGAAGCGTTACTGTTTTATCTTTATTAAGAACAACATTATTGTGGGATATTTGACCTCTCGAGTGAAGGAGACCATACAAAGGATGGCTCGTCTTCTCGTCACTCTTTGGCTATGTTCACACAACGTCAAAAATAGAGAAATTTGATATTTTAAAAAACGTGATTTAACTGACCGCAATGGCAATGCATTGAAGTCAATGGGAAGAGGGATGTGTAATGCACACAATGCATTGAATAACGGACTTTTTTATTGCGAACATCAAAATAATGAACATGATCATTAGTTTCTGACGTCTTAAATTACTATTAAATTCAATGGAGTTTTCAATTAAGTTGCACCCAAAGGGCAATTAGTAACCCCAAACTAGAATAATGTGCAAACACCAGTCATTGTACTAAGGGAAGGCCAGGCTGCTAAATGACGTCCGTTATTTTAGACTCAAAATAACGGATGTAATTTTAAACGGAGCTGAAAAAATGTTGTGTGAACATAGCCATAACCTGTAAATATTATATATTTAAAGAATTCTTTTTATAACAGATGAAAAATAGGATCATCGATTCTACCAGCATAATCTAATGATTTTTTTTTTTACTAATCAAGAATACGTTGAATCTAGTCAACCATGAACTGACCACTAGTGTGAAGATTTACATTTTATATAAAAAAATTTTTTTAAAAAGACTATCGTACGTGACATTTTCCAAATAACTATTACAATAAAACAGGAGCACTATCTACCTCTCATTCTCTCTATAGAACATGAAGTTGCTTGAACGAGCAGGCTGAGAACGAGATAATTACTTACTTTGGATGTCCTAGAAGTGACAGCTTATTACACCCATTAGAGCATGGCTTAATGTTCCGTCAGTCACATTCTGCAGTGCCAGAAATATTTCCTTGAAATATTAATAAGTACTATGAAATGAATATATAGATGTAATACAAATAATAACAAGGAAGGGGATGAAGGATCACAGAGCAAAGCTTAGCTCGCTTAACCTCTAAGACTTTTATTTGTAATGCTCGAATTTACAAAAAAATTTTTTTTAAAAACTATTAAGAGTAGATTATTTTTATGCTAATATAAAGCAAATAACAAAGGTAAAATAGATTCACCTCGTCCCATTTACTGAACTGCAGTATCTGAATGCATCGGACTGAGAGTGGTTCATCACAAGTCCTTATTGCTGCCTACTAATGGAGATTTTTATTGCAAATCCATACCCATTGAGGAGGCACAATGAATCCCTACATTACAGAGATTTGTCAGTAATGTACACATGCTCTGCTTGCACAATTTCCAAGGAGAGGCAAGGAGACTTATCTTGCTTTATCCTGTGACTCTTGTCTACCAGAAATGGATAAATGTATGTGTTCACTTACAATATACTCTAAGATAGTCCTAACAAAAGTATTCAGTGCAACCATTTTTTTTTTAAATAACATATAGGAATCAGGATAACCCATTAAATAAAAGCATAAAGCCTTGAATAGAGAAGTTATATGCCCTACATTTTATAAGAGGAAATGGCTTGCTACTTTACTATTAAGAGTCTAGACTACTGTAGGAGTCATCATAAATCCCTAGCGTTGTGTAATTTCCGGTACATATGACAAACACCTTAAAGCTATGTTCACACACAGTATTTTTGCTCAATATTTTTCAACCAAAACAAGGAGTGGATGGAAAACACAGAAAGACTATGTTCACGCACTGTTGAAATTTAATGGATGGCCGTCATGTAATGGCAAATAATTGCTGTTATTTTAAAACAATGGCCGCTATTTGCCATTAAATGGCAGCCATCCACTAAATTTCAACAGTGTGTGAACAGTCTTTGGCTATGTTCACACAATGTTTTTTCAGCTCCGTTTAAAATGACGTCCATTATTTTGAGTGTAAAATAACTGGCATCATTTAGCTGTCTGGCCTCCCCTTAGTGCAGTGACTGGTGTTTGCATATTATTTTAGTTTGGGATTACTAATTGTCCTTTGGGTGCGGCCTTAATTGAAAAGTCCATTGAGTTTAAAGAGGATGTACCACCAGGTACATCCTCTTTAATCTGAACCCACGGATCGAACGGCGCCTGCACGGGGAAGCCAGTGCCGTGGTCCGTTTGGTATGGAACAAATTGTTAATCTCCAAGAGGGGATGATTGAACATGTCATTTTACATGACTGGATAACTCCTTTAAGCATAAGGCTCATATCACACTGCATTTTTAGTGCACATTTACTATGCCACTAAAAAATCTCCCAGTATATATGTAAATGTAAATAAACCCCAATTACAGTGAACAAAATTGTGCCTTATTAGGCTCTGCTTAGGTGGTTCATATTAGAGTTTGTGCTTACTTGCTGTAAGGACTAGCTATTCCACAGAGCAGTATACAATACAAACGTATACAGTGCTGTATAGGGTTTTTAAAGGGGTTATCCAGCGCTACAAAAACATGGCCACTCCCATCCCCCTCTCTTGTTTCCAGTTCAGGTGTGGTTTGCCATTAAAGGGGTTATCCAGCGTGGGGGCACTTTTTGGGGGGGTCCGGGGAGGAGGTGGCTGAAATAAAAAGCGTCCACTTACCTCCCCGGTTCCAGCGGCGGGTCCCGCATCACGGCGCTCCGGTGCCCGGTTCCTGGCCGCTTCCTGGTGTCTGATGCTGCCCGAGACGCTACGTCTCAGGGCCGCTCAGCCACTCAGTGAAGGAGGCGGGATCCGAGCGGACTTCAAACGGATCCCGCCTCCTTCACTGAGTGGCTGAGCGGCCCTGAGACGTAGCGTCTTGGGCGGCGTCAGACACCAGGAAGCGGCCGGGAACCAGCCACCGGTGCGCCGTGATGCGGGACCCGCCGCTGGAACCGGGGAGGTAAGTGCCCGTCTTTTATTTCAGCCACCTCCTCCCCGGTTCCCCCCAAAAAGTGCCCCCACGCTGGATAACCCCTTTAAAGGGGAACTCCGGATAAGAAAAAAATTGTTTTTTATTAAAAGTACATTAAAAGTTAAATATATGTGTCTATACAATGTATTACTGCATCTGTACAGTTCTGCCACACTGGTAGCTGATAGAAATCCAGGAAGTGAAGAAAAATGGCGTCTGTGCCAATTCACATTGTCTCCTGCTCCCACTGCTCTCCCCCCTTAGGAGAGAAATCTTCCATGCCTCTGTCTCACATTGTGTGTGTCTGCTGAGATCAGGCTGATGATGCAGACAGGGGGCAGTGCGTGATGTCACAGGAGGCTTGGCTGGATCCCCCAATATCCTGAGTGATTCACCATCTCTGACCGGTCAGAAGCAGCTGCTGCACTGATTTCTCTAATTGTACAGACGTGTGCAGTGAAATTAGGGCTGTGTTCACACATGTTGGAGTGTCATTGCAGTACTGCAGCGTATTCACAAAAATAATGCAGTAACACAAGCTCCATTTACTTCAATGGAACTGAGTTTGAAACCCCACCCAATCTGGAGAAAAGTGGGCATGTTTTTTGTAGCGATGGATAACCCCTTTAACAGGGAACCTACAGTATGATGAATACCACTATATGGAAGCTCTCCTAAATTTTGTGGTATGTAAAATTCACTAACATATATATTAGGGCCCCCAGACTCTCCTCTGACAGATATTGGGGAAGAAAAGGATCTTTTTTGGATTTCAACTGTCTAGTCCCTTTTATGTGGGGATAAGCAATTACCAGAGCTTATATATATATAAAAAGAAAAAGAAGATTTACCCAATATAAAGTACAGAAAATAAAAAGCTGTCTTACAGTACAGTCTCCTTACTTACTACACATCAGTGTTTAGCATCGCGGTCGAAAGCTTATGTGTATCGAGAGATCGGGAAAGAGAACAGCAGATTGAACATTTCAAGGTGTATCGGCAACTTTACATTGGGTCTATTAGGAGACCAGACTCTGGTCACTAAATGAATGACATTTCACTGACAGATGGACGATACATCATATACAAGAATGGTACCTCACACAATAAAGTGCAGTCATGTTACATGGCATGGTATATCTATCACGTGTTGCTTTATCACCTAGCCACTAATATGCATGTTCTCCTAATTACTGATCTAGAGATTGCGTGATGTACAGTATACTCGATGCCTAGTTAAACTGTTGTAATTTAATCTAATTAATGGCAATTAAAGTCCTATTGACCACAATTAGATCCCAATATTTATCACAGCAAATCCAAGTGCCTACACAGGGCCGGTGCAGCACAGGGCTTACCCGGGCAAGTGCCGGGGCCCACAGCGCCTTAAGGGGGCCCGAGAGGGAGAGGCGCCTGGTGTTCTAATGTTCAGCCTGCTCACTGTAGTGCAGGGTGAGTGGCTAATCATCAGAAGACACAGGAGACAGAGCAGGACCTGCAGAGAGAGAAAGAAAAGGGTGAAGGACCTGATCACGTGAGTCGAAGGTCCTCAACCTTACAGTGTGGAGAGCAGCTGGACAGAGAGGAAGAGGGAGAAGACTAAGCTGTAAGTCAGATAGTGTGTGTGTCAGTCAGTCAGTGTCTGAGTGTGTCAGTATCAGTCCCTGTGTCAGTCAGTCAGTATCAGTCAGTGTCTGTGTCAGTCTGTCAGTCATTGGGAGTCAGTGTCTGTGTCAATAATGTGTTTGTGTATGTTAGTGGTGTCTTGAGTGATTGTGCATAGTGTGTGGATGATAGGTGCATAGTGGATGAGGGGCCCGCAGAGGCTCTGTCGCCCGAGGGCCCGCAAAGATCTGGAGCCAGCCCTGAGCCCACATACCACAAGAAATAGGAGCTGAAATTCTACTATTTTAGTCTCCGAATTTTCATTCTAATCAACAAAATTAAAGGGGTACTCCTACATCAATTTAATAAAAGAAGAAGCATCTAGCATTGCTTACCTGTCTTCTATCCTTTTGAAACTACTGAAAACTTGCTTGTATTTCCTGGTTCATCATTTGCTTTGTATTACAATTTCCAGAATGCATTGCTTTCCCTCAGTTTTTTCATCTCAGTTGACCTTTCCTACCTACTTACCTTCCCGCGGTACTCCTGGCAGTTTCCCATTCCATGCTGTCAGGGGCGGATTAAGGGTACCATGGGCCCCAGGCAGTTCAGAAATTGGGGGCCCCCTGCTAGCCATGCCCAACTAAGGAAAAATGGCAGAGCAATGTCCTCTGCAGTTAATTATTACCTCTCTCATATCTATATATCTATCTCTCTCTCTCTCTATGTCGTGTCTCACTGGTCCACCAATAAAGGAGCAGTGAGACACGACAGGCTGACCCGCTCCTTTCTTGGATTCTATTGCATCTGTGACAAATCCCTTGTAAATAACATTTTCAGTCAAACTAAAACTCTCAGAACACCCTACATTTATACAGCTCTCAGGGTATGCTGGGAGTTGTAGTTTCTGAGTGGACAACCCTATAATAAATCACTGTGTGCAGAGTCTCCTGACGGCTGCAATCTGTGGGTGACAACCATCAGCCCTGAAGGTCCAGCAATACATCTGTCTACACTGTACTACAACTTCCAGCATATCCTGAGGGCTGCAGACTGTCTGGGAGTCATAGTGCCTGCAGCTGTTGTAGTTGGGTCTTAGGTGCATCATACACTGGATGCTTTGTGGCATATAAGAATGCATAGATCTGTGGGGGCTCAGTGTAGCACTGCACAGCACTAATAGGGGACAGAACAAAAACATCTCCCCCCACCACCACCACCACCACCATATTTTCACCATATTACAACCATACCATCACACTGTTACCATATTATCACCATACCGTCACGCTTAGAAACCAAATCCAGTACACCAAGAACGATATTACCATTAGAAGTGATTACAGTGCAGTTACTAATGACTCACAGGTGAAGGCTTCTCTGATTGCAGTCGCTCACTTTTCGGTTTCTTCTCTATCTGGTGTGGCCATCATGAAGACTTCTATGACCACAACTCATCTGTAGGCGGGCAGCTGGGGATGACTTGGGCAGGAGGGCAGCTGGGGTAACAGGCAGGGGGAGCAGCTGGGGATGGCAGGGGCCCAGGGGGAGCAGCTGAGATGACAGGGGGAGCAGCTGGGGGAGGCAGGGGGTGTTAGGGGGAGAATCTGGGGAGGCAGGCGGAGCAGCTGGGGGTGTTAGGGGGAGAATCTGGGGAGGCAGGGGGAGCAGCTGGGGTGTTAGGGGGAGAAGCAGGGCGTGGCAGGAGGAGCAGCTAGGGTGACATGGGCAGGGGGAGCAGCTGGGGTGACCGAGGGGGAAACTGTGGTGAAAGGGGGAGCAGCTGGGGTGACAGGGGGATAAAGGAGCAACTAGGGGTGCAGCTAGGGTGACAGAGGCAGGGGGAGCAGCTGGAGATGGCAGGGGCAGGGGGAAGCACCTAGGGGGATATAGGAGAGCAGGTGGGAGTGGCAGGGGGAGCAGCTAGGGTTACAGGGGGTGTATCTAGGGTGACAGGGCAGGGGGAGCAGCTGGAGGTGGCAAGGGCAGGGGGGAGCAGCTAAGGTGACAGGGCAGGGGAGCAGCTAAGGTGACAGGGCGGGGGAGCAGCTGGGGGTGGCAGAAGCAGGGGGGAGCAGTTAGGGTGGCAGGAGCATGTGGGGGCAGCTAGGGTGGCAGGGGGGAGCAGCTGGGGGTGGCAGGGCCAGGGGAAGAAGCTGGGGGGTAGCAGGGCAAGGAGGGAGAAGCTGGTGGTGGAAGGGCAGGGGAAAGAAGCTGGGGTTGGCAGGGCCAGGGGGAGAAGCTGGGGGTGGAAGGCCAGGGGGGAGAAGCTGGGGGTGGAAGGCCAGGGGGTTGCAGCAGCATCACTGCAGCTGGTGGCCTGCGCCGGCCGATCCCGTTTCCCCCAGTGCTGTTATCATTAAGGGACCCTTGGGCGAGCTTCTGGCACAGACAAACAGTTACACACCGTTCCGGAAGCTCACTGATGCAGTCCTGGTGCATGTGTAAGGTTGGATGGGAGCTTGTTATTAAAGTGTATAGGAATCTTTCGTTCAGATCCAAGAACCCTGATCAGAACCCCTATATATTTGAGACCCCAGACTTTCTTTATTCAGACCTCATGCCAGGAATTTAAGCGTTAGAAAAAGATGGCCACTTTTTTCCACTTCCAAATCAACCGCTGATTTTTGGTGAACCCTATAGTCAGGAAACTCTTTTAACAAGAAGTGATTGTCCAGTCTAGACACCCCCTTTAACCCCTTAGTGGCCGGCCTATTTTAGGCCTTAATGACCAAGTCATTTTCATACTTTTTTTTATTGCCGCTTTCCAAGAGTCGCACCGTTGTTTTATTTTTGCCCATGTAGCCAAATGAGGTCATGTTTTTTGCGGGAAAACTCTTTATTGCCGTCATTTTCAGATTCTTACAACTTATTGATAAATTTTTGTTAACTCTTTATTAGAGGGATAATAGAAAAGTGTCATTTATTTTTATATTAGTAAACATAAAAATAACATTAAAAATGTATTCTCTGGGTCACTACGGTTACAACGATAGCAAATTTGTATTATATATATACTGTATATATATATATATATATATTTTTTTTTTTTTGTTATTTTATGTCAGAGTTTTAATGTACAGTATATGTTATATTATTGCAAATGTTTTATTTTTGCCCATGTAGCCAAATGAGGTCATGTTTTTTGCGGGAAAACTTTTTATTGCCGCCATTTTCAGATTCTTACAACTTATTGATAAATTTTTGTTAACTCTTTATTGGAGGGATAATAGAAAAGTGTCATTTATTTTTATATTAGTAAACATAAAAATAACATTAAAAATGTATTCTCTGGGTCACTACGGTTACAACGATAGCAAATTTGTATTATATATATACTGTATATATATATATATATATATATATATTTTTTTTTTTTTTTTTTTGTTATTTTATGTCAGAGTTTTAATGTACAGTATATGTTATATTATTGCAAAGTCACAATGTCCAGTGTACTTATACTGACTGTTAGTCGGTTTTCTCTATAAATCTTTATTTTATTTTTTTTTGCTAGTGAAAAAAAACAAGAGAATGCATTAGATTCCACTAAAAGAAACACCTTTGATGCAAACGAATACATAAAAAGAGGAAGATAATAACTTAGTCTTTCTGAAATATCTTCTATGTGCAGGGCTGAGCCTGTTATCACAAGGATCAAAGAAGACCGACGGCGAATCATTCTACCAGCAATCGACAATATCAAATACAACACATTTGAGGTGCAGCAATATGCTAATGCTGCTCATGGATATAACTGGGGCTTATGGTGCATGTACATCACCCCTCCTCAGGACTGGCTAGAGAAAGGAGACGAGTCTGCTCCAATCAGGTAAGCTAAAATGACCTTCTTGGGACAATGTTAAGCTTCACCAATTTAAAAAAAAAAAAAAAAAAAAAAACATTTAAAAAAAAATTCACTGAGCTCAGGGAGATCAGTGGAAAAAAAATTCAATTGAGTACTCACTCAAGAGTCTCCATTGATACATTGCCCCCTATGAATTTAAATATGCAAAAAAGGGGTCTGTGGAGCCTCAGTTGTGAGTCTCAAAACACGGGAATAGTCAGATATCACTCCAGGAAAGGAAGCCTGTTGCCAAGGGGGGGCCTCCTAGTGGGAGATCACCAAACCACCTGGATATGTAACCCCTCAAGTCCCACTCGGTTGTGAGTATTGGAACATAAATAGGGAAATACCAGGGTGGCCCCTTTTGCGTCAAAGTCACAACTGAGGTAGACTTTGAAGTAAAGGGGCCACCTTGGCATTTCCCTATTAATGTTCCAATTCTCTCAACCGAGTGGGACTTAAGGGGTTACGTGGTTTGGTGATCTCCCCACTGGGAGTCACTTCCTTGGCAATAAGTTTTCCTTCCCTGGAGGGATATCTGGCTATTCCCGTGTTTTAATACTCGCAACTGAGGCTCTGTTTTTTTTTTCTGCATATTTAAAAAAAAAAACTCTTTAGCATGCATTTCATGTATAACTGTTTTCGCTTGCAAACATTGCATTTCGTTATAAAATTATAGCGTAGAAACAGTAGACATTATTCTTTCATTGCTGTCAATTTCCATATTTCGTTCAATGATGTAACATAAAAATACCAAATAGCTTTTTTAGGCTAGGTTCACTGTAAAATAAAAGCTAAAAATTATTAATTTTGAGCGAAAATAAAACAACATGTGAACAAATAAAAAATAACAAAAAAAAAAAAAAAAAAAAACTGCTGTATTTTGCAAAAGCAGGTGGTAAATAATGAGCATGTTCATTATTTGAGTGTTTGTAATCAGTTACTGATGTTATTCATTACGGTGTTTGCGCTGCCGTCCAGTTTCTCTGAAGCCTGTGTCAGCATACCTGTATTATTCAGAAGCTGCTTGAGTGACAGTTGTTTTTATAAGAAATATACTGTATACCTGGCGGTGCTGGGCTGGAACAGCTCCCACTGAGCTTACATGTGTCTCCAGGGACAATCCAAGGAGACTTGTGTAAGGTCAGAGGGAGAGAGGGAATAAAGCAAACTAACCGCTCCCCGAGGTCTTGACCACCCAACTGGTGTCTCTACCCAGCCCACGCTCATATACTGTAGCTGAGAGCGGTGGTCGGGAACCTAGGCAACAAGCTGTTAACTATACAGAGACACCAAACCTGAAAGGAAAGCAAATATGTTAATGTGATTCATTAGCAAAATCTCTTTGTTTTGCATTCCCTTTCACTTAAAAAAAGGTTAGGTGATGGTAATACCCCTTTAAAAAAAAATGTGGCAAAGATGCAGTATCCTGCTGAAAGAAGACAATGCCATTTTGGAATACTGCTGCCATAAAGCAGTGTACTTTACTGTACTTGGTCTGTAGTATTTAGTTAAGTGGCACATATCCTTATAAATACTTAGATAACCCAACAGAGCAGGCCCAGAACTTCACACCGCCTTCACTATCTTGCCTTTTCCATAGTGGAATATGGTGCCGGATCTCCCTAGGTAAGCGTTGCACATGCACCCTGCTGACCACATGATGTAAAAGAGAACATGATTTATCAGACAAGGCGACTTTCTTCCATAGCTCTATGGTACAGCCCTACATCTCATATGCCCAGTCTTGCAGTAGTGGACGGTTATGCTGCCCCATACACAGCAAGCAATGATGCACTGTGTGTTCTGCCATCTGTCTATTATAGCCAGCCTTAACGTACAAGTCTAGAGTACATCGAGCCCATTCGACAAAGATCGGTGCAGGAAGATGCAGCTCATACTCGGTGGTGCAGCAACTGTCCGTTATCCAGAAAATCCCATGCATCAGCCCTGTTCTTTTTTTTTTTTAAGGGCCTGTGTACAGAACTTTCTTGGTGATGGGCGGCCACCTTGGAGGCTGTACTGCCCTGTGTGAGTTGTGTCTACCTGCATCAATCTTTGCAGAATTGTTGTGATCGAGGCCTCTGGTGGAAATGAGCAAATGCTGTGTTTTCATGCTTGTTTTAAAATCCGGGAATATATCAGAATAAAGAAATCTTTTTGCTTATTTCTACACTGCTGGATTATTCAACGCTCGGATCTTTGCAGAATTGGTGGAAGACGACCGTAGACTTTACATTTTCAGCAGCTTTGTGCTATTACAGCTATTCTGTGGAATGGGACCAGATGGGTTAGTCTTCACTGGCCATGAGTATTGACCATTTTTTGCCTTTTTTGTTATGTGTGTGTTGCGGATAACTCCTGTTGGCTTGCACTCCATCCATCTCCTGTGGGTGTTTTAGGCCAGTTTAACACGTAAAGGAGATTTTACTACAGCTTTGTTGGCTGTTAAAAATTGTCTCCTTAGGCATTGGTTGGACCCCGTGACGCCAGCAATTTCTGAAGTAATAGATCAGTTGAGAACACTCCTTCACATAGATCGTCTGGATACGTTGCGCTCTATGGGAAAGATTACAAAACAGTTCTTCCACAAATGGAGACCTTTCATAGAAAAAATATCTACCCCTGATGAAAGGAAGGAGATTATGTTGCAGTTCAGAGCGTCGGAATGGTACTGCACTGAGGATCTTAAAGGCACATTGGGTGTTTTGAGGATCTCCTAAGTGTTATTTGTTGGTTCGGCCGGCTCTTTGTTTTCGTGTTGTCTTTGTTGTTGTTTGTGTCTTGTCTGGTTTTGTGTTTGTGATTTTGGTTTGTTTAAGTAATGGATGTGGTAGTCCTGTGTCTGTTGCTGATCCATTGGCCTTCTGGATGTTTTAGGTTGGTGCCCTACTGTTGGTGGGGACACGGTTTTTGATGTTATCTTTTGACATGCCAATGCTAGGGGGCAAGTCTTGGTATGAGGGCCCTCACCTCTTTTATGCCGACATCCCGCTCCTCTATGTTGAGGTTGACCTCGAGAGACACAATGAGTAGGGGTGGATACAATGTGGAGGGGGTCTGAAAATGTGTTTCTTTGGGGAGACTACGGGGATCAGCAGGGTGGGGGTCCAACTATAGACTATTTTTGATGTATATCCCCTGATAGTATCATATGTTGATGTTGCAGCCTTTGTACCCTTACTGTGAGTTGTAAAAACTAATAAAAAACTATTGTTTGAAAAAAAAAAAAAAGGAGATTTTACACTGCAAATTTGCAGAGAAATCCACTGCCGATCCCTTGCCTGTAATTTTCCATGAGAAAACATACTCGCAACGGGATTGACATCCCCTCTGCCAGTATGGAAGTTACAGCCCCATTAAATCCAACCATCCCCCCCCCCCCCCCCCCGCCGGCTGGAGCATACTGTACGTGCTCTACACTCCGGCTTGCGTCGGAGTTCCCAGCTGGACGTCCAGCTCACCCAATCAGTGCACTGCCCCGCTGGCCACAGCTACTGATTGGCTGAGTGGGACATCCAGATGCCAGGAGCCTCCGAAGCAAGCCAGAGCGCAGAGCGGGAAATGTATGCTCTGGCCAGTGGGGGGGTTAAAGGGGCTGTCACTTACTTGCAGCGGGAGTGAAATTTGCTGCGGATCTGTTACAAGTGAAACTGGCCTTAAACAGAGTTCAGTTGAATCCTTTATGTCTAGTTTTGTAGGATTATAGCCCAAGAGAGGCCAGTGTTAGGAACCATCTCTCTGAGGTCACCTTAATGTAGTGAGATGGTACTCTCTATTTGATCAAATGGTTTACTAAGAAACTAATTTTTTTAAATAATATCATTTGTACGATGGAGGGAGTATATACAGTCCTGGCACTTGCAGGGTACTCATAACCCTGTAGGCGGTTTACAGATTGTCCATCGTTGGGAGGTACTGACCGCTGCATACACAGAACCCAGTCATCTAGCCATCACAATGTGCCCTTTATCAAACTGGCTCGTATTATTATGCATAGCAATTTCTCTCTTTACAACACATCACCTTCAAGCGCTGACAATTCATTTGCTGCCTATCACATCCCACGTTTTGGCAGGTGTCATTGTCTTGAGATAATCAATGTTATTCACTTCACCTGTCACTCGTTTTAATAGTATGGCTCTTCGGTGTATATTAAAACACCAAGTTTTCAGAGGTGGAGAATTAACTTATCACCAGAACTAATTTTAAAAGCCTGAAAAGTTCAAGAAACCCTAGAAAAATATTCCAATTGCTTGCAGTGAAAGCACTTTCACTTGTTTATGTTATACGGCAAAGGATGTATCATACAGTGACTCTTAATATGAGTACAGAGACATAAATGTCACCGTTAAAGTCCAGATTTGCCCTCTAAGGAAGCGTTATATTGATTCACTTAACAGTTGGTGCCTAAACAATGCACATTACTCTGATTCATTACAAACAGACCAGACATTCCATTCTTATTCTCTGCACATAACCATAGGCCAAGTATTGTTTGGAGACACCACCGCCTGCCTGAGCATTGTGGGATTTAGTGCCTAACAAGGACTGGAGATCAAGAAACCCTGGGAAATAAAAAGAATTTCATTAACTCATTAAATATAAAATGCAGAACTGGTAGAGCCAGAGACCTACCCCCAAAATAAGATCTAGTTTAATTTTTGCAGGCTTTTTTTGAGTAGGCTTAAAATGACTCTGTACTCACAATCTGCCCACGCCAAACCACTTGTACTGTCAGATAGCTGTTTTTATCCAAGATGTGTTCTGGGGTCAATTCGGCAGGTGATGCAGTTATGCAGGTATTGTCCTTCAAAATAATTTTTAAACTTGCAGCCCTGTGCCAACCTGACGTGGCCTAGAGTGTCTGTGCATTAGGCTGGCACAACCTCTCTGTCCCTCCTCCCCGCCCTCCTCATCATTAGGAATGCTCCAGGCAGGTATTTTCCCATTGTGTGAATACTGCACATGGGCTGGATCGCTAAGGCACCTGTGCAGTTTTCACTGCAGAGGAATAGGAAAAATCCTGCCAGTGGCATTCCTCATGGTGAAGAGGGTGGGAAGGAGGGACGGAGGGGTGGTGCAAGGTTAGGGCACAGATAATCTAGGCCACGGCAGTTTGGCACAGGGCTGCAAGTTTAACCCCTTAGCGACCCATGACGTATCTGATACATCATGGTGCCGCTGGGGGTGTTCAGAGCGGGACCATAGCAATCTATGACCGATCTCATCGATCTTTGCTGTGTATATACACAGCATTGATCTCTATGAGAGATCATTGCTGTTTATATACAAGTCCCCCAGGGGGACTTCTAGTTACAGTAAAAATAAAAGTAAAAATGTTTTTTAATTAATAAAAAATCCCCTCCCCTATTAAAAGTCCAAATCACCCCCCTTTTCCCATTCTATAAATATAAATAAATAAATAAACAAATAAACAAACATGTTTGGTATCGCCGCGTGCGTAATTGCCCGAACTATTAATTAATCCCAGTCCCGATCTCGCACGGTAAACGGCGTAAGCGCCAAAAAATTCCTAAGTGCAAAATTGCGCATTTTTGGTCGCATCAAATCCAGAAAAAATTTAATAAAAAGTGATCAAAAAGTCATTTATGCGCAATCAAGGTACTGATAGAAAGAACACATCATGGCGCAAAAATGACACCTCAAACAGCCCCATAGACCAAAGGATAAAAGTGCTGTAAGTCTGGGAATGGAGCGATTTTAAGGAACATATATTTGTTAACAATGGTTTGAATTTTTTACTAACCATCAGATAATATAAAAGTTATACATGTTACATATCGTTGTAATTGTAACGACTTGAGGAACATGCATAACCAGTCAGTTTTACCATAGGGCGAACGGCCTAAATGCAGAACTCCCTGAAATCAAAACAAATTCCTTTTTTTTTTTTCAATTTGACAGCGCCAATGATTTTTTTCCGGTTTCGCAGCATATGTTATGGAAAAATAATGCCTTTCATTGCAAAGTACAATTGGTTTCGCAAAAAATAAGCGCTCATATACGTCTCTAGGTGAAAAAATGCAGGCGCTATGGGCTTCAAAACATAAAGTGGAAACAGCAAAAGTGCAAAAACGAAATTGGCTTTGACCTTAAGGGGTTAAAAGTAGTTTTTTAGGACAATAACTGCATCACCTGCCGAATGGACCCCAGGACAGATCTGAAGGTACAAGTAGTTGGGGGGGGGGGGGGGGGGGAGGGGCAGATTGTGGGTACAGAGTTGCTTTAAAATATACTACTCAATAAATAAGCCCTAGTGTCAGGAACTACCTTGCCCGGCTCCAGCGGCGTCTCCTTCCAGCTCGGCTCCGGCGGTCGGCTCGGGAGCGCGCCGCTGCTCCGCCCGCCGGAGCCGAGTGACGTCACGGAGACCCGACGGCATCCCTAGCAACCGGGGACGCCGTGGTGTCACGTGACTGTCAGCCGGCCGGTCGGCACGCAGCTGCTGTGTTTTGCACTCAGGCTGAGTGACAGGTCGCCCGGCCACTCAGCCTGCAGTGCACCAGCTGCAGTGAGACTGGACTCAGGAGGCCGGACCAATCAGCCTCTGGTCCGGGCTCCTGGTCCAGTATAAAGTTTCAGTATTGCCAGCAGGTTATCGCTGGCTATTAGTTCTACTAGTCCCAGCTCCCCTGCTCCTTCCCAGCGTTCCCTGTCCTAATTCCCTTCTGCCTGTTTTCTCGTGTTCTTGACCCTCCGCCTGACCTGTGATTATTCTTTGCTTGCCGATTCTGTACTGCGTTGCCCGTGTGGTTTGACCTGGCTTTGTTCACTACTCTCTATTGTGTTTTGTCCGTCAGTCGTGTTTTGTGTCCCACGTATTCAGTACAGGGAATGTCTTCGTGGTTGTCCGCGACCGCTAGGGCCCACTGTCTGGTCGTGTTTGTTTCCGTTGACACCTAGTTAGTCAGCTGACCAGATCCCTGACACTGAGTGACTCAGTGTCAGCCAATCAGTGCCAAGCTTGTTATACTTCGACCCCACCCGCTCAACACAAGCTGCAGGGGAGGCAGGAGAGGTAAGAAGATGCACAGTAAGGTAAAGCGAGTATGGGGGGACAGCGGACAAGTGGGCCAACTACAAAGGGGGGAGGGAGGTATAAACTATGGGGACTATCTGCAGGGGGGTAATGTATACATTATGGGACAACAACTACAGGGTGGGGTATACAGTATGGCAGCCCTTTCTGCAGAGGGGATGAATACAGTTTGGGGGGGAAGAACTAAAGAAGAGTGAGGGAGGTATACAGTATGGAGAGACTTACTGCAGAGAGGGATGTACAGTATATAGTATGGGGAGAGGGCTACAGAGAGGGAAGGGAATGTACAATATGAAGGCCTAACTACAGGGGAACGTACAGTATAGCAGCCTAACAGCATTAGGACATACAGTATGGCAGCTATCTACCATATACCAGTTGTAGTGGGAAGGAGGTTCTTCTACTTAATGGCTGGAGTTCCCAATAGCAAGACAAACAGTACCTTGTTCTTTGCATACAAAGATACCCATACAATGATATTAAGTATATGTGACCACTGGCAGGGGACATGTTAGGTGGATTTTCCAAGGGGAAGTCAAAGGAAAACAAGGGGTGCTATACCATCCATATAAAAGCTATATACAGATCTAGAAACGAGGATTTTTTTTTTTTTATTTATGATTGAAAAATTGATCTGTTATATATAATCTAATAGAATATTTAACCCCTTCAAGATAGAGCCCATTGATGCACGGATGTCCGGGCTAAATTAATGCAATGTTCCTCCCCGCCTTCTAAGAGCCATAGAGTTTTTATTTTTCCACCTACATAGCTGGTTGGGGAGTCATTTTTTGCGCCATGATCTCTAGTTTTTATTTATATATATATATATTTATATATATATTTTTTTTTTTTACTTTTGTTCATGCGGTTCACCGTTCGGGAACAGTAATGTTATATTTTTATAGATTGGACAATTCCGCTCGCTACAATGTATAATATGTTTATTTATTTTTTATAATGGGCAAGAGGGGATTTTAAACTTTTATTGAAGGGTTTTATAAGGGTTTTTTAAAAACTTTTTTATTGCACTTTTTTAACACTTTTTTTCACTTGAACACATCAATAGAATTCATATTTTCGATTGTCATCTATAGGTAGCTACTCTGTAAGTCAATGGCTATTGTCATCTATAGGTAGCTACTCCGTAAGTCAATGGCTATTGTCATCTATAGGTAGCTACTCCGTAAGTCAATGTCAGTTCTATTAAAGATCCTTGAAACATGACAGAGGATGAAAGAGCTTGTTTACATACTTTTTACCCAGGAAACGTTGTTTGTAAGACTTTCTACATAAGCCGTATCTCTAGAGAATGAATTCCTTCCATTAGTTAATAGAATGTGTTGCTGCATGATTGTAGACCAGAGGCAAAAAAAAAAAATAATAATAATAATAATAATAATAATGTTCTAGTGTGTTGGGAATACAGAGACAGTCCACAGATTAAAGTGGTTGTCCGAGGTTCTGTATTTTTTTATAATTACCTCTCCACACTCCCCCGGTGTCCTCTTGGTGTTGCCAGTGTCCCCCGCTGACTGCAGTGCCTCCACTTCTGAGACAAATTTGTATCTGGAGTGATGATTGCTATGCCTATGGCATAGCAATCATCAGTGTATAAAATGAAAATAATGAATGTACAAGTCCCCCAAAGGGACTTAAAATGTATAAAGAAAAAAGTTAAAATCACTAACACGCTGCCCCAAAACCCCTCCCCCAATAAAAGTTTAAATCCCTCCCCTTTCCCATTAAATAAATAAAACATATAAAAAAAAATAAACATATAATATACTGTAGCGTCATTGCGAACGGTGAACAGCGTAGACGAAAAGAGGGAAAAAAGTGCGCGGATTACCGATTTTATGTTACGTTTATATATTTAAAAAAATTATAAAAAGTGATCAAAACGTCCGATCTTCACAAATATGGTAGTAATAAAAACTAGATATCATGAAAGAAAAAATGGCACCCCATACAGCCCCGTAGGTGAAAAAATAAAACCGTTATAAGCGTCACAATAGGCCCATTTTATTAGTAATTAATTTATTAAAAAAAAGGATTTCATAAAAAAAAATATATAACATTAGAGACTCTGTGTAACCTGCATATGGTTGTGTTTGGGCTGACCTATAGAATAATTGTATCATGTCGCTTTTACCATATAGTGTATTACGTAGACGCAGGAACCCCAAAAAAGTTACCATATTGCATTCTTTTTTACGATTTCACCTATTTATATCTTCATAAATAATATATTTGGAATTCCATCATACATGTTATGGTAAAATGAAAGACGCCGTTACAAAGTACAACTATTCCTGTAACAAATAAGCCCTTACATGGCCTTGTAGATAGAAAACTTAAAGTGCTAGAGCTCTTAGAAGGGGAGGAGGGAAAAACGAAAGCGCAAAGATCTAAATTTGCGCGGTTCACTGGGTCATTTTGGGCCTGGTCCTCAAAGGGTTAAAGCGAATCTACCATGGGTAAATCACTTTTCTAATATTTACATGGATAGAGCAACACGAGTGCGGGGATGCCGGTGCCACGGTCCTTCTTCAGAACAACGGCCCAGTTCCCGTATAAGGCACCGTTCTATTCTCAGGCCCCGGCCAAGGGTAAAGCACTGGAGCCAGCTGGCCATCCCCGGCACTGCTCTATCCATGTAAATATCAGAGAAGCGAGGTCAGGTGGTAAATTCGCTTTTAAGATGAAAAAACAGTGAAGGTCGTAAATTTGATCCATACTGTTCCTTACATCCTGCGATCTTTGACAAGAACACACATTGCTGGCTCAGAATGTGCTCTGCATTCTGTAATGGTGGATGTTATCTGTTTTGGCTACCACTGCGACAAACGCACACTCCCCCTAGTGGTGGCTGCAAGCAGCCAGAATTTAATCGATTTACTCTATGGCTATAAAGTAAAGTAAGCTATTAAAGTACAGTACATTATCCATGTCTTGAAGTGAGTAAGCACTGCCATTGATCACGGTACTGCCATTAGGTTTGACAGCTTATATAATGTTCTTACTTTGGAATACTACATATCTTTTACAAAAAAAAAAAACTAATAAATGCAATTTTATGTTTACCAACTTACTGACTTATGCCAGAGAAGAATGGGATATATTGTGATTTTTTTTCCTGTGTGAATATTCTACATTTGGAGATAATGGATATCACAGTGGTTTATTAAAGTCGCATTACCTTATCATTGCCTTACAAAGAATTTTCACTAGAATATCCTTTTATCCTTGGAAAGAAGTCGTAATGATCACATTTCAGTAACTGTTCTTTAGGGGTGGCACAATATGTTACAAAAAAAAAGTAATAACGCTGTATATTGAGACAATAAGCAGAATCATTACTATGGAAGTAATATACCCAATATGCAGGAAACAATAAGAATCCAATCACCACAGACAGAAAGAATCCTAGGAACATTAAATCATAATCCTAAAAAACTTTGGAAAGATAAACACTTCAACAGCTATACTGAAAGTGCCATATGTCTCCAACACGGAAAAAAGATCATATATGAAGTGAAAACTGCTTAGAATAAAAGCCTCATTGGTGACTTTTGAGTCAGTATAAAATCCAGGGTAAGGCCATGTTCACACAACGTAAGTTAAGTATTAATAACAGCCGTTGTTGCCGATTTGCAACACGGCCATGAATTATACTTAAAGGGGTTGGCCACTTTATAGTAAAATAGGTCAGGGTACAGTATTATTAGGTGTACTCACTGTATATACTGACAGCAGCTCCCTGTGTACTCACTGTATATACTGACAACAGCTCCTTGTGTACTCACTGTATATACTGACAGCCTCTCCCTGTGTACTCACTGTATATACTGACAGCAGCTCCCTGTGTACTCACTGTATATACTGACAGCAGCTCCCTGTGTACTCACTGTATATACTGACAGCTGCTCCCTGTGTACTCTCTGTATATACTGACAGCTGCTCCCTGTGTACTCACTGTATATACTGACAACAGCTCCTTGTGTACTCACTGTATATACTGACAGCCGCTCCCTGTGTACTCACTGTATATACTGACAGCAGCTCCCTGTGTACTCACTGTATATACTGACAGCAGCTGCCTGTACTCATTGTATATACTGACAACAGCTCCTTGTGTACTCACTATATATACTGGCAACAGCTCCTTGTGTACTCACTATATATATTGACAACAGTTCGCTGTGTACCTCATAGAGCTAAAATCAGACTCCCCTCCTCCAGGCTGGGCTGCCCTGCTTTCTTTTGTTTCTGTCCATAAAATGGCCGACATGGAGGAGCATGTGACCATGCCCCGCCCCCCTGTGTCCTCCATAGACATATACAGGCTCAGTGGTGGACATTGGGAGGCGGGGCATGGTCACATGCTCCTCTGTCGGCCATTTTATGGACAGAAACAAAACAAGGCAGGACAGCCCAGCCTGGAGGAGGGGAGTCTGATATTAGCTCTATGAGGTACACAGGGAGCTGCAGTCAGTATACAGTGAGTACACTTACTAATAATGTATACTGAACTATTCTACTATAAAGTGGACAACCCCTTTAACTTAATATATATAATAATATAAAAAAAACAAGGGGGGAGGGGGGCATTGATGGCAAAGCAATATGTTACCAAACCAGCAATTTCAATCTGCAAACCTAATGACCATCCTCCATAGTGCATTTTATTTAGTCCTCACCAAGAGCTTCTTCATGGAGCCTTATGCTGACCCATTAAGATCCTCACTCCACCTTGTAAAAGAGAGAACCATGGTTTGCTTTGTTCTTCCCTACATGACACACTATGACCCCATGGTTGTACTAATTTTTGCCATGGGTGTAGGAAGGCCTAGTTGCTTTACACCTCTGCAAATGTCAATTGTTTATTTTACCTCTCAAGCTTCATTGACATCATCTTAAAATCCAGTGGTGCTTGTCTAAAGGCACCCATACATTTATACCTTTGTTGGCCATACTCACCAATTGTCGTGGATTCAGTCTTCAGAATATGGTGTTTGGGGCTCTCTTTTTAACGTCCACCGACAGATAATATTGGTGAAGATAGGGGTGAGGCGTAATGGAAAATCACCACTCAACCCATTTGTTCTTGAAGAGATAAGCCGCAGTCAGGGAAGTCTGGTTACAGAGAGAACACAGGAATATTAGTTGTACATTTTTAGTTGTTTATATCACATCATTTATTGGGCAGATGTTTATATCACATATAAAATATATAAAGACAAATTGAAAAGATGTTGAGATTAACAGTTTTAGTTTTTTTTATGTTTACCTTAACATTATACATATGGCCAAATTATGGTCCATGCTAATATTTGTTTTTTTCGCCCGGTCCTTACACACTTGCACACTTACACAAGGAAAGGCATCTGTTCCTCATTCAGGATGTATATAAACGGAGAGCAATTAACTTAGGCTAATTATATTATGCATATGCATTAAGTATGCATGGTTACCAGGAGACAATGCTCTTTATTATGTAACAATTCAGTCGGTATAATGTCACTGTGTGGTTACAGAGGTTTCGATGATTTGTGACAGGAGAGTTGACCGTAGAATGCAAGCACCTCCAGGATTCTCTGCTACTGAGCTCAGCTACTATATTGACACGCAGCAGCTGTATACATGCACAGTGAGTGGACACACTTAGTGGCCATTTGTATAATATTGATATAAACATAGAAAACTTTTAAAAAATAAAGCTCGCATATGCAAAACTGCTTGCGATCAAAAGCATTTTATATGACAGTGCTTCTTTAAAACTAAAGTGTCTTTTACATTGGGTGATTATCAGCCAAACGGACTATAGCAAGAAAGCCAGCAGTCAATGAACTAGCAATTATTCCTTTATGGGCTAACACCCCTTTATATACATACACAGTCAAACAAATGCAAGCCTGCATGTGTTTTCAGAGGGGAGAGGGAGTACGCCTCCTGTCTCCTAATATCTTCTTTTGAGAGGAGTTAGGAGGCCCCCACACATATTAGCTGGTAGACTGCACCCACAAAAATATGCAGGTTTTGCTGGCATTAATCTAATGTATATACTGTAGGTGTTTAGCTGTTTTAGTGCAGCTCAGCAAGTTCACTCATCATACTTACCTGTCCGTGCTTCCCTGGTGTCCTCCACTGATCCCTGACTGAGATGATTGTGACAGCCCGCTCAACCAATCACTGACTGACAGGATGGGACAGAGCTGTGGCCAATGATTGGCTGACACAGGCTGTTACGCTTATCTCAGAAGTGACAGCCTGCTCAGCCAATCATTAGCCACGGCGGTTTCCCATCTCAGTCTGTGATCGGCTGAGCAGGCTGGAGGCAGTCAGTTGGAGACACCGCAAACCCAGAGTAGGTCACCAGGGGAGCACAGATAGGTGAGCATACTTTTTTTTTTCTTATTTTCTACGTGTATTAAACCTTGCGGCCGCCATCTTTACGAACACATTACAAACTTTGCAAACAGTTTGGTACCAAGCCAAACATTTTGCAAAGTTCATAACAAATCTCAGTTCATAAGATTCTGTTCACTCATCTCTAGTCCCAAGCCTCACCCTACCTGTATAAATCATATACTTGTAAACAATAAAATTCTTTCTAGACTCGGTATCTCTTTAGTTTGCTTAAAGCGACTCTGTACCCACAATCTGTCACCCTCAAAACCACTTGTACCTTCGGATAGCTGCTTTCAATCCAAGATCTGTCCTGGGGTCCGTTCGGCAGGTGATGCTGTTATTGTCCTATAAAACTACTTTTAAACTTTTAGCCCTGTGTCAAATTGGCGTGGCCTAGAGTGTCTGTGCCCTATGCCTGCACTGCCTCTCCCTGCCCTCTTCACCATTAGCAATGCTAAGGCAGGATTTCTCCTATTCATCACTTGTCTAAACACTGCACAGGTGCCTTAATGATCCAACACATGTGCAGACAAGTGATGATTAGGAGAAATCCTGTCTGGGACATTCCTAAAGATGAAGGAGGAGGGACAGAGAGGTTTCACAGGCCTAGCGCAGAGACACTCTAGGCCACGCCAATTTGGCACAGGGCTGCAATCTTAAAGTTGTTTTTTAGGACAATAACTGCATCACCTGCCGAACAGACCCCAGGACAGATCTTGGATTTAAAGCAGCTATCCGAAGGTACAAGTGGTTTGGGAGGGCAAATTGTGGGTATAGTATCGCTCTAAGCAATTAGGATGTGAAATGGCATCACATTAATTTCGCAGTATTTTACACTTCTACAATTATATCTATCAAAAAAAAAAATATTTAAAAATGACAGTTTTTCAATAACATTGTGTATATCACTCTTAAGTACATTGATTCTGCTTATCAGGGCTAAACTGATGTGAACCAGCTGAAGAATAACAAGAAAGTAACAATAATTCATTGTGGAGGACTGCCAAAGCTCCCAACTAAAGATATGAGAAACAATAATCTTACACCCACGTAGGAATTATTCACAGTATTATTAAACGTGTTTACACCAAGAATATAATGGAACTCCTACACCCTAGTATTGTAGAGTAGAAACTCATCTGCCGTGTATAACAACCAGCGTTAAGTGGATGGGCAGTCTCACGCCTGCCTGCCATTCATCACCATTGCCAGTCAATAAACAAGCATTATCTTTTGTTTACACCAAGATTCATGAGAAATCTGAATTTACTGGTTTATCCCACACGTTCATTTTGTTGCAAACGTTTTTTATCTCAAATGTACCGAATCAGCACTTCTCTATATGGATGAAGCATATATCATCTTTCCTTTGCATCTGTTTGTTTAATGATTCTAAGATTCTAATGATATTGTACAGAGAAATTTCCAGAAAGAGTATTGTCCAGATTCTTCGTGATATAGTAAAGGGGTTGTCCAGGGAAAAAAATATTTCTTTCAAATCAACAGGTGTCAAAAAGTTTTATAGCTTTGTAATTTACTTCTATTTAAAAATCTCAAGTCTTCCCACTTATCAGCTGCTGTATGTCCTGCAGGAAGTGTTGTTTATTTACATTCAGAAACAGTGCTCTCTGCTGACATCTCTGGTCGAGTCAGGAACTGTCCAGAGCAGGAGAGTTTTTCTATGGGGATTTGGTGCTGCTCTGGACGGTTCCTGACTCGGCCAGAGACGTCAGCAGAGAGCGCTGTTTCTGACTGCAAATAAAAAAAAAAAACATTTCCTGCAAGACATTTAGTAGCTTATAAGTATGGGAAGACTTAAGATTTTTTAAATAGAAGTTAATTACAAATCTATATAACTTTTTGACACCAGTTGATTTGAAAGAACGTTTTTTTTTTTTCTTGCTGGACAACCCCTTTAAGTAAGTCCTAAAAATTGCAATGGTTATATTACTGTGAGGTCAAAAGATAAGCTGGGATACTATAGTAGTACTATTCATCTTCATATTAAAAATTAAACAATGCAATTTGATCATCAAATTGAAACAGTGATGAAAAATAGATATCATGGTATAGAATCAGCAATACAATCTGTATGACTTGTATTAGGTGTACTTTGTATTTTAGAGTTAAAGTATTAAGGTTTGTATAGGATATTAAAAAAAACTTTTATTTCCGTTAAAGCTGTACAGTGTCAGCCAATAGAATCATTAAAAATTAAAAGTCCTGACATATGCTTAATATATATATAGAAAAGTGCTGATATATATAGAAAAGTGCTGTTGTGGTATAATACATAGGCTGAAGAACAAAAAAGAGAACAAAGGGGTGCTATATGCACAGTAAATCCTTAAAGCTTACCTGTTGCAAAAAAAAAAAAAATCAAGAAATCTGCAGGGGTTGTGATCGCAAGCAGTTTTGCTATATACTCACTATATTTATTTATTTTTATTTTTTAGTTTACGTATACATTTGGCCAAACTGTGCTCCATGGTCCCTCCGTGACTATATTTGGTCCCTCTCTGTTCAAAAGAAGATATCAAATACAGGAAATCCCAGTCCTTTGTGCACTCATGCAAGGAAAGATACCTGTTTATCATGCAGGTTGTAGATCAACTGAGGGCAATTAACTTAGGCCAATTATATCATTAACTTTTGATAATTATATTATAAGCTATGCTTGGTTACCAGGAAACAATGCTCTTTGTTATGCAACAATTCAGTCTGTATAATGTCTCTGTGTGGTTACAGAGGTTTTGGTGCTGTGTGACAGGAGAGCTGACCATACAATGTGAGCACACCCAGGATTCTCAGCTACTGAATGTAGACACACAGCAGCTGTACACATGTGCAGTGAAGGGAGACACCTAGTGGCCAAATGTATAACATTGATTTAAAACAAAAAAACATAATAATAATAATAAAGCGAGTATATTGCAAAACTGCTTGTAATCACAACCCCTGTTGATTTCTTAAAAAAAATACTTTTTAAGTATGGGGCAATTACAGAAAAAGTAACGTAGCCTTAAACCAATGACCCAATCATGCAGTAGTTTAGAACTCTTTTTAGGGTAGGTACCCCTTTAATTTGAATCGATGGATACTGTAGGAAAAAATCGGTCTGTCTAAGCCTTCTATTTCCATCAGTTCTTTAAATAGTTAAACTTTGACCTTGAATCTTTGATCTAAGTATTATCAAGCTCCTAGATGGAATAACATGATTTATTACAAAACTAACAGAGTACTAGAACGAATTAGTCCTGAATTGACTAGGGACCACATGGATGCCAGACACACATTACATCAATAGCTTTTTCTCATCAGAAATTCACATCCCATAGTGGATATGTGTTTAAAAAAAGCCTTGCTTACAGGAAGTCAGAATTAAAGCACATCTGCCTCCCCTAGTCCTATAATGAATTGTATATTACTCAATTGACAACATGACTTAGAAGATAGCAATGTGACCTTGACAAAGGTCAAGAGTTGATGCAGTGCATTTCCATCAATATTATGGTAGAATATAAAAAATTATTGTAGACTGTCCATATCCCAGGAGATACTTCACTTATGCTGCTCGGATGCTGCTGGAATAACTGACGGCTGTCAGTTATAACTTCGTAAAAAGAAAAAAAAAACTATTTTTTTTGTATATTTTGTTCTGTTCCTTCAGGGGATCTTTAAATGAAATATACAAAAATTAGAACAAAAAAAAAAATGTAATCGCTTTATGCTAAATACATAGAAATGAGGCAGGGAATACTGGGAAATTGCAAGTATTCCCTGTCTCAGTTGTGATGTGTTGTGCATAAAGTTAATATATTTTTTAATATAATTTTTGTATTTTCTCTTTAAACATCCCCTGAATGAATGAAATAAACAAAAAAAAAATTCAAAAAAGGAAATTTTAATTCTGATCATTTACCCAGGACAAAATTTCCCTATGTTAACCAGGCACTCTCCGCTCTCGAGTAGTAGGCGCCTAGTAAAATGCTTGAGTCTCCCAATAATTTAAATAGGGTTCATTACTCGAGTCATATATTCGAGCATTGAGAAATGTAACGAGGACTTGAGTATTTTACTACTCGCTCAATTCTAGTATGCATAATTTTTTTAATGTTTTCCCTCCATAGAAAACCCCTTTAATCTCATGGCTTATGGTTATAGTGGATCCTTTTGTGTTATCCTTTCAAACAGATATCAATGAATCCGTTTTTGTTGGGGGAATGGTATTTTAGATGGCAAGAAATATTTGAAACCCTAATGAATATTTGAAATATTTGAAACCCTAATGAAATAAACATAATGGGATCCAAAAAAATGCCATCAAATGCAATTATTTTAAAGATCAGTGGGTTAATATGTAAAATGATAATGTGTAAACGCATATCGAGGGGTTCTTATAACAGCAAGCAATTATCAGCCGTATTTGACCGATTATTTGCCTTTACGGTTGATAATCGCTTGGTTAAAGCGTCATTGTCACATCAGAAAACTTTTGACATCTCATAGAGACGTGCCAAAAGTTTTGATCGGTCCGGGTTCACACCCATACCGATCGGGAGTTAGAGCCAAGAGAAGACACACTGCAGCACGTCCTCTGCCGGCTCTGTGTCACGTGATCAGTCAGACTTATCAGTCGGTTTCCATAGAGCTTCATTTTAAGTCTGACTGATCACATGGCACAGAGCGGGAGTGGATGTGTTGCAGTGCATCTCCCGGCTCTAACTCCTGATCGGTACGGGTCTGAACACTTATTTGATGTCAGAGTCCTGGTCAGGGGCATGATTGGACCAGTCCTCTGGCATCCAGACCACCCAGATCCCAGGCTAATAGGAAGAAGTGAGACTGCCGCCTGCAGCCTGGAAGAAGGTCAGCAAGAGAAATAGACGGGTGTGGTAGAATCCAATCAGCACTGCAAGGAAAAAGAATTGAGCTGTGTTCAGACCAGTACAAGACAACGGGCTGGGATGTTACAAGATCATGTTTATATAGGGACGAACTCTACTGAATATGCTGTATTACAACCGACTCAATAAAAAATACTGTCGTTGAATTATTAAACAATTCATGTGGCGTCAAATATGTACACAAGAGGATACTGAGCCGTAATCCTTCCCAGACTCCAAGCATTATCGTTATTTATTTTAACAACTTAATTCGTTTTTTAGCAAGCAATAAAGTTGAGACTAAGAAGCCGAAAATCCGACCCTTATGTTTGTATACTAACTCTTTGTGTTCTTCCCAGAACCCCGGCAATGATTGGCTGTTCCTTTGTGGTGGATCGAGCATACTTTGGAGATATTGGGCTGCTGGATCCTGGCATGGAGGTGTACGGAGGAGAAAATATCGAGCTTGGCATGAGAGTAAGTTTTAATGCAGTGTCATTTGTGAGATCCCATTTTTTAAGTGCATGCATTGTACTCGGTAAAATATGGGCGTAATGACTGAGTGCAATGGACAGATTCCAGGTGTGATATAAAACTCACCTCAGGCAGCTTGACAATGCTCAATTTATAGCCGGGCAGAGTTTCTCGAGTTACTAAATACTACCGTAGATTGGGCTTGGACTAAATGCCCAATGATGAAAGGGAAGAGATCAACATGCATCCCTGATACCACTCACTGAACACTGTTAGGAAATTTGGATTTTTCAAAAATAAATACTGTTTATTTTTCTATTGCTGCACCATTTCTTATGTCCAATAATAAAGCTTAAAGGGGTTGTTCACCAAAATTTTTGTCTTTCAAGCCAACTGTTGCCAGAAAGTGCCAGAGATTTGTAATTTACTTCTATAAAAAAAAAAATCTCCAGTCTTCCAGTAATTATCAGTTGCTGTATGTGCTGCAGGAAGTGGTGTATTCTTTCCAGTCTGACACAGTGCTCTCTGCTGCCACCTCTGTCCATGTCAGGAACTCTCTAGAGCAGTAGCAAATCCCTATAGAAAACTTCTCCTGTTCTCCATACTGGAAAGAATAACACTCCCTGCAGGACATACAGCAGCTGATAAGTACTGGAAGACTGGAATTTTTTCAATAAAAGTAAATTACAAATCTCTGGCACTTTCTGACACCAGAATTTTTTAACTACTCCTTTAAGCCCTTATAATTGTACAGCCAAATGCATAATGTGCTCAGAGGCTAGGGGATGTATTTAATAATAAACTTGCTATTCTCACCTTCTCCAATGCCTCACAACTTCTGTGCCAGCCCTCTCGCTTCTCCACTGGTCTGCCATCCTGACCCCTCAGGGCCTGCCCGCATAGCCATCCATTGGTCCTAGACTGATCAGGTAGATCCTGTGGGAATAGGATGGCACACAAGCCAGAAGAAGGGAAAACCAGTGGGAGGCGGCACGGCAGCTGTGGTGCACCAGAGGAGATTAGCATAGCATGGTTATTATTTTTTCTACAATCTACACCCTGGAGGCTAATTTCCTTTTTGTCTTGACAAAGCCTTTTACATTTAAACATAGTTAGGCAGCTCACATACATCACCAGGCATACAGCACTTGTCTCTTTCCGACAGCTCCATAGAGAATGAATGGAGCTGCGTGTCACACGCCGACATGCAGCTCCAGTCAAGATAAAGAAGCTGGGGCGCCAATTTAGAAATCCACGGGGGGGTATTGAGGTTGCACCCCCCCCCCCCCCCCCTTGTGATCCTATACTTGTCCAAGTAAGGGACAAGTAAGGTTAAATTGGAAAACTCCTTTAATCATAGACCCGCAGCTCCATTCATGACAAAGGAGCCGGGATACAATCTAGAAATCAGTTCAATTGGAGTGCTATCCGAACCCATATGACTTTTTTTTTAGAAATCCAGAACTTGCTTCCCTCTGAAGGAAAATGTTCTCTTTGCCGCTTGTTGTCTTCATGTCCCAGAATTCTTTGACTTTCTGCCATATTTCCAAACTCTTCTTGAACCACTAAAACTATAATAGCTATTTTCTCTTCCTTCCTATTTTCTTAATGTGAACGAAAAAAAAAAAGATGTAGTTAAAGGTTGGCAATAATTAAGCTTCAGCCTTAATAATATGGTTCTAAGGGTAATAAAACAAATTGTAGAGCTCAGGGCCAGAGCGTCACTTTGTGTTTTAAAGAATCTTTCCCACATCAATGATTTCTTCTAGTATATACAGGGCAGGGAATACTGTAGATCCCGACAATCCCCCAAAGTGTCATGATTGAGAAATAGAAGTGGTAGGTAAAGAGTAGTCATATAATGGCACTACATTATGTAAAGTGCTATAATAAATTAAGACAATGGTGTAAGTCAATCAACAATGTACAAGAGGCACAATCTTCTGCTGTGGTATATACCGCTTCAGAAAATGTCAATAAAAGCCTAAGGACAAGAAGTTTACTTCTGCAGTATACAGCTATGACTATTACTGAGCTTTCCACTACTTACATTGAACATGTTCCTATGAGGCCACAAGCACCCAACTTCTTTTTTGCCTATTTGATGACCGTAATATTGGACAGCCATCATTTTGCACCCAAATAAGTTCCATTATTTTAAAGTGTCACTGTAGTTTACTTTTTTTTTTTTTGCAGAAATCAATAGTACAGGTGATTTTAGGAAACTTTGTAATTGGGTTTATTAGCTGGAAAATGCATTTTTATCATGAAAAAGCAGTTTGAAGCTTCCCCCCTCCCCTGCCCCCCGTCTTCATGGTTCTCTTATGGAGAGGGGAGGGGTTGAGAGAGATAAGGCACCAAAACAGGACAACAAAGAGTTAATTTACAGTTACATCACTGGCTATCTCCTCTGAAGTCAGCACTGACCTCTCTAACCTCTGAATACCGGCTTTCGCAAAGGTCCCACTGTGTAATCCTTTGTTCTCTGCTCTCTGCTGCCGACTTATCTCTACTCCTTCCTCCTCCCCTCTCCATAGGTTACACAGGGTCCAACTGATGTAAAAGAGTCGAGATTTCCTGATAATGAGCAGTGGATGAGAGAGAGGAGCGGAGGGGGGGACCTTGGGAAAGGCTTTTTGAATGCAGATAATGGCATATTTGCCTAATAAACCCAATTACAAAGTTTCTTAAAATCGCCTGTACTATTGATTTCTGATTTGGGTGCACAATGACGGCCATCAAACAAAACAGCTGCTAAACAGCCAAAAAAAGATGTTGTGTGGCCGTGGCCTGAGATTGTGTCCGCACACAGTAAAAGTATGGCAATATTTTAAATGTAGTATTGTGCTCCATTGAACTCAATAGGAAATTGGGCAGCAGTGCACAGACAGTATAGACCTCCACAGAGAGTTTAGTGGAAGATGTTACTGGAGGCAACTGAGTGCGAAGTGTCACTTGCGTTATTTCAGGAGACCTCCATGCTCGTTTTCCCACTGGACTTGAGTACTAGCCATACTTTTTGAATTGGTAGGGACAACATAAGGATTTCTACAAATGGCTTTTACCCTATGTACTGTATGCTATAAGGAAGGGTTATAAACTATTTTTTGTGAATGATCAATAACTAAAAAAAAAGTTTTTCAAAAAGTGTGTTTGGAGGCTAAAGCCGCCTTTATATGTAGGTGCATAAAAATAGGTTTCTTTTTATTCTATATCATACATACAGATATAGCTGTCACTCATGGGACCACCCACTGGACTCCTAAGAGCATAACAATTAATGATTTAGGTGAAGAAAAATCCATATTAAACTGAATGTTTTTTATTAAATTATACATGAATTTTCTTATTAACTCCTGATGTATAACACGCTGTTGGCAGAACAGAATTTCAAAGGTCCCTTTAAGTACTAAGGGGGACTTAAAATACTAAGGTGTAAAGGTGTAAAGTGGCCCTGGGTGTCAGGTGTGTCGGTTAGCACAGTGCGGCAGCAACTAGAGGTCTCTACCGACTGCAGCTCCACCAATATCATGGCACTGCAGAGGAGAGGTTGGAGCTTTTCCCTACCAGAAAGATTTTAGTTTTGATTAGGGATAGATAGATAGATAGATAGATAGATAGATAGATAGATAGATTGATAGACAGACAGATAGATAGGAAGGAGATAGATAGATAGATAGATTTCCCTGCAGTGCCTAGTGGCAAATGAAGCTATTTAAAGTCACTCTGTACCCACAATCTGCCCCCCACCCCCCATAAAAAAATAAATAAAATTGTACCGTCAGATAGCTGCTTTTAATCCAAGATCTGTCCTGGGGTCCGTTCAGCAGCTGATGCAGCTATTGTCCAAAAAAGCTACTTTTAAAATTGCAGATCTTTGTTAAACTGGCGTGGCCTAGATTGTCTGTGCCCTAGGCCTGCAACGCCTCTGCGTCCCTCCTCCCCGCCCTCTCATCATTAGGAATGCCACTGGGCAGGATTTCTCCAAATCACCACTTGAACCCTGCCCATTTGCCTTAACGATCCAACACATGTGCAGCGTTCAGACAAGTAATGAATAGGAGAAATCCTTCTGAGGCATTCCTAATAATGAGAAGGGAGGAGGGACATAGAGGCGTCGCAGGCCTAGGGCACAGATACTCTAGACCACACCAATTTGACACAGGGCTGCAAGTTTAAAAGTTGTTTTTTAGGACAATAACTGCATCACCTGCCAAAAGGACCCCAGGACAGATTTTGAATTAAAAGCAGCTATCTGGCGGTAGAAGGGGCTTGTGGGGGAAAGATTATGTGTACAGAGTCGCTTTAATATGACAGGTTCCCTTTTCAATGATTATGCCCTCTATGTTGTTATCAGCTATGACATATGAATGCGATGCTATGATATCATTTCTGCGCCCTCTTGGTCAAGGCCAACGGTTGTTCCCTCCTAACTATATCAGTTTCCTATTATAAAATAAGCTACATTTCACACAGAATTTTCTTCTATCCAAACCAATTCCATGATCATCAAACATTAATCGCTGTCAGTTTCAAAGCATTGCTTAATCCAATATCAAAGTCATCTGCAGACTCCAGATGGGCGGAATGTTCTGCAACTTAGCAGATCAGGATCCCTGAGCCCATGGCATGAGCAGCTGGTCTGGAGAGTGACTCCATAAGTACTGTAATAGCCTAAGCTTGGAAAACTACTAAGTATTATAAGTCTTTGTGACAATGAGATCAAATGACATTGAGAACCAGATGAAGCAAAGTTCCATAAATTGTAGAATGTTTAACACATATTAAAACTATTAATGAGATTGAAGAAAGTTGCTATCCATTAGTAAAAGCCGAGTATTAGCAGCCACTTGGTGCTTTTAGAGGTGAATGATGTGATTACAGCTATTTATGTACACAGTGTTAATAGGAAGACGGCAGCTGCAAATTGTATCATTAGCTGTTATCTTACGGCCATTATAGGTGTCATTATAGGGGAACCATTAAAGAGGAATCTTTATTCTGATGACACGCAAATCTACTTGTCAGTCAAATACACAAAGACGACATAATTATTGGGGGAAAAAAAGTTTCTTTGTGCTCTGAAATAAGGGTAGAAGAGCAATCACTGATATGGAAACACTAATGCATACATTTATACACAGTCTGTATTGAAAGGAGCATGCCGTATAAAGGAGCATGTCGTATAAAGGAGCAGGCCGTATAAAGGAGCATGTCGTATAAAGGAGTATGCCGTATAAAGGAGCATGTCGTATAAAGGAGCATGCCGTATAAAGGAGCATGCCGTATAAAGGAGCATGCCGTATAAAGGAGTATGCCGTATAAAGGAGTATACTGTATCAAGGAGCATGCCGTATAAAGGAGTATACTGTATAAAGGAGCATGCCGTATAAAGGAGTATGCCATATAAAGGAGTATGCCATATAAAGGAGCAGGCCGTATAAAGGAGTATGCCGTATAAAGGAGCAGGCCGTATAAAGGAGTATACCGTATAAAGGAGCAGGTCGTATAAAGGAGTATACCGTATAAAGGAGCATGCCGTATAAAGGAGTATACTGTATAAAGGAGCATGCCGTATAAAGGAGTATGCCATATAAAGGAGCATGCCGTATAAAGGAGTATGCCATATAAAGGAGCAGGTCGTTTAAAGGAGCAGGCCGTATAAAGGAGTATGCCGTATAAAGAAGTATGCCGTATAAGGCTATGTTCACACTATGTATGAGACGCCGGTCTCTGCCGGATCATCTCGGCTGGTACTTAAGTACCGGCCGGATGACCTTTCCGGCCGCAGAGCTCTGATGCGGGTACATCAGCGTGCTCCCGCATCAGAGCTTACCATAGCGCACAGTGAAGCAAGCGGCCGGAGTTGCTCGTTTCACTGTGTGAACTGACAGGGCGTTCTGCGGCCGGAATTCACTGAATTCCGGCCGCAGAAAACTGACCTGTCAGTTATTTGCGGGGCCGCACAGATCCTGGCCGGAGCGTATACGATGTGTGTACGCTCCAGCCAGGATCCCATAGGCTTTGTTCCGCTGCGCAAAAACTACGACCGTTGTTGCCATCGGCCATATAAAGGAGTATGCCGTATAAAGGAGTATGCCATATAAAGGAGTATGCTATATAAAGGAGCATGCCGTATATAGGAGTGTGCCGTATAAAGGAGTATGCCCTATAAAGAAGTATGCCGTATAAAGCAGTATGCAGTATAAGGGCGGGTTCACACTACGGAATTCTCGCGGACAATGTCCGCGGAATTCCGTCAGCTGTCCGCCCGCACATCTGGGCGCCTTTCCGCCGGCCCCATAGACACCATTCTATGGGCCGGCGTATTCCGCTATATGCTGAAAGAAGTGTCATGTCACTTCTTTTAGCGGATCGCGGAATACGCGGGCCCATAGAATGGTGTCTATGGAGCCGGCGGAAAAGCTCGTGCCCGTGCGGGCGGACAGCTGACGGAATTCCGCTGACATTGTCCGCGAGAATTCCGTAGTGTGAACCCACCCTTAAGGAGCATGCCATATAAAGGACTATGCCGTATAAGGCTATGTTCACACTACGTAAGTCTCCGGATGTAGCGCGTTCCGTGAATAAGCGGCCGGAGATTTACGTAGTTTGCATACAATGGCAAGTATACGATGTACGGCTGCACAGTTCACACTATGTACAAACTTACGCCCGGATCGTACGCGGCGCCGTAAATGAACCAGACCGTTGTTTGAGGAGGAAAATGCCGTAACTTACGCCCGTAGCATAACATGCGGTCCCGTACGGAGTGGTGATTTCTTCATTTTTCCACTTTTCCAAAAGGTTCTGTGGGGTGTCCGGGGCTAGGCAAAGATTTCCAAGTAAAAGACCGCTGTCAGATCGCTACGTAGGGAAAGCGTAAGTAGACTACAGGCGTAAGTTTGCGGTCCATACGTAGCCGGCCGCAATTTGCGTAAATTCCCGGCCGGAGTTTAACACGTATATGTCCGGCCGCGAAAATATGCGGCCGGACATATACGTAGTGTGAACATAGCCTTAAGGAGTATGCCATATAAAAGAGCATGTCCTATAAAGGAGCATGCCGTATAAAGGAGTATGCCGAATAAAACTATGTTCACACAGCGTAAACTTACGGTCGTATTTACGACCGCAAAAATACGAATGTAAGTTTGAGGTTCACTGATATGAATGTAATGCAATGGAACTACGGCCGGGAAGTGCACACTTACGGTCGGATTTTATAGGGCCCCGTGAAAAATGAACAAGACTATTATTTGCGGCTGGAAATGCTGCACCTACGGCCGTGAGTTTCAATGCGGACGTGAACGTACATCTGATATCTGCCAAAGTAAACTTGATTTTGATATAAAATATATTCTGAGTGGTTTCTCGGGCTGGGCGCTATATTTAAAGTAAACGACCTGTGTCAGCCTGCTTTAAATCATGCTAGGAACCACATTAAACAACGCCCGTACGTTCACGGCTAGCACTTATGTGCGAACGCAAATCCACGGCCGTGAAAAATTATGACTGTAAGTTTACGCAGTGTGAACATAGCCTAAAGGAGCATGCCGTATAAAGGAGCATGCCATATAAGGCTGGATTCACACGCTGTAACTGTGCGGCTGTATTTTTTATGCGGCTGTAAATGTGCGGGTGAAACTCCGGCCGTGGGAAAAAATAGACATGCGGCTCAAAACATACGGTCATTTACTTGAAATCTGGTTCAACTAAAAATAACAAATAAAATGTTAAGAAAGTGATGGAAACACCTCTGGATGCATCTGGGAAAGCAGGGAACACAGTTTACATGAATCGCTATTACCGGGGTTTGCGATCCTCTGCACTATAGCCGATGTCTCTCATGGTTAATATATTGAATTAATAAAACACATTTTCTGTCTAATAAAGTCCCTTTTATTGTTCAATAATTAAATGTAAACGATTCCATCATTTTGCAATTAAATATACTGTTAAAATAAATATATATATAAATAAATGTATATTTATATATATATTTATTTTTTGACAGTATATTTAATTGCACAATGATGGATTCGTTAGAATTAAATTATTGACCAACGAAACTGAATTTATTTAAACGAAAATGTGTTTTCTTAATTAAATATTAATTAGTACAGGAAACTCCATAAGCCGTTAATTCATATGCCGGCAATAGAGCATTCTGTACTAATCATCACTTAACTTTAATGAAAACATCAAATGTTTCTTCTAATTATGTTATGACAATAGCATTATTAGAAGAAACATTTAGAATTATATGTGCGCTCAGCTGATTGGCTGATCGGCTCAGCGCACATATAATTAGCGGGTCCGCAGCACAGTGACTTCATTGTGCTGCGGACCAGCGAAGAGGACGCATCGGGGTGAGTATAGAGCTCTCCCCACCCCCTCCCCAGCACTGCACCCCTCCCAGCAAGGAAGGGGGGTCACTTAACCCCTTCCTTGCTGGGATGGGTGCAGTCTGACATCAGTCTGGCCCCCAGGGGGTTAAGGGGGATGCAATACATCCTCCCTTAACCCCTTGGGGGCCAGACTGTAAGCAGCGATCTGTAAAGATGCTGCATACTGTAAGGTGCACAACACCGCTCACAATGATGGGTGTTGTGCTCCTGTTTGTGTGTTTTTGTGTGTTTCTCCCTTTTTGTTTTTCAGATATCGGTATCCTGGGGATTACGTCGGATTCCATGGACTACGTCGATGACCAGCGTTTTTTTAATGTTTTTTTTAATAAAATGGTCAATGAGGGGTGTGGGGGTGTTTTTATTTGAATAAAAAAATTTGTAAACTTGTGTCTTGTCTTTATTTCTTTACTTTATAGACTTAGTAGTGGAAGCCGTCTAATAGACGGAATCCATTACTAAGTCGGGGCCTAGTGTTAGCCGGTATAAAATGGCTAACACTAACCCCCTATTATTACCCCAGTACCCAATGCCACCAGGGGTACTGGGAAGAGCCGGGTGCCAGTGGTCCTGGAGCGTCAAAATTGGCGCTCCTGGACCGGGCGGCAGCAGGCTGGTAAGATTTAGGCTGGGGAGGGCCTAAACCAATGGCTCTTCCCACCCTGGTGTTACCAGGCTGCTGTCGTTTGGTTTTTAACCCGGCTGGTTATAAAAATAGGGGGGACCCTATGCGTTTTTTTTTTTTAAATAAATAAATAATAAAAAAAAAACGCATAGGGTCCCCCCTATTTTTATAACCAGCCGGGTTAAAAACCAAACGACAGCAGCCTGGTAACACCAGGGTGGGAAGAGCCATTGGTTTAGGCCCTCCCCAGCCTAAATCTTACCAGCCTGCTGCCGCCCGGTCCAGGAGCGCCAATTTTGACGCTCCGGGACCACTGGCACCCGGCTCTTCCCAGTACCCCTGGTGGCATTGGGTACTGGGGTAATAATAGGGGGTTAGTGTTAGCCATTTTATACCGGCTAACACTAGGCCCCGACTTAGTAATGGATTCCGTCTATTAGAAGGCTTCCACTACTAAGTCTATAAAGTAAAGAAATAAAGACAAGACACAAGTTTACAATTTTTTTTATTCAAATAAAAACACCCCCACACCCCTCATTGACCATTTTATTAAAAAAAACATTAAAAAAACGCTGGTCATCGACGTAGTCCATGGAATCCGACGTAATCCCCAGGATACCGATATCTGAAAAACAAAAAGGGAGAAACACACAAAAACACACAAACAGGAGCACAACACCCATCATTGTGAGCGGTGTTGTGCACCTTACAGTATGCAGCATCTTTACAGATCGCTGCTTACAGTCTGGCCCCCAAGGGGTTAAGGGAGGATGTATTGCATCCCCCTTAACCCCCTGGGGGCCAGACTGATGTCAGACTGCACCCATCCCAGCAAGGAAGGGGTTAACTGACCCCCCCTTCCTTGCTGGGAGGGGTGCAGTGCTGGGGAGGGGGTGTGGAGAGCTCTATACTCACCCCGATGCGTCCTCTTCGCTGGTCCGCAGCACAATGAAGTCACTGTGCTGCGGACCGGCTGAGCGCACATATAATTCTAAATGTTTCTTCTAATAATGCTATTGTCATAACATAATTAGAAGAAACATTTGATGTTTTCATTAAAGTAAAGTGATGATTAGTACAGAATGCTCTATTGCCGGCAATATGAATTAACGGCTTACTGGAGCTTCCTGTACTAATTAATATTTAATTAAAAAAACACATTTTCGTTGAAATAAATACAGTTTCGTTGGTCAATAATTTATTTCTAACGAACCCATCATTGTGCAATTCAATATACTGTCAAAAAATAAATATATAGATAAATATACATTTATTTATATATCTATTTTTTTTAACAGTATATTTAATTGCAAAATGATGGATTCGTTAGAAATAAATTATTGATCAACGAAAGTGTCTTGATTACAAAGAAAATGTGTTTGATTAATTTAATATATTAACTATTAGAGGCATCGGCATTCGGCATCATTGCCGGCTATTTTTGAAGTACTCCGTACGGACCGCCTGTCAATCCACGGCCGCATATTCAGCCGCAAACAATGGTCTTGTTCATTTTTTACGGGTCCGTTTACGATAGGGCCGTAGATTCATACATAGTGTGCACTGTGCAGCCGCATATCCTATACTTCCAAGCATACACACGAACCACCAAAAATACCGCCGCACAATTACAGCCGCAAATACAGCCGCACTCTTACAACGTGTGAATCGAGCCCTATGTTCAGACGTTGTAAGAGACCGGCCGTTCCGGCTCTTTCTGCTCCATAACATAATGTTGATAGCTTAGGTAGCATTTTCATGGTGACGGGTTCCCTTCCCCTTATGAATTCTTTGAACATGAACATTTTGAGCAAAAATAACTGAATAACCATGAGGGACATGTGAAATCACTGTGTCAAAGGATCTCAGAACTTCAATTAAGATGCACGTTTTCTATCTGAGTTTCTCCTGCCTGAATTCACCGCCACGCACAGCACTCCCTAAGTGTGGGCTTGATACATGGTATTGCCCATTAAGCCAGCAGGTGAGGTGGACCGTCACTGTGACCACTGGCAATACCACATGCTGACTACAATCATAGGAAGTGCTAAACAGACATAGTGAGAAAAGAAGCAGCAAGGGGAGTGAGGAAAGTGAGTATACAGTATGTTCTTGCTTTTTTCCACTAGGCAGAGCACTATTGTAGACAAGGTTTCCTCCAGAGACTACCCCTTTAAAGACTCCTATGTTTAGACTAAGGTTAATTAAATTTTCCATGAATTGTTTTTTAGTGCCATCCTGGCACACATCACCCAGGGCATACGCCTTAAGGGCAGAGGCGGATTATAATGAGATTGCCCCCATTATAATCTCACGCCGCCGCTGCCGCCCGCTATCAGATGGTAAGGGTGAGTGCAGCACCCCCGTACCCCCGTTTCACACTGCCGCGGCCGCTGCCATCTTAAGCTGCTCGGGTGCTGTCACTCCGCTGAGGCCGCATGTAAGCTTAAGATGGTGGCGCCTGGTACGTGCACCGCCCTTGGCCCGCCCACCTGTCAATCTCCGCCGGACATGTGGCAAACAGGGGAAGCTGGACATGTGGCAAACAGGGGGAGCTGGACATGTGGCAAAAGGGGAGCTGGACATGTGGCAAAAGGGGAGCTGGACATGTGGCAAAAGGGGAGTTGGACATGTGGCAAACAGGGGGAGATGGACATGTGGCAAACTGGGGGAGCTGGACATGTAGCTAACTGGGGGAGTTGGACATGTGGCAAATTGGGGGAGCTGGACATGTAGCTAACTGGGGGAGTTGGACATGTGGCAAACTGGGGGAGCTGGACATGTAGCTAACTGGGGGAGTTGGACATGTGGCAAATTGGGGGAGCTGGACATGTGGCCAACTGGGGGAGCTGGACATGTGGCCAACTGGGGGAGCTGGACATGTGGCAATTGGGAGGAGCTGGACATGTGGCAAACTGGAGGAGCTGGACATGTGGCAAACTTGGGGAGCTGGACATGTGGCAAACGGGGGGAGCTGGACATGTAGCAAACAGGGGGAGCTGGACATGTAGCAAACAGGGGGAGCTGGACATGTAGCAAACAGGGGGAGCTGGACATGTAGCAAACAGGGGGAGCTGGACATGTGGCAAACTGGGGGAGCTGGACATGTGGCAAACAGCATGTGGAGGCAGGACGGGGTGGAGCGTGTGGAGGCGGGGCAGGGGTGGAGCGTGTGGAGGCGGGGCGGGGTGGAGCATGTGGGGGTGGGGTTGGAGCATGTGGGGGTGGGGAATGTGGGGTAGGGCAGGGGTGGAGCATGTAGGGGCGGGGCAGGGGTGGAGGGTGTGGGGGTGGGGCAGGGGCCCATGCATTGTAAACTGCTCGGAGGCCCATGGGATCCTTAATCCACCCCTGCTAAAGGGTATGTTCATGCAACAATTTTCGAAGGCCTTTATTTGATACTCAAAACCATGGCCGATGTATTGAGTATTAAATAACGCCCAATGCTTAACATACTAACGTGTTCCCCATCCACAGAATAGAGGACAATCTCCGTATTGGCCCTTGGCTTCTGTGTTATGAGTAGAGCCGCTGGTATGGCTCTATTAATTCCTGTGGAGGTGCCAAACAGAGCGAGTAAGCTCTTCCCGGGGGTTCAGAGGTCGGAAGCCCCCCATGATCTCTTACTTGTCCCGTGGATAGGGGACACGTTAATTTTACTTGGAATACCCCTTTAAGGATCAAGCCAATTTTCATGTTTGCATTCACATTTTTTCCTCCTCTTCAAAGAGCCATAAAGCTTTTAGTTTTCAACCTACAGGGCTGTTTGAGGTCTTATTTTATGTACCATTATCTCTTATTTTCATTGGTACCATAATTGTGTAGCTCAGACTTTTTGATCGCACTTTATTATTTTTTTCTGATGTAACAAAAAAAATCAAAATTCAGGCACTTTTTTGCTTTTGTGTTTAGGCCATTCACCATACGGGAATACTATTGCTATATTTTATTAGATCGGACAATTGTGCATGCTACAATATATAATATGTTTAATTTAATGTGTTTAAAAAAAAAAATGGTTAAGGGGTGATATAAACTTTAATTAGGGAATGGAGCTTTGTCATATTTTATACTTTTTAAGTCCCCCTAGGGGATTATTACATTAACTCATTATATTCCTAACACTGTTTAAAGTGACTCTGTACCCACAATCTGACCCCCCAAACCGCTTGTACCATCAGATAGCTGCTTTTGATCCAAGATCTGTCCTGGGGTCCGTTCGGCAGTTATTGTCCTAAAAAACAACTTTTAAACTTGCAGCCCCTTGCCCATTGGGAGTGTCTGTGCCCTAACTTTGCACCACCCCTCCGTCCCTCCTCCCCACCCTCTTCATCATTAGGAATGCCACTGGAACATTTTCTCCTGTCTGAACATTGCACAGGTGCCTTAACGATCCAGCCCATGTGCCGTGCTGACACAGGTGGGGAATAGGAGACAATCTGCCTGGAGCATTCCTAATGATGAGGAGGGCGGGGAGGAGGGACAGAGAGGGTTGTGCCAGCCTAATGCATACACAATCCAGGCCCCGGCTGTAGGGCACGGGGCTGCCAGTTTAAAAGTTGTTTTTTAGGACAATAACTGCATCACCTGCCGAACGGACCCCAGGACAGATCTTGGATTAAAAGCAGCTATCGAAGGTACAAGTGGATTGGGGGGGGGGGGGCAGATTGTGGGTACAGAGTTGCTTTACTGCTATGCCATTGCATAGCATTGATCAGTGTTATCTGAAATCTTCACATAGAGCCTGCCTGTGGCAGACTCTATTAGAGGATTGCAGAGCTGACTGCAGGGAGGTAAGTCAGAGACCTCCAGAAGTCAGGCGAAACAATATGGAACCCCGCAGTCACACTACTGGGATGACGATCGGTTAGTGATAGAAGTACAGTGCACTGACAGCTGAAGGGGCTAATGGAGGGCGTCATTGACAGCGAAGACCCGGCTTCTGATAACAGCTGGTCCTCACCCTCTGAGGTTATCTCCGCTCCTAAACTCAATTCACAGAGCTTCGTCATGGGTCCTGGGTTATGGCGAACAGCGGCCATTATTTTATGCATTGTTGTTTCATAGACTTCAGTGGATGGAAGACTGAAAACAATGGCCGTTATTTTACTGAAAAGTACAGAGTGTGAAGTTTGCCTAAAGAGGTATTCCCATCTCAGCTTGTTATCCCCTATCCACGCTTTTGAATGCAGCTTTGGATTATCATCTAGTAGCTAGATTCACACTACACACAAACTCCTGCACTCCAACAACAGGATGCCGGGCGCAGGTCCAGGTAGCCAGAAATAGATAGCGAATATTAAAATAATTTATTAAAACATATGATGCAAGACAGGACGCGTTTAGAGACCGGTCCGGTCTCTTTCTCAAGGACACTTGAGAGTTGTGTCTTACACTTGCTTAACTCACTAAGGTGGGAGTTCCATATATACCTTCACCCTATTTCATGTTGAACTTGATGGACATGTGTCTTTCTTCAACCGTATTAACTATGTGTCTGGATTACGATATGGAGCGCTGTCTCTCATCCTATATGAAATGCACACTACGAGATTTTTAGTCTGCCATTGATCATTATCCTTATAGACGGCCGTCATCGGCAAATATCGGACGTCTTTTTCATAAGTTTGTGAACGTTTGTGAACGTTCAATAAAATATATATAAACTGTAAACTGTAAAAGTTGAACATATGCTTTAAGCTATTTAATGAGCTCGGAATCTTGAAATTAAGTTTTTGTTGTTGCTTAGGTTACTTAGAGCCACACACTAGTAATGTTTTTAATATAAACTCCTGTTGTAAGTGTTAAGTTATGCGCATATAATATATGATATAATAATAAATATATATATATATATATATATATATATATATATATAATAAAAAATAAAAGCATAGTAATGCACTGCAAATTCATATATATATATATATATATATATATATATATATGAATTTGCCATGCATTATTAGGCTTTTATTTTGATTAAAAAAAAACAATACTATAGCAGGTTTATCTTTCTTCTCATCATAAAAAAGAAACACCATGTACTCGCTCTATAGCCAGTTACTTTTTTCTATACTCCCGGTGCTTTTGTATGAGGAACAACTGGTCTCTGTGTTCTTTATCAGGTTCAGTCAAATAGAAAAATGATTGTAAGCGCACTGCAGGCAGAGTGAATCAGCTAAGTGCTTACTGCAGGTGCCTGCATCCATGTCGAAGCATCTTTAATTTCAATTCACGCCCTGCTCTGCCAGCCAAGATTCCAAGGATCTCAGAAGTTCAATTAAGATGCACGTTTCCTAGCTGAGATTCTCCTGCCTGAATTCACCACCATGTCCCACACCTGAGTGTTCATTTACAGCTGGGAGTATAAGAGTAGACGTGTTAAACAAGGCATGGTGCGTAAAAAGCCTGACAGATAAATGCAATACAATGCGGATAGAAGGATGCTGAAGCAGAAGGACAAAGCAAACAATAGTTATAGGGATTATATGAATTTGCAGCTGTTACAGCAGTGACCCATTACCTCTGCTCTTATACCTGTTATATTATGTGCTGTAATACAACGGAATAAAGGCATGGGAGCTTGAATGGTGAGTGCCACCATTTTTTTTTGTTGTTGGATGGATTGTATATGACTGGTTTCATTAGCTGAGCACCCCGTTTTTTGCCATGGATATACCAGCCCTAGCCTGATGAATAGAGATGAGCGAAGCAGCCAGAAATTTGTTTCATGAGCTTCGCTAATTTTCGGCCAAACTCGTTAAGTTTCACAAATCGAATCTTAACGAATTTCATTAAAACAGCAAAAACTATAGTAGCTACAATACTGGGACTATCGTGTTTCCCCCCAAAAAAGATGCCCTCCTGAAATAAGACACCCCAACTACCCTACCAACTAGCCTAAAGTAAGGCATCCCTACTCTAAACTAGGGCCCCCCGTAAGTAAGGCGCCCCCTGAAGGTAAGGCCGCCCGGTGCCACCCACCGCCACCCAGGACTCACCTAATCCCCTCATGGACCTTCACAGCTAACACCGCAGGAAACCTGGTCCATGGGCCCCCACGTCCTCCGCATGGCCTACTGCATGTCCTGACACACACCGAAACCTGTCGCACTGACACATCCCGCTGCTGATGCACTCTTGTAAGTATTCGCGGGGGGTTCGGGGGGGGGATGTCTTATTTCTCTCCCACCAACCGAGAGGGTTATCAAGCAAGTGGGAGAGTTATCAAACATGGTGTAAAGTGAAACTGGCTCAGTTGCCCCTAGCAACCAATCAGATTCCACCTTTAATTCCTCACAGATTCTTTGAAAAATGAAAGGTGGAAGCTGATTGGTTGCTAGGGGCAACTAAGACAATTGTACTTTGCACCAGTTTGATAAATCTCCCCCATAGTGTCTGTTTTCGAGACAAAATTAATATAAGGCACTGTCTTATTTTCTGGGAAACACAGTATTACAAAAGGGTGAATTTGTTAAAGCATTTTATTATAAAAGTGTGAAAAATTGTAAAATCACATAAAAAAAAATATATCAATTAGCCCGTCCCTCATCCAATTTCCACCATTCCTCTCCTCTCTGTCCCTTTATCACTCTGTTAGTCTCTCCCTGCTCTGCTGTAACTGCCTGCTGCCATCCTGCTCTCTCCTACACACAGCCGATTGGCTGCCTCCGTTACCGAACCGCTTTATATAGAGGAGGAGGTGCTGACATCACAAAGGGGGCTGTAGCTGAGTGGACAGGCGCTAGGCATTATGGTTAATCCCTTTTTCCAGCATGTGCGGCTGCCATTTTATTTTTTGAAAATTTCTGTAAAGAATCGTCGGGAATTCGCTTCTCAGAACGAAGCAAATTGACAGCATAGTCTTGATTCGCCAGATTCACTTTGCTCATTTCGACTGGTGAACATTATGCCGGAGCTTTGTCTGTGTTGCTGATATTTCAATTTGCTCCTTCACATTGAGTTAATTGAAATTTGAGCAGTTTTATGTATAGGCAGACTACATTTTTACAGTATGGTATTTTTGTTATTTGCATGTTATGTGTTGTACTGGCAGGTTGTTCGTTATTGATGCTATATTTAGAAGATAAAAGGTATATTTGGCATCAGATTGTTGATGTTCATTGGTTCAGTGCCAGATCCTGACTGCAAGAGAGAGATTAATTTTCCAATCCCAGGTAATAAGTGGTGCATATAGTATCCTTCACCTGGTGATAGAAAGTGCACCCAGTGACCTGATTCTTGGCAGTCCAATGGTCTCTTGATTATACCTAATAGTTCAGGGGTGAAGTTATTTTCTAAATAGAAGATAAATAGATACAGGGAATAAGCATCTGCCTCTTACTTATCCCCCCCCACTGTGTATCTATGCACTAAATGAAAGAAGATTGCTGCAAATTTTTGGTCAGTGCCACCTTATTTATCTTCTATTTGGATTTATTCACAGTCTTTCGAGCAAAGCATCACCATGAGTTATTGAAGATGTCCTTTAATATCAGCCGTTCGGTAATCACACTACACAGTAAACAGAGTTTGTGTCCATTCATTGTGATATGTAACTGCAGCTCAGGTCCTGTTCAAGTGAATAGAACCTGAGCTGCAGTTACACATTTCCACCACTACACAATGGAGACAAACTCTGCTTACTGTGTAGTAGGGGCACCAAACAGCTGAACAGTAGGGTCAGGACCAGCATCGGCACAGGGCTTACCCGGGTAAGTGCCAGGGCCCACAGCGCCTCTAGAAGCCTAGAGAGGGAAAGGGGCCCGATGTTCTAATGTTCAGCCCACTCACTGTAGTGCAGGGTGAGGGGATGAACATCAAAAGACACAGGAGCTGGAGCAGGACCTGTGAAAATGGGTGAAGGACCTGATCACATGACCCGAAGGTTCTCAACCTTACAGTGTGGAGAGCAGCCGACAAGAAGGAAGAGGAAGACTGAGCTGTGTGTAAGTGTCTGGGTGTGTCTGTGTAAGTGAGTCAGTCAATGTCTGTGTCAGACGGTCAGTTAATGTCAATGTCAGTCAGTGTCAGTCATTCAGTGTCTGTTTGAGTCAGTGTCTGTGTCAGTTAGTAACTGTGTCAATAATGTGTGTTTGTGTATATTAGTGATGTCTCAAGTGATTGTGCATAGTGTGTGGATGATGGGTACATAGTGGATGGATGAGGGGCCCGCTGAGTGCCCGCAAAAACCTGGAGCCGACCCTAAGTAGGGTGCTGACATCATTACATTTTAGTATATCTTGCGTGTAAACAAAAAATGCAGTGTGCTATTAATTTCTTAATTCACCAATGAGAGGTGTTATGACAGCCAGCCATGTTACATGTACAGTAGAACTGCAGCCCAGTCACCGGTCACTGTTTTTACAAGCCAGCAGATTCACATTAGTTTCCTCTCCTCTGCACTTTAACCATCTCACACAGCAAACTTAGGTCAATGTCATGCAGTTCTTGATCACAGCATTTTTTTTTAGCTAGCAAGTTCTTCCTAAAGGCACACAGACAGCTTGTAATTCCCTATTTGAGTAAGGCTATAGTAATTCATGTCTCCTCCTACAGTGCCACTGTTGGAATAAATGGAGTGTGTAGCCTGCAAGCAAATAAGGCAATTTAAAAGTAGCGAACACACATTTTTGTAATTCTACATTAAATACTTGAATTTACACACTAAGGTGCACATCCTAAGCTGTTTATAAGGGAATCTGTCACTAGGTTTATGCTGTTTTAAAAAGAGAGCAGCATAAACTAGTGACAAAAATGCTAACCTCGGTTCTCCTAATATGCAGAAGAATAGGATTCATGCCTCACCACTCCCTCTCCCCTCCAGCTGCTGATTGATAGTTGACTGCCTATACACACAATGGATAGATAACTGCCAAACAGCAGCTGATGGGCGAAGCTTTCTGCTTCTCATGAATATCCAGGACTACTGGGCTCACACACATAATTGAGAGGACTACTTATTGTCCGTGTCATTCAGGAGGATATCTCTGAATCAGATGCACAGAACAATGTAAGTGATACATCAGTCTGTTCAGCTTTTCTATCACTAGTTTAGGACACCATAAATCACTGATAGAGTGTCTTTAAGTGGATAAATGGGTATATACTTGAAGAGAATCTATCACCTCAACCCATATACAAAGTTTTCCAGTTTCCAGTTTTACAGATTCTGAGGGTGCCGTTGTTTTATATATCTGCCATCCAATTCCTGAGATCTACACCATTTTCTAAATATTTAACTAAGGTCTTTCGGTGCACTGGAGGCTGGCTCAGCAACCCCAGGGCACCGACATCTCCTACCCCTAAGCTTCTCCCCCATGGCTTCTGTATACACCCAGTCTCGCCTTCTGTGTCAAATCCTTCAGTAGGACAGTCTGATGGGAGAGCGTATGCATAGAGCCAGGCCGGGACTGGACTTGACAGGTGGGACTGGGTAAATACAGAAGCCACGCGTCACCCGGGGGAGAAGATATTGGTGCACTGGGATGGCTGAGCTTGGACCTCATTGGCATATTTAGAAAACAGCGTAGATCTCGGAAAATGGGTGACGGATTAAAAAAAAGGACCACCCCATCGCAATCTGATGGATCAGGTCATATGGGTTGAAGTGGTACAGACACTTTAACCAACGTGTCCATGATCATTATGTCCATGGCCAGCTTAAAGGGGTTATCCAGCGCTACAAAAACATGGCCACTTTTCCCCCCTCTCTTGTCTCCAGATTGAGTGGGGTTTCAAACTCAGTTCCATTGAAGTAAATGGAGCTTAATTGCAAACCACACCTGAAATGGAGACAAGAGAGGGGGAAAAGTGGCCATGTTTTTGTAGTGCTGGATAACCCCTTTAAGTTCAAACTCCCCCATTGGGACATTGCCCCGTGTCCCCCTGTTACTATAGTTTAACAATAAACAATTTTGCAGACTCCACTGCCCATCTAGAATATATTGGACAAATTATTTTAAGTACAGTATTATAAAAGCTTAACAAAAATATTGATTTGAAGTCGAGGGATTCAAGAAGTCCACTTAAGGGAATGAGATCATCTCTTGTCTAGAATAACAACCTTTATTCCATTCTCATACAACTCTGATCATCTCTCTAGCAACCGAAAGAGAAAATATATGGGCTAAGTATCTTCACCTTGAGAAAGATTTCTGCCCAGTTATTGCCGTTATTCCATTAGAAATGGAGCAATATCATATTTTACCAGTTTAATTTGTAGGAAAGCAGCTCGATGACAGTAATAAATGAAGGATTTTTAAAAAGCCATCCAAGGCAGAACTTTAATTATTTAAGATCTAGATTTTCTAACAGCCAAAGACGCATAAGGAGAAGGTCCCTATAGGTCAAGGTTAAAGGTGTTTTTTCCACTGGTGCGTATGTATTTTCAAGGAAGCGCTTGTGCATTGATCTGTCACGTTCTTGAATACAGGACGGTCACAGGAATAAATTCGACTTGACAGGTCCTGCAGATAAAGTGGGCTATTGAATATAAAAAACAAATGTTAAAGAAGGACACTTAGGGGGGAAAACAAAACCGTCTGCCAAGAGATATTTCAGTGGAATGAGATTTGAATTTTGATACAGTGGTTCCCCAGTGATGGATGGCGGAATAGACTCCTTTTGTTCTATTGAGAGACTATGCCAGCCATGGCCCGATTCCCCTTGCAAAGCTATTGATTGATTGGGAGCTGCAGTTGTTTGGCTGGTAATGAATCATGAAATGATTAAGGTACCGTTGGCTTTCTCGCTACACAGAGCTGTGAACGTATGATTATTCCTCCTCACTTTGAAGAACGTTTGTTTTCTAAAGCTAAGCAGTTGAAGTTGTGTTGCCTTCTCAAGGAGAAATTGAATTATGAGCCGAAAGAATATCATTGAATGCAATAGGTATGCGTTAAATCTTTACTCCATCCAGACCTTGGATGACTGTGAAGCATTCCTTAGAACTCATATATAGCTACGATACAAAAAAGAAACATAATAGAGTGTGACTTGTAAAATCACTTGGATAGGCGCTGTATCGCTAAATCATACACAAGCCTCTAGCTAGTTACTTGCATGAGATGATTGTTGAACATTGCTATTTGCCTCACCTTTGCCATTGGAACTAGGTAAAAATTGTTTTTTTTATAACATAGGAAGATTGTAAGATATTGTGGACTCTCAATTTCTTTCTCTTGCAACTCATTAAAGTGAATGTACCACTAGATACATCGCATTGGGCTTTTTACATTAACAGACCGGTGGCGGTGAGGGTATGCCAGTGGCCCTGTCCTTTTTTCAAACTGCCGCCTGGTCTATTCCGAGCACCGGCCGGGGATGAAGCACTGGGGATGGGCCACGGCCCCTTGTGTGACAATCTCCCCTCTGTGACTTGGCTCCATGGATTCTAATGGAGCCACATCACATATGGGTGGGAGTTTTGTCACACTGGGGTCCGGCAGGTCCGCTTCTAGTGCTTTATGCCGGGCCAGTGCTCGGGAATAGACCGGTGTAGAGTGTGGGAATCAGTCGGTGGTTCAAAAAAAAGAAGCATGCTACCGGCATCCATGCATCGGTGCCGGTCTGTTAATGTAAGAAGCTCATAGTGGTGTACCTAGTGGTACATTCGCTTTAAGCAATGTCTTCACTTTGTACATACAAACCTGTTGATAGGTACCTGTAGCTGAGTAGTTGCTGATCCATCGCAGATCTTCTTATGTTGCTCCTCGGGGCCAGTTTTCAGTAATTTAATTTTTTTTAAAATTGCTAATAAACCTGTTTGGTGCACTGGGGGCGTACCTTGCACCATCCTGCCCACAGAGAACAGAGAGACGTCACTTCTTATGAATATTCATAAGTAGAAGGACATAGAGGGGTGGGCAAGATGGTGCACTGAGGGGGCTAGGAATGCCCCCAGTGCACCAAACAGGTTCATTTGCATATATATATATTTTTTTTTATTAAATTACTGAAAAGCGGCACCATGGAGGAACATAAGAAAACCTGCGGAGGGAACAGCAACTACTCAGGTACCTATCAGCAGGTTTGTATGTCTCTTTAGGAGGTCAGGAGTCAGTGTACTATACACAGTAGTCTCAACAGGGGGAAGATAGCCATGGCCACAACACCAAAATAGGGGTCCTACATAGGAACAGCACATGCGCAGTGACCAAGTGGCGGAAGCGAGGCAGGAGAGAAACGGCGTTGGAGAGTGAGGTGGGGGCCATTACTATGGGACAACAGGTTATATATAGGGACATTATTTATGTATGTGCATCTGTGATATTTTATAACCAATTTGGCATATTGTCGCACGATCTATGTTGCAATGTGCACTTTATTACATGCAATTATGCTGACAGTGTTTTTGTACATTGTAAAATTGGCTTTACCCTTCATTAGATAGAAGTATAGCTTAAAACTTAAAAAGTTTCTCAATTATACCATCTTTTGTTTTTAGTAGAAACTGCATTCCAGTAGGTACAGTAGCTCCACCAAAGCCGTCCATCAGATACAAAATTATCTAATGGACAATAAAATTATTTGCTTTACAACTGTTTCGATGGTCATGGTAATTTAAGGCTTTTGTCAAGCTCCTCAACCATGGAATATGATTTCATGAAGCTTCCGACATGTAGTTCTTCTGCTGATTTTTCTTCCAGAGGCGGCTTTGAACTTTGTAATAAATCACACAGAAACAGGATGGTCAGTTTTTATGCACCATTCAGCGCTCAGTGGCTTTATCCTGTGAATTTCTCAAGTCTGGAATTAAGTAGATGAGATATAAAACATGTTTACAATTCGCTTTATTTATTTTAGTTATCATGCTGTAAAACAAAGCTATACTTACTTGTATCCAGGTCCTGTTTCCCTAAAGGCAGCTTTTTAGTCTTGCGTAGAGATGATCGAACAGCCAAAAATCTTAGGTTCTATCGAACGCGAACCTTGCCAGACCTTCTGCATTTGATTCCTGGTTACTTCCCGGTCAGGAGCAGACATCACCTGTATTGATTTCAGTTAGGGTTGTAGCCCAAATCAGCTGAACTAATTGAGCTGGTAACATCCCCCCTCCCCCACCCCGCCGTCACTACACATGCACACTTATGGTATTGGAAAGGTATTGAACCACTAAATTTTAAACAGTTGTCTGCCCAGTTATTTGCATAGGATGTCTTAAAGGGGTTGTCAGATTATTAAATATTTTTTTCTGTTATGCTGCGCTTACACAAAGCGATAATCCACCCAAACGATTGTTTATTTTGAAACAATGATTTGGTTTTTATAACGATCAGACAAATAAATCGTCAGAAAAATTGTTAGAAAATTTGTACGAAAAATCGTTATTACGATCGTTTTTAAGATCGCTTAAGCCTATCTCACACATAGGGTGAATCCGTGAAAGACTGTTTACACGGAACGATGTGCAAATTTTTAGCGAACGACCAACAGCGATTTGAGAACATGTCGACGCTTGATTGGTCACTGTGTTTACACGGGCCGATTATCGCTCAAATGCGATCGTTTTCACGAAAATTCGAACGATAATCGTTCCGTGTAAACGCAGCATAAGATCACAAAAAAAGTATAATCTTAACTGAGAATTACTTAAGTAAAATGTGATTTTGTCTATTTTTTGCTGTTACATACTTGTTATAATGCCCCCTGGAGTTTATTTCAGTATCTTGCAGAAGGTCCACCTAATGTGTCCAGTGGTGGAGGAGACACGTGTCTGAATCCTCTTGTACATGAGTGTTAGGGTCTTATTAGACAAAACGATTTTTTTGTTCTTATCCGATTACCGCTAAATGATTGCAAATGAGCGATTTTGTGAACGACCTGAAATCATTCACCATAATACACAGAACGATAGTCGTTAGTTACGATCATAATTAAGATCGGTTGTACACTCTAGTATGAACGAAACCATCTTTACCAGCAAACGATCAGTACATACACCGAAAGCTTTGCGGACGATTAACAAGGATTTTATTTTCAGCTCAAAAGATGCGATCAACGTCATGCCAATGAATTTTTGTTAGTCGTTTGTTTGTTGTCGGCATACACACCAAAAGATCATCGATTAAATTCAAACAATTTGTTGCACGTTAATTTTTACATGTAAAGGGGCCCATATATCGTTCAAATTTAAGGATACTCTTTCTCAACCGTCAAAGGACTAACGGAAATTTGTTTGTATGTCGTTGATCACATCTTTTGAGCTGACCATAAAATCATTGGTAATCTTTAGCTAATCTTTTACAATTCTTTCTATGTATGTACCCATCATTCGGTGGTTATTACGATCGCACGTATACTACTACAGTGAATGATCGCAAAAGCGCTAGTTAGCAATCGTAGAAAACGAAAAATTGCTTAGTCTATTAGGACACCTAGGATGCGTTCACACATACAGGTTCCGCAGCAGATCTGATGCTGTGTTCAGTTATTTAGATCGAATCTGTTGCGGATCCTGTATGTGTGAACACACCCTAAGAGTGATTCTTCCTATTGTATTGGCCAGTCTGAAATAATAACTCTTAAAGGGGTAGTGCGGCGCTAAACAATTATTCACAAAATAACACACATTACAAAGTTATACAACTTTGTAATGTGTGTTATGTATGTGAATTGCCCCCTCCCCCGTGTTTTACCCTACTCACGCTAGACCCCGATGTGTGGTGCATTATACTCACCGCATCTTGTGTCGACCCTCGTCTGCCATCTTGGGACAATGACATAGTCTTTGGGAGGCCGGCCGAAATGATCCATCCGTCCCTCATGCCGGTCCCCCTCTGCCGCGTCATCAGCAGCATCGCGGCTGAGCACAGTTATGACGCGGCAGAGGGGGGCCGGCATGAGGGACGGATGGAGCAGTACAGCCGGTGACACAACAGATATACAGTATGATAGCATGGGTGCGGTGCAGAGATGATGCGGTACCAAGGTGAATCAGCTTGGCTCTGCTATGACACCCACTGAGGTTATACATGTGTCCAGGGACAATCCAAGCTCTGGAGATGTGTGTGACCTCAGTAGGACAGTCTGAAGGGGAGTAAATCTATATTTATCACTCCTGACCACCTGTCTGGCGTCTCAGCTGAGAGCAGTGGTCGGGACTCTAGGCAATGGGCTATCAAAACTATGGAGGAAGAAAGGGACCAAACTTAAAAAGAAAGCATGCCTTTCAATAGACATCCAACTGGCACGGTTGTATTAGACTCCCATCAAACCTTTCAAGGCTAGCAGCTATGGGGGTATCCCTTATCCTGGTGGTGCCTTGCCCAAACTGATGACCATAAGCCGCGCCGAATCCCAGGAAAGTAGAGTCGCGCCACTCACCATATACGAATAGAATAATGCTTTATTACAGGAAAACAGAGGAAATACTGCAAACTACATTCCGCTAGCAAAGCGACAACCGCTTCGAACCTGCGCGCATCATCCGGCTCTCCCATATCTACATCTTGAGGTAGGCGTCGTTTAAAGCGTCAGCACCGTCCATTACCAGAGTTACAATGTTGATTATATACTAGTGGTAACACATACCGGAACGTATACATGTTCTGGAAATCAACTCTAACATTTCAGTCACATTTCTAAGTCAGATATAGTTATATGATATTGGTCTTGAGCAGGTTTCCGGTGGGACATTTCAAACTCTTGAATAGTTTTTGATGGTTAGATAAACTTGTGAGCTTTCCTCATTATTCTAAAATTCTTTATATAAGTGTCTGATAAAAGGAGCCCTTTTATCCGGGCAAAAAATGTATCTAGCCAACGTAAACTATACATAATACATCTACATGTGTTTGATAAAATATCATATATTTAAACCAGTGCTACCATAACGTCAGATAAAAGCCCCTTTAATGTGTACTCTAAATGTAAGAGAAGCTCTGTCATAGCCTACTTGCGTCAGATATCAAAGCTTACATTTCCAGGCTGATTTACTGAAGCATGTCTTCCCATTTATATAAATATAAATATATATATATATATATATATATATAGCACTCCTGTCTCCATTAGCAGGAAGAGGAATTTATTATTTATATGTATCCCAACCAGATCCCAAGTCATTATCCAAAGCCTCCCTTGTGCCAGTACATTATGTGCAGTACATTGATCTTAATTGAGATAAGGTGACCCCAAAAAGGGCAAGTTCACATGGGTGAAGTCTCCCATGTTTCCGGTTTCCCTAGAGGTCTTGTCTAGCAACTCATAGTGATTGAGTAACTAATGGAAGATACACAGGTCTGCTCTCTTCTTTCTCTGAAACTAGATTGACTAACCCAAAGAATTGCACACTACAGAGACCAGAGGGTGTGCGTAGCTAAAACCTAGTGTCATCTGCAGCTGTGCTGTGAGAGTGTGACATCTAGTGGTTGGAGTAAGGAACAGCGGCCACCTGCCCTAACCTGTGACACTAGAGTGATACAGTAACACATAGTGGGCAGTACATTATCAATTAAATTCAAACAATATAAGCATTTTTCACATGATAATCTTTCCGTGTAATAGGGCCTTAAAGGACAAGTGCCATGAAAAACTTTTTCCCAGTAATTGAAGCACATTACAAAGTTATATAACTCTGTAATATGCTTCAATCACCTATCTGCCTCCCTTCCCTGTCTTTTTCCCCCTCCACCCCCCACCAGGAAGTGTCCTGACTCACACAGACCTGATTACTGTCGTCACCGTCACCAGGCAGCTCCTTCTTGTGAGGATGAGTCATCAGCAGGAGGGCTGCTCTAGCTCCTGTTACACCAGCCTCCCCCTCCCCTTCCTTGTCAGGTGACTCTGCTTGCTCAGCTTATCTTCTCTAGTGACATGACTCCTTCACTCACTGAGTCGGCAGCAGGAGAGAGGGTATGAGGGGGGGGGGAGGGGAGGGGGGGCCTGCCTATCTGCCGGAGTCAGTCGGAGGGAAGATAAGCATGACATGTGACAAGTGATGGCTTGCAGTTGTTCAGCCAATGGGAGCTGAGCAAGCTGTCACCTGACAAGGCAGGGGAGGGGGGAGGCTGGTGTAACAGGAAAAGGAGCTGAGAGAAGAGCTTGGTGACGGTGACGGCAGTAATCAGGTCTGTGTGAGTCAGGACACTTCCTGGTGGGGGGTGGAGGGGGGAAAAGACCGGGAAGGGGGGCAGATAGGTGATTGAAGCATATTACAGAGTTATATAACTTTGTAATGTGCTTCAATTACTGGGAAAAAGTTTTTCATGGCACTTGTCCTTTAAGGCCCTATTACGCGAAACGATTATCGTCCGTAATTGTCTCGTGTAATAGAAAACAACGTTCATCCGACATGAACAATGTTGGCTGTTCACTGTCTGTCGTTGTCCTTCAACATGTTGAAAGACAAATGACTAAAGGCCCTATAACACTAAATGATTATCGTCCGTATTTGGCTGATAATCGTCTGGTATAATAGAAGACAATGATTAGCCGACATGAACGTTGAATCAGCGGCAGAAGACCGCTGCTATCTTCTATAGGTTGCCCGGACGATCTAGTGATCACCCAGGCAGCCCCCCCGCAGCTCCCCGTGGCCCCCCTGCTCTTACTTACTCACTGCTAATGCACATAATAGAGCCAGCAGCGAGCAGGAAATGCGGAGCAACCGAGCGCTGACATTGCTTGTTTGCTCCTCTGCATTTCCCCGTGTAATAGGGGTTTTAGGAGAAATATAGAAAAGATATGTACAGGGGTACCTTGGTTTAAGAGTAACTTGGTTTAAGAGCATTTTGGTTTAAAAGCTCACAGTTGTTCAAAATTGTGACTTGGTTTAAGAGCATTGCTTTGGTTTAAGATCTCCCTTTACTGGGTGGGAGTGCGAGTGGAGGAGGGGCATGGTCTGCATAGCGGGGTCTACAGCCCTGTACTCTGACCCAGGAAGTCTCCCTCACCTTCCAAATCATAGCAGATGCACTTCAGGCTGGGGCTTACATCAGGGGACAGGACTGTGGAGGTAATCTCTTCATAGCTGTAACCCCTCTCTCCCTGGAAAGAGAGTGCTGCATGTATGTGCCCACATATTGCTCATTCCTTCATGCTCCCTGCAGTCTCTGTCAGCCCTTGTGTTTCCCATCCTCTCCATTACTGTACAGTAGTTTATGATATCACATATTCTGCTGTTTCTGAATGTTTGTTTCATCTGTTTTACATGTTATTCAGAATAATAAATCATTATTTTTGGAGTGTGGAACCAATTGTCTGCATTTCTATGATTTCTTATGGGAAAATTTGCTTTGGTTTAAGAGTGGATTTGGATTACAAGCACGGTCTCAGAACCAATTATGCTCGTAATCCAAGGCACCACTGTATTTTTTCTTTTTGTGCCTTTACCAGTGCTTAGTATACAGTACCTCACAGGGAGTCATAATAAACGTCTACTAAGGAGACTGGACAGAAACTTTAACATTATCTCTCACATCTTCAAACTTATAAACTAATGTGCGATAGAATTGTCAGACTAATTTGATGTCTTATTATGTTATGATATTAACAATTCTGTGGAGGAAAATCACTTGAGCCAGTCTGTGGGGATTAATCCCTAATGATCACTCTATTATAGGAATGACAGTACAGGTAATATCAGAGGTAGTGCCGACACCTCAATACATTCATTTTGTGAAATGTTACAAAAAAGAAAAAGTGACGCGAGGGACATTCTGCTTACCAAAAATCTCAGCGGAAAAGAAGAGCTGTTAAAGAGCGGATTCATCAAGTTGATTAGAAAGTGAGAGCAGACAAGAAAGCAAACAAGGAAACACAGCAATGGAAAGACAAAGGAGCAGACGCTTGAAGACAAGCTGTCTCAGCAGAAACAAAAACTCTGAGCTTTCAAGTCTTGGCTCTTGATTTGTCAACAAGAATCTAACGGAACTTCGCTTTTTTTTGTCACTTTTAGCTTTGTGGTTTGTGTGATTCTCCCTGGGTGAAGCACAAAATCAAAATTAATGACCTGAAGCTCATAGAAATATAAAAACACAGCTGTCAAGACGCCCTTTATTTTCAGGAATTATGAAATCTTTGGAGGCTTTTCAGTCCGATAGTCTCGCATAGTGGATTTATCCACAAATACATTTCTCAGTAGGCTCAACATGCAACAAATGTAATGCAGGACGACATGGTAAATAGGATTAGAGTGATCTGGTTGTCTAGACAACTGTGGTGGAAACGCTCGATTTGGTAGTTATATAAAGTAGCATAAAAAAGCAAACAAATTATGTATCGCCACAAATAGAAAACAAGCTGAACTTTTGTTGTTTACATGTCTTCTCTAGTAACATAGAAAATTTTATATCTATTGGTTGCATGCATGGTTTAGAATGACAAAAAAATCCTTAAAGGGAATTGGTCAGCGCCAATACCTTCCTTAGGGCCCTATTCCACCGGGCGATTATCGTTTGCATAATCGTTAACGATCTCAAACGACTGCTATTGCGAAAGACCTGAAAACGTTCACTCATTTCTATGGACCTATAATCGTTACTTATGATCGTATTTGCGATCGTTTTTTCGTCGCTATTTCTTCGCTATTGCGTTCGTATCTACTGCTAACGACCGAACAACGTCTTATTCAATGCGAACGATTTGCGAACGTTTTGCGAACGAGCAACGATAAAAATAGGTCCAGGTCTTATAAAGCGATCAACGATTTCTCGTTCGGTCGTTAATCGTTAACTGCATTTCAACCAAACGATTATCGTTTAGATTCGAACGATTTAACGATAATCTCAACGATAATCGTCCGGTGGAATAGGGCCCTTAGTCATAAGAACAACAAGGGTCAAGATAAGAGGATCATCAGACAATCCAGTTTGAAGAAGAAGCGCTAGGAAGCGTGAAACAGCCAGTGGCTGATGCTGTGAGGAAAGGTGTCTCCATGTTCCTGTTCTGTATGTCTTTTGGATAATGAATAAAGATCAAGTTTAATGGTTAGTGCCGCTGGAGATTATCTTTCTTCATTTAGAAATCAGACATGTCAAAAGTTATATTGATCACACCGGGTCTCACTGCTGACTGCTGCTCTGAACAGGAGCTATAACCATGGAGAGATCACAGCAGCGTGATCCACTCCCCAGCTGGCCACCCATTCCGCCAACATTTTCTCATTGACTTACATTGAAAAATATTAATGGAATGAGCGGCTGAGCAGGGAGTGGATCACGTTGCCAGAATCTCTGCCCATCTATATCTACTAATCAGAGCGGCTCCCAGCAGTAAGACCTGCTGTGATCAATAATTTTTAACTTGTCTGTTTTTGAAATGACAGGTACTAATCTAAATCAACAGTATATGTGAAATAAAGCAAGTTTGCAATATACATTCAGAATTTTTGTTGTTATCATGCTGTAAAACGAAGCTGTACTTACCAGAAATCCAGGTCCAGTCTTTTTAGTCTTGTACTGGTTAAAAGTTCTAACAACAGCCATACTTCAAGTTACTGTAGCTTTTATAATCCATTCTCTTAAATGAAGGTACTATAATTGGGGCCTAACATAGTCAGAGTTCTTCCTTGGATGCTTACAGGCCCCCCCTTTAAGGGAGGGGAATTAGGAACATTATGGTTTAGTACATGAACATTCTATACTCATAAGTATTGCCAGCTGGGCTATCTATCGATTGGATATATAATAACAACATGACTTTTGTCAACAGTGGGAACTAGTGATTTCAAGTAAAAGCTGCATCCATGTACTGTATGTGTCAAGTCTGCGGAAGTAGCTGTGGGCAAGACCAGAATGACTTGGCCTGTCTTATCTATAACAGCATGTGGTTCTACAAATATAATACATCACAGAAGTCATGGGCTGCTGCAGGCGGATAGAACGTGTAACTTTGCTTTATTTTAATTAGTCTGCTCATTGCCTTAGCGTTGCAGGTGTGAAAGCGCTGGGGAAAACATACATAAACAGACATTAATGTTATTAAACTAGCTATATTGATAGCGTAGTACTTTTTTTTCTATGGCTTTGTATTGGACGTTCTTTGTCCTCTTTCCCTCTAATCCAAGAGCACATGCACTTATTATAGAAAAGCCCAGGAGAGCCATGTCTAATCAATACCTACAGCAATTAGATGATAGATTTCCATTACTCAGCTCGGATACAGTAGTTTAGGTTTTTAGGTTGAGTATGGAAATGATAATAAGAAATCATAAAGATCTAAATATAATGAAACATTCTCAAAATATGCAATTAATAAGATTGATCACTCCAGCTACAAGGATTCAATATTTCCACTGGAGTCTACTGCAGGCCATTTAAAGGGGCAATATCAGATTAGAAAAGAGTTTGTTCTCCTCCAGAAAAATACAATTTTATTTATTTCTTTTTATTAAGCTTTTTGCAGTTTAATCCTTTCACGACCATGGGTCATTGATTCCTCAATGCCCAGGTCGTTTTTGGACATCAGCTTATGGGATCATAATGAACAAGATCACTTTCCCCGATGGACACCGGACAGAGAATTCTCCCTCTGTAGAGGGAGAATTCTGTCAGGAGCCCTATAGATACTGCAGTCGTGCTATCAGCGATAGCCGGGAACCTGCTGCAACTCTCAGCACCGGATGACACAGGCGCAGCTTCTACGCCTGTGTCATCCTGCAGGCATAGGTGGCAGCGACGTTAATTTACTGTGCGGGAGGGGGTTAATTTATCTGTCTATTCTGGTATCTTCTGTGTAGAACTCGCTGTTAAACTGGTCAAACCAGTAATCCTAATATACTATACAGTGATTTTTCCCAAAAGGGGTTCAAGGAAGAACAACCACTACAGCAGTCATGGGTTCCCGATGCTCACTGATGTATGTGGGCAGCTAGCCAACCTTGTCTGATCCTGCAGAAGAGCTGCTGATGCCAAATTGCAGAAAACAATAATGATGGGAAGAAAGAATATGCAAAATAGCTCACACCTCTTGAGCGAAGAGATGTCCCGTCAAGTCAAGTCTCGCTCAGTCAAGGAGCCTTAGAACATTGACTGGGGATTTTATGCAAAGCCAAACAATCTCTCCAAAAGGAAAGATTTCCCAGGTCTATCGAAGTGGGTCAAAGGGGTAGTGACTCTCCTTAAGAAGAGCCCGTCATAAAGACGTGTGGAGACTTACAGACCATTGCTGCTCCACTTAGAATTCAGGGAAGAAAGGATAAGCAAAATAGCTCTCACACCTCTTGAGCAAAGAGATGTCTTTATGACGGGCTCTCCTTAAGGAGAGTCACTAGCCCTTTGACCCAATAATGAGGACTAGAAAGTTATCAGAACACAAGGGGGCTGAATTACTAACAATCCGTGCTGTAAGCTGTGTTTTCACGTCAAATTCATTAATGTGGCGCAGGTCCTTAGTAAATCTGAAAGGTTTTTCACAGGACAAACCTAAAACCCAACCATCACGCCACACCGTCACGCTGGTTTTTAGAATAGAAAACCAGTCAAAAAATAACGGTTTGCTTCGTAAATCTATGGGTTGTGGTGGCTTTTGAAGAGTACACCCATGACACACCCACGACATGCCCACTTGGTGGGTATTTGGACAAAAATGTAAATTTAGTAAATATATTGGAACACCAAACGGATCGGGAAAATGGACAAAAACCATAAATTTTCTGACGGGAATATGTAAGTAAATCAGCCCCAATGCGCATCACTACTTTTTGTGTACGGGGTAAGTGAGCTTCGCACCATGGAGCAATGGAACAAGGTGGTTTTGTCAGATGAATTCCATTTTCTTTTGAATCGAGTTGGCAGAGAGAGAGGTATTTGTGCATTACTGCAAGACATAGGTATTGCAGGGGAGGCATTATAATTCTCTGTTTGGAATTCTTGTGTCCTGGAATGATTATACTTTAACATGTACAGACTACCTAAGCATGGTTTCAGACTAGGAGTACCCCTTCATGGCAATGGTGTTTTCTAATGGCTGTGGTTCTTGAAAAATGTATAGTATGGTACCGTGTTAGCCAGAAAAATCCATATCGTGGTAAATACTTCAAATCAAAGTATTTTAGGAGTGATACCTTTATTGGCCAACAAAAAAACTTTTAGAGCTGTGAGCTTTCGGGATTCACAAGATCCCTTCGTCAGACAAGTTCACAAATGAATGACTTACAGAAACAGCACAACATTTTAGGGATGTTACAAGCCAGAAGGGAGAGTGAACTCTGGATGCATATTGCAGCCAGACCCCTTGTCATAAAGCCATTACGCCATGAGGACGTTTTATTGCGCCCCCAGTCTGGTAAGAGATAAGCGAACCTGTTAATATCCAGGACTCTCACTATATGGCCCCAATCCATCTAGCCATGACATCTAATAAGACTGAACTGACCAACAATCTTGGACTTCCAAATAACCTTTAATTTACAACAAGTCCTTTTTATTGCCCTGGCTTATCTATGTGATGTATATACCCCCTCACCCCCCCCTCCCCAATTCACAGATGTCTCTCCCTTCTGGCTTGTAACATCCCTAAAATGTTGTGCTGTTTCTGTAAGTCATTCATTTGTGAACTTGTCTGACGAAGGGATCTTGTGAATCCCGAAAGCTCACAGCTCTAACAGTTTTTTTGTTGGCCAATAAAGGTATCACTCCTAAAATACTTTGATTTGAAGTATTTACCACGATATGGACTAATGGCTGTGGAGAAGTTTCAGCAGGATTATGCTTAGGTCTCTTAGGCTGGGTTCACACTACGTAACCCAAGCTGAGAATTCCTGCCGGATTCCGTAGCTCGTACCCGTTTACGGCTGCGCGCCTCTCCACCCATGCCGTAGACACCATTCTATGCACGGGCGGATTCCGCATTCCGCCGAAAGAATTGACACGTCAACGGGTGAACGAGTACGAGCTACGGAATCCGGCGGAAATTCTCTACTCCAGGTCTGTAGTGTGAACCCAGCCTCATTCATAGGTCTCCACTTATGCTGGTTTCACACATGGTAGTTTTTTTTTCTTTAAAGGCCCTGACTGCAGTTTTTGAGTCAAGAGTGGATCTGGCAGGTAGGATATAAGTGTTTCCATTATTTTACCAATTACTTTAAGTCCACGTCTGGTTTTGGCTCAAAAACTGCCATGTGTGAAACCAGCATCACCTGATTGAGACAAATATATGTCTTGCAGCGGCTGTACTTTTCTATACAGTTGCAAGAAACTGTGGACTGTTGGAGTTTCAAATGCTAAACACAGAATCTAACCCTGCTGCACTTGATGCTATCGCATCTTAAATCATAGATGTTCATAAATATTTCCATAACTGTCTTTATTGCTGGAATATATTATACAGGTGACACAGATTCATTTTAGCATATCACCCAGCTGAAGGACAGGACTCATACATCATTCATTTCCAACCCTGTCTTGTAAATGTTAACTATAGATGAAATTTTAGGGTAATTTAGGTATGATATAGAAGATTCCTTCTTTAGATGTCACTAACATTTAGGCTTCTAAAATTTGTCGGTTTCTGACGTTTGTTAGAATCAGGGTGTAGCTAGGATTCATGGGGCCCCATAGAAAAAAATCTGTATTGCACAAGAGAGACTGGTAGAGTGGGAAGCCATTGGCTTCTTGTTCTGTCCTTCAGATCGCTGTAGCTTTCATCGTGAACATTTGAAAGGCCAGATGCCAGTCCGGGCCTGTGGGCCCCCTTGGTGCACAGCCCTGTAGCAGTGGTGTGGTCTGGCTTCATGGTAGCTATGCCACTGTCAGTGGCTAAATGAATGTTGTGACATGGCTGAGATGAGTCCATCTCAGATGTAGGAAGCAACATGACTGGATGACATCACACAACAAGTTATTGGGGAACAAAATATGTAAGTAGGCCTTTGTGTAATTTTATAGTGGCCCCAGCAAAATATAATAATAAACCTTACATGTCGGATAACTCATTTAAAGGAAACAAATCTAACCTGCTTATATGTCCCTTTTGTACCACAAAGCGCTGAGGAGGAAGGTAAGTGTCTTACCATTATCCTTGGCATTGTTTCTCTGTTGTTATATCCTTAGGTTAATGTGGTGGTTTAAAGCACTAGGGGCAGGACTACCACCCCAGAACACTGATCTGCTCTGGCCGGCCCACCCCTCCTAATGAATATCAACAGAGCAGTCAGCTGGGGGCAGACTGGTTCAGTACACTAATGGGGGGGTCCACATGCAATGTGTTCACTCCCAGCTATGTGTCCTTCTCCAACCTATATATACAAAAAGAGTCAGCAGAGCCTTAGTTACGAGTCTCAAAACATGGAAATAGCTAGATATCCCTCAAGGGAAGGACCTAGCAAATGGATGGCTCCTGTAAGGAGACCACCAAGACCACCCTATTAAGTGTCCCTTTCAGTCAATATCCAACTCAAGTCTAAGAATATGACAAGGGAAATACCAAAGGTATCCATCCACAGACATCTGTTTCGGGGTTCTTTTGTCAGAACACTACTCTTGCACAATGGGAATTTGTTGACTAATACAGTGATTTCAACCACAACAGAAAAAGAGCACCTTAGTGTAGTGAAATTCCCATTCACATGTATCGTACTGTACTTTCAAACAACACTGCCAAATCAGAAGATAGCCCTGACGACTTGCAACTATGCCACCTGCCAAAAAGTGACCATTCATTGTCAGACACTACCCTTAACCAAGAATCATTGCTGGGTCTGTCTAAGCATAGAAGAAGAAAGTTATTTGAGGTGAAGCTTTTATACCTACAGACCATATCCAGTGCATTGACTGTGTGGATTCTACAAAGAGTGTGATGGGCCATAAACTGTGGTGTGCACCTGTTTTTATGGCATGTAGAAAATAGGTCCAATCATGGAACGTTACAATTCTAGAAGTCTGTGATGCCTTTTATGTCTCATAAAAGATACTTCTTGTGCTTTACCGATTAATGTACATTTCTATGTTCGCTAAACTTTGCAGTCAGTATACAATCTAGTAAAAAGCAATGGTCCATTAGCTGCAAACCCAACTTTCACAACGTCGAGTCATAATTACGGCAGATCATGCAGTGCGAGAAATAAGATTGGAATGGGATTCTGCATAAAAGGTTGTCTACCCTGATGCTGCCAACTTATGTGAATTCAATATTGTAATGTTTTGTATTGTGTTTGGCCCCCCACCACATACGGAGTACTGCTATATGGTGTACAAACATGTCCAAAATAAAGGGACTCATTGTATCTGAATTGTGCATAATGATGCTTAAATGTCATAGATGTAACACTTCTATGTGGATATATAAATACCATACCACCACAAATGAATACCAAACTAAGGCTATGTTCACACAATGTTTTTCAGCTCCGTTTAAAATGATTTCCGTTATTTTGAGTCTAAAATAACGGACGTCATTTAGCTCTCTGGCCTCCTCTTAGCTCAATTACTGTTGTTTGCACATTATTTTAGTTTGCAGTTACTAATTGCCCTTTGGATGCGGCTTAATTGAAAAGTCCATTGAATTTAATAGTAAAAACAGGGAAAGAACGGTGACAAAAGAAAAACTGTGTGTGAACAACTAATAAAAACGTCCACTGTTTGCAAAAGACGTCTGAAAATAATGATCATGTTCAGTATTTTGACGTCCGTGGTAAAAACGTCCGTTATTTAATGCATTGTGTGCATTGGACGTCAGTCTTCCCATTTACTTCAATGCATTGCCATTGCAGTCAGTTAAATCGCGTCCAATCAAAATTGGACGCCTTTTCTCTATTTTTGACTTTGTGTGAACATAGCCGTACACCATACAGTACTGCTAACAATAATAGTAATAATTTTAATTTTATATAGCGCTGACATATTCTACAGTGATTTACAGTTCTGAAGCTACATATGCAGGCAATATGTAGACATTACAAAGTCATACACTAGTTATTCAAACAATAGGAGTGAAGGTTCTGTTCGCAAGAGCTTACAATCTCAAATATACACAGTATATTCACCACTTAGTGTCTAATCCCAAAATAGTTAAGTAGCAAAGCTCAGCATTGTCACTTAACTCTTTCTGGGCAGGCTGTGCACCTGGGCATTTTAAAGGGCCTGCTTAAAAGCAGAAGCTTTCTGCTGTTGGGCGGGAAACCCTGTACAGAGCCCTGTACATTATGATGGGATTCCCTGGTTCTGTGCAGTAAGGAAGCAGTGCTCTATGTATCACCAAATCTGTCTAAATGCTTGCTAAATCTCCCTTATAATATATTTATATAATACATTAATACAATATTGAAACAATGTAAATACAAACATGATTACTAAAAAAATAACTCCAATAATCTACAAAAAATGTTAATAGTTCTATACAATTATGATATTGATTTAAAATAATCACAAGCCCCCCTTCATCAAGTAATACCAAAGTGCCCTGTGTGTGCAACCTTTATAGGGAGACAAATCTAACTTGGAGCACTGGGGTGGGGCTACCGCCCCCAGAGCTCCATTCCACCCTCTCTTCGAGCACTTTTCACTCACTTACATGTAAATGTTTGTGGAGGTTAAAGGGATTAGATGGGGGTGGGGCTAGACATTTATAGAATATAGACTTCAAATCAGCCTAAAATGACTTTACACAACTTCACAGGAAACAGCATAGATACAATATTCTCTAGTTCCGAACAAACATTAAAGTAGTTTTCAAAATATTAAAGGGAACCAATCAGCCCAATTGGGCTGATATGGTTCCCTGGAGCACTGTATAAAGCTCCTACAGCAGCCACAGCACATACATTGATTGACAGGCAGAGAGGCCTGTAACGGACCTCTCTGCCTGTCAATCATTCCCGGAGCGCGCTGACAGGCAGAGCGCTGTGACTAGACAAGGGTGGGGAGCCACCCAGATGACTGCTTCCTTGCCGTGTCTGTCACGAGCCAGAGAAGTAAAAGTAATTTTTCCCGGTTCTGTATAAAGCTCCTGCTGCAGCCGTGGCTGGTACGTGGCTGGTACAACTGCTGCAGTAGCTTTATACATTGCTCCAGGGAACCATATCAGCTCAATTGGGCTGACTGGTTCCCTTTAGGGATGGTCCGAACCTGCCGAGGTTCGGGTTCGTACAAACCCGAACTCTCTGCAATGATTCCCGCTGTCTGTCCGCTCCCGTGGAGGTTTCATACAGCAGGGTGACCGCCTGGAAAACTGGGATAAAGCCATAGCCATAGGCTGTATCCCAGTTTTCCAGGCGGTCCTCCCGCTTTATCCACCCGCTGCACGGAGCGGCCAGACAGCGGGAATCTGATGCCGAACGTTCGGGTTCATACGAACCCGAACCTCGGCAGGTTCGGACCATCCTTAGTTCCCTTTAAAACTACCACCTAATATTATGTACTAGGTAGCAAACAGTAAGCCAGTATTCTTTCCTGTATACATCAATGATCCTTAGGAGGCCATAACTGTTATGTCACTGGTAATTTCTCTTCGAACCACATTTTATAGGCGCTATCCACTGCATACTGGAAACTCTCCACAGGATCTGTCGGTTTGAAGACATTCTTGACTAGTTACTGTACCTAGTTTTCTCAATTTGGCCTCTGTCAGACACTCGGATCTTTATACTTGCCCATTTTTTCTGCCTCCAAACAGCTTTGTTAGGGGGCATTTACACGTTCCGCAATTACGGTCGGTTCATGGCCCATGTGCTACGCTACAAGAATTCAGAATTCTTTCGAACACATATTTCACCAAAAGGAAATACTGGTGTTGTGGTGTTGAAAGTTAAAAGAATGTCATGGGTCAAATTGTGGTGTTGAAAGTTAAAGGAGAAGTCCCACGAAAGTGGAAAAATGCAGACAGGCAAGGGGATGCCGGAAAATAATTAACAATGTAAATGTACCTATCTTCATGCCCCGTAGCGCTGCTCCGTGGTAGGCACTGACAGCTGCCGATGTCCTGCAACTCTCTTAGCTGCAACGTCATGTACCTGTCCTAGTAGTTGACCGTATAACCAATCAGTGACTGGGACAGGACACCACCCCAATCACTCACTTGACTATGCAAAAGAAGAGCCTGTGGAGCCTCATTGAAGAGTCTGAAAACACAGGACTAGCCAGATATCCCTCCGGGAAGGACCCGGGCAGGGGTGGCTCCTGTAAGGAAACCACCCAAACCACCATATTAAGTGGCCCTATAAGTCAATGTAATGACAAGGGAAAAACCAAGGCCAGGCATCCATCCACATTCAGCTGTTTCAGGGTGTTGCCCCTCATCAGTGTGGAGCAGGATTCTGGCTAAGTGGGAGCAATGCCTAGTAGAGCCATAAGAGAAACAGATCGCTGATCTCAGGGAGACCAGCCAAATGACAACACTGCCGGCTGCTGGTGAAAGCGGTTAATAAAGTGAAATCCCAGATGCATTGCCCCCTGGGAAACATGAATATGCAAAAGAAGAGCCCGTGGAGCCTCATCGAAGAGTCTCGAAACACAGAACTAGCCAGATATCCCTCCAGGAAGGACTGAGCCAAGGGTGACTCCTGTAAGGAAACCACCAAAATCCATGTTTCCCAGGGGGCAATGCACCTAGGATTTCACCGCATTGAGCACATTCACTAGCAGCCGGCAGTGTTATCATTTGGCTGGTCTCCCTGAGATCAGCAATCTGTTTTTTCAATCCCTAACTGGCTGAGGAGACTATTGCTCAGCTGGGCCGCGACGTTGCAGCTGAAGGAGCTGGATACATGACACACCCAGTTTTCAGTAGAAGATGACAGCTGGCGGCCATCAACGGAGGCACAAGGGGGGGGGGTGAGTTTACTTGTTTATTATCTTCTCGCACCCCCCTGCCTGTCATTTTTTATTTTCTTGGGACTTCCCCTTTAATGAAAAGTTTGTCACATTTTGTTACACACAATATTGAATGCGCCTTTCCTTTTATTTTTGTGCATTTCACGTCAGCTGACAAGTGTCAGGTAGCATAATTTGAGTACAAAGAAATGTTCCATCCTAGAGACTCCTTAGCATTAAATAGCTCTCTCTGTCACATTCTATTACTAAGCATAGGTGATACCCGCACGTTACTGGTATTTTACCATCAGAAAGACATTGCGGTAAGACAATGATTTCCCTCGAGATTGGGAACCTCTCTTTGCCACTTCATCCTCCCAACCTTGAGAGTGTGAGATGATCCCAGTGATGTCTGGTAATAAGGGAAAGTTGCATCTCTGGGACTATTGGTTGGCTGAATAATGAAATCCCATAAACACAGCAGCCCGTGGTGGAAGGGGATGACAGTTTGTTGGCTCCGAGTTTCAGTTTGTTTGGCTGATATTGGAAATCCATATAACATTTTACCCTTGTGACTCATATTACCTTGTGTTGACTTTGCTTGTCACAATAATACATTTCTAAAACGTACGGATAGAGAATGATTTTAGCTTTTAATGGACAGGTAAATCTGCTTCCGACTCCTTAAGTAAGATAAAAATGCATGGCTTAGAGGTTTGTTATAGCTTTTCTTTTTTTTAGTTTCTTTACAGTAGTATCAAGGCTATAGTAGAATGTTACATTAAGAGTAAAATACTTAAAGGGGTACTCTTTTTCTTTCACATCTACTAGTTTCAGAAAATTAGATAGACTTGTAATTTACTCCCATTTTAAAATCTTAAGTCTTTCAGTACTTATCCGCTGCTGTATGTCCTGCAGGAAGTGGTGTATTGTTTCCAGTCTGACACAGTGCTCTCTGCTGCCACCTCTGTCCATGTCAGGAACTGCCCAGAGCAGGAGAGGTTTTCTATGACGATTTGCTACTGCTCTGGACAGTTCCTGACATGGACAGAGGTGGCAGCAGAGAGCACTGTGTCAGACTGGAAAGAAAGAAAGGACATACAGCACCTGGTAAGTAAGGGAAGACTTGATATTTTTAAATAGAAGTAAACTACAAATCTACATAATTTTCTGACACCAGTTGATTTGAAAGAAAAATATTTTCGCCGGCGTACCCCTTTAACATCCAACGACTATTATATCATACAGGATCAGATTATCAGTTTTTTTTTTGTTAAAATAAAAATAAAACTGAAATGAAAGAAAAAGGACGTTATTGGGAAATAATCATCAGGAGTATCTAAACAATTCAAAACCCAATATCCAAATATTTGAATGTTAAATAAATGAGTGGAAGGAGAAGGATATACAAGGCATGTTGCATACTGCAGGTATATATGATTCAGTAACTAAGTACCTTCACAGACGATGGAAACTTATAGAGTGCAAAGACCCCAGATGTTTTGCAGCCGGCGGAAATCAATAAGGAATTGGCTTCTAGCATCCTAAAGGAATTGGACTGGGGGGGGGGAGCAGGTATGTCATTGGCTTGCATGACATAGGATGTATTGAATTTGCCACACATTTGGAAGGATGTCACTACTAATGGGAGTTCACATAGACACAAGAGCTTATACTGCTTATCCTAATACTTCTGCCACTGACAGGACGCAGGTTGCAGTGTATGAATGCTGTTATTGCTGTTGTGCAGCACATAAATACAAAATGATTTCCTTATAGAGAATCTGTCTACACTCGGACCAGACCCAAGTTGCTGACAATGTTATATAACACCCTACTGAACATGGTACCTGTAGCTTATCCATCCATGTAGCAGAAAATGTGCGCTCTTTGTCTTCTTAGGGTATGTCTACAATGGGCAAAATCAGTGGAATTCTGCGGCAGAGCTCTATGAGCGGACAGTTGAGGTGCGCAAGCCCTCCCATAGACACGCTGTTTGACACTAAGGCAGGTGGGATTACGCCGATTTTCCCCAGTGTGAACATACCCTATGTGCAACCAAGTGTCAAAAAGTATTTGCGGCTCTATGGCTGTGCCGCAATCTGTCAGGCCCCATCCTTGGTTCCTGCTCCATATAAATAATAATTACATCTCGGCCTCCAGTTCGCGCTCAGTTGATGACGCGCACGTCCTGCAACCTAAACTCATCGCAGCCCGGAACTCTCCGTGTCACAGAACGGCCGTTGTCTGTGAAGTTCAACCCCGCCGGAACTGAAATACTTAATTTCTTTTGAATTCTTATGTGCCCGCATTCCAATTAATCATTGCAGACAATGTTAAGTGCGGCTGGAGCTGCACTTTACATTGTCTGCGCTGTCAATTTTGTGCAGCCGCTATTCAATGAACAGTGGCCGCAGAAAATTGACATGTCTGTTTTGAGTGCAGCCGCATGGAATCCCAGCCGGAGTGTATATAGTGTGTATACACTCCATCCAGGATTCCATAGAACATTTGACATTTTCAATAAATTGCGGCCGATGTTGCAAACTGCGAAAATGGTCGTTATTGTGTGAACATGGCCTTAACAAGTCTCTTACAGTAAAGGCAGAGAGCAGATTGAATCATTGTTAGACTACAGCACTGGAAATTTCTGAAAATAGTGACAAACATTCATAATCTGTTGGAATCAGATAGTAGGATGTGTCCACTCCAGGATTTGATAGGAGTCTGTTTATCCAATTCTTAGAAGCTGTCTCCCCTATGTTCTGCGCTTCCTCTGTGTACTGTACCTACACAAAACCCACAAATTGTAATTGAAAGTTAATTGTTGTTACCAGCTGAGCTGCAACACATTCTGTTTAATTTCCAATTAGCCGGTTTGTGAAAAGATTTCCTCCCGCGTGCCGATTGGTCCTGCACCCCCTCCATTTCAGATGCTGATTTTTAGCCAGCAACAATTTAATTAGCATATTTTAATTAAGTCTCTTAGATGCGGTGCAAATTAAGTAATCTGACTGGAGGAAAAAAATCTCTCATTTATTTGGATTTGCCGGTGAAGTGAGTTGATAATGCATGCATACTACCGAAATGAACAGCCATAAATAGTTAGATCATACTGTATTGTCATTTAAATTTTTCCCTTAGTGTGTTTATTGCTCAATAAAAGGACGTTGAGAGCACTGTGAAATCCAGGCTATGATTTATTTTATTCATACGCCGCTCAGGTAATTGTAGTGCACAATTCCTTACAGCAGCGGAACTTAGCTTGACTTTGACTTGTCTCCCTTGTCGTCTTTTCTCGAACGGCTAATTTTGAGTCCCTAGCTGCCCTTGAAAAAGATTTTTTTTTTTTTTTCTGTTGCTATGTACATGCATTGTTCGATTTTCCACATGTACTGTAAGTTTATAAAAGTTTGTTTAAAATAATTTTGAAGTCTGAAAGTTTTATTTAAAAAAAAAAAAAGTCGAGTTATTATTCTTTTAGGGATTTTCTCAAAACGGAGCTATTCAAAAAGAGATGAAAATATTTGGACTTCAAGGTCAAATAAACCACATCCTTAAGAGACGTATTAGATGGCCCGATCACTATAGGAAACAAGCGGCAATCTGCTAGATCTGTGCTTGTTTACACCTCAATTATTGTGCAGCAATTGTTAGCAATGTCTGTGCAGCCCCTGCTTTAAAAGTGAAGTTCATACATTACTCCCCGGTGTCTCACTGGCTTCTCCCACCCCCACCCCCACAGCTGCCTGTGCAACATTAGAACCAATCTCTAAAGTGACGGGCCACTCAGCCAATCACTGACCGGACAGCGTCCTGCATGCATCACCAATGACTGCACAAGCGCTGACGCCAGGCTGATGGTACAGGTTTCTGCTTGTTCCTCTAAAGTCTACAGGCGTATACTGGTGGTCCTGGGGGGTTATCTGCTGCTGGGCGTTTGCAGTTCAGGGGAATACCCCATGGGCTTAATCCCTTAGTTGCATATTAATTCTATAGTATATAAGTATATCTCAGCACTGGTGTACTTGGTTGAAGTAGAATGGATATTGTACACTGCCTTTAGGCTTTAACCACTTCACAACCAAAAGTCATTGATGCACAGATGTCAAGGTCACATTGAAGTAGTGTTCTCCTCCTCGCCTTCTAAGAGCTATAGAGCTTATATTTTCCCATCTCCAGGGCTGGTTGGAGGCGCCATGATTCATAGTTTTTAATGGTATCATATTGTTGTAAATGAATATTTCTGATTGCTTTTTATTAATTTCTTTTCTGATATATAATTTTTTTAAAAATCAGCAGTCCTGGTGTTTTTTTCCTCTTTTCGTTTATGCTGTTTATTTTTTTTTTCTTTTACATATTTTTATTTGTATGATGGAGAAGGGGCTGACAAAGTATTATTTAGCAGGTTTTTTTTTAAATTCTTAAAACTTTTTTTTTTATACATTTCATAAATCCACCCAGGGGACTTATATAAGTAATCATCAGATTGCTTATACTGATCAATGCTGTGCCACTGCATAGCACTGATCAGTATTATCTGCGCTCTTCTCATAGAGTCTGCCTGAGGCAGATGCTATGAAGTCAATGATCTGACAGGACGGAGGTAAAGTGACAGGTACTTCTCCTGTCACTGACCCCCTAAACACTGCGCTCACTAGAGATTGTGGCATTTAAGGCGTTAATGGCAGACAGCTGTGTCATCGCTACTGCTTGTCATTACCCCAATAATGTAATGTGATGTCATTACCCCAACACTGAGCAAGCCCCACACACATTAAGGTGTTTATACAAGTTCCTATTGCACAGGGTATCGTCCATAGGAACGTACGTATATCGCCACTGGCTGACGTGAAGGGGTTAAAAAGCTCCTGACAGGTTTGCTTTTAATTAAACAAATTATTTAATCACACCTGATTGTAATCCCCTTGATTGCAAAACACCTGAATCTAAATTCGCCTTCAAATTATCTGCTTATCCTAAAGATTCACAGATTTTTGCCACTTACAGGTATATGCTATTGCATCATTTTCTTCAATAAGCAAATGACCAAGCTTTTTAGTTTTGACTTATTTGTTTGATTTAGTTGTCTTTATCTAACATTTAGGACTTGTATGAAACACTGATATAATTTTAGGTGACATTTTATTTAGCCATATAGAAAATTCTGAAAGATTCACAAAATTTCAGGCACCCCTGTAAGTGTTGTCAAGAAGTCATATGGCAAATTAAATGGCATCTGTTGGTGCAGTTAGTGTGCTTTTTATCTTTTGTAAGGTGATTTTTTTTGGGGTATTTCAAAGTTTTTTTTTGTCTTCAGTTTTTGAGACAGGAAGTAGCTATCTTAACTAACTCTGTAAACCAAATTAGGCCTAATTTTCACCCCACCCAGGAGGGGATTCTCCATCTGACTTCTAAGGTTTTCCATGTCTGCTAAGCATTAAATGGGTTGTCAGTTGAGATAAAGGGGGCAGGCTAAGTTAAAAAAAAAATACACACACAACTAAATAGACCTATCATCTTCTGAGGCTTTTTCTGGGTCCCCTTTGATCTTTACCTCTTGGTTCCCTTCTCTATACACAGCTCCAGCCAGTGCAGGGATCAGTGTGGTGAGTGGTTGTTTTTTGTTGTTGCTTTTTATCTTTTTAACCTAGTTTCTCCTATTTTCTAGCTTTATATTTCCAGACAACCCCATTAAATAAGATCTTTGATTAGTAACCTATTTATTTGTTCACCAGTGATGCGTGTCCTGCAAGTGAAAAAATGCATGCTAGTTGCCAGAGTATGGCTACACAAGTATAACATAAAAAGTAGGACAAATGCAATTCAAACAAATAAAACAAATAACAACAATAATAACAGTGCTAACAAAAAGGACAAAACACTAGAATTGCTGCAAAACATTTCTGACCAAACCAACCATATGTAAGCTGCCCAGTTCCGAGACAAACAATCTGTCCATATTGGCCACTTAGAGTATGAAAGAGGCCAGCATGGAAATCGATCCCATCTCAGGTCAAGAGTCTGTGCGTGCTGAGCTTCCCAGCGAGGATATATTGAAGTGTTAAATAATTCTGATGGCTTTGGTGGCATAGCTGTGTTTTTTCTTTGAAATAGACTATTTTGATCTCTAGTACTCAGGTATTAGTCTTCATCCTTACCTAAATGTTCTGAAAAGATTAGAGGTATGGCCATAGGAAAACAAAAAAGTAAATTTAACAGTTTGTAAAGTTTCTCTCCAAAGTGGCAAAACCCAGAAGAAGCCTGTAGAGCCTGTAAACCTTCTGTATGGGTATTGATAATGATCAACCAGATGACTTATCCACAACATATAATAACTAGAATTAATCATGTGTATGAGTGCAATCTTATTCTGTACCCAGGGGCATAGCTGGGACTTATGGGGCCCCTTGAATCCTGTATGACCCCCACCCCATACTCCCATCACCCGGTCAAGTCCTGTGGTGCTGTGAAATTTTCAAGTTTATCTTAAAGGGGTTATCCAAAATTAGAAAAATTTCTTGCAAGAACATCACCACCCCTGTCCTCAGGAAGTTTAGGTATCCAGGAGTATATGCCTGCTGGGTCGATACAGTGTACGAGCCCCATTCTGATCCAATATACCTGATGCATGGAACCAACCCGATGTGGTCATATCCATGGATAATTACATTTCTGGCAACAAAATGGAGTTGATGCTGATTGGGCCATTTTACTTCATGATAGGTGCACTTTTTTTTTTCTTTTTTTTTAAATATCTTTTTATTAATTTTATATTTTCCACAGGTATAAACATATCCATCTGCAAAGCACATCCCGCACATATGCATATCATGAATGCCACTGTATGGCTGTATAACCAAGCTTCCCAGGGAACTCCCAGATGCAGAGGAATAACCATAATTCAGAACATGACTTATATAGAGACAAAACAGAATAAAAAACAAAACTTCAAACCCCCTCCCTCCCCCCCCCCCTCTTCCCCCCCCCCCCCCAGTCTTGCAGGGTTCACTGTCCAGCGACAGGTGGTGCTTGAGGCAATCTCATCAGGACCTTAGTGGCAGCTTTAAATTACCCAAGGACCCTGCCAATTCTCCCTTTAAGTACCACTCTGTATTCCTAAAGGGTTTCACTACTGCCTCTCTCTCCCGAGAATTGAGGAAAACACTAACAAAAGTCCTCCATTTGTCCTTGAATGACTTCACTGTCTTATCTTTCTGATGTTCCGTCTCAATTTGGTCCATTTTTAGATAGAACTTTATGATAGGTGCACTTTAAGGTCGGGTTCACACTATGTATGACACCAGCCGTTCTTTGAGATGTGAAGTTCATCCTGGCCGGAACTGCAGTACCAGGCAGATGAACTTCATTTCTTTTTAATTGGAATGAGGGCACATTCAGATCTGCCCACATTCCAATAAACCATAGCAGACAATGTAAAGTGCGTTTGGAGCTGCACTTTACATTGTCTGCACTGTCAGTTTTGTGCGGCAGCTATTCAATACAGAGTATATACACTCCGTCTGGGATTCCATAGAAGGAAATGCAATGTATTTATTCAATTGTTAACGGTCGGTGTTGCAATCTGCAACAATGGCCGTTATTAATTGAATAAATGCATTGTGTGAACATAGCCTAAAGCTGTTGAATGATGCCTATAATTATTTAACTTTCCATCATCTACAAAGGAATTCTTTATAATATTGACCCCCAAACTTGGAAAACCATTGAACAAAGAAAATTTTTATAGACCGATTTTGTTGGTAAATCTCCATATTAGAATTACTGTATTTGATATTAAATAAGATCAAGCAGCTTTTATAAACTAATATCATGAGGCTATCTTTAAATTTCTAAATTTAATAATGTGGCCAATAGGGGATTTTGGTCTCTCAATGAGAGTGGCTACTCCTTTATGAAGCATTATGTTTCGGTTTGAACTCTCCTATGATTTGTGGTGTTGACTTATGAAGGCAACCTCTGTCCATGCCCAGTAAGACATCATAGACAAGGGTCTCCCGTTCACAACCTCTATCTAAGAGCTATAATGGAGAGCCATTCAGTACGAGCAGCTCTTGTTTGGCAGACTCAAGCCGCCCTTGTACTACATGGATGGCCATTCATCTAAAAAACTGCCATGTAATAACACAATACTGCTGGCTATAGCTGTCCCTGGCAAAATCTACTGTTTGCCGATGATGCCAGGAGCAAGACCTAGGGCAGCTGCATATTGAAAGGAACCATCTCTAATGAGCCAACCACTTGAAGTCGGTTTCTCATGCGCACTGACCGACCAAATTGAGTAAAATAACCCGAATGCGTCTATTTCCTGAAATGTTTATCCTGTTTATTTCAAATATTTCTGCTAAAACCTAATGAAGCTTTTTATTTCCTCCTGAACCCATTAAGTCGCTTCAATGACCACATTTAACATGAATCTACAGATCTTTTTTAATGGAATAGGTTAGCTGTCTGATATCCCGAAGCTTCGGATTAATCCCCAAGCCATTTTCTCTATTTAGAGTGATTGTCAGTTTTGTCAAAATACCTATTTTGAAAATATTGAATTATAATTGTCCTCCCACTACAATTTCCATTCTCTGTGGTACGATAATTATGTTTATATCAGTCTAGATTACAAGTCTAAAGGCTTCTTAGTGTTTAATCTTATTACACTCTCTATCGAAAAGCCAAATGAGCTATTCCCAGCGGTGGAAACATTTTGAGGGTCATTGGACTGATTTTATATGGTTCTGTTGGCACATTTTTCATATGCAAACTGACAACGTCAACTTCACACGGACATGGAATGGGAAATATAAATAACTGTGGAACTATGATAGAGGAGATTATAAAATGAAGGCTCAAAAACAGGAGCAGTTGCCTGTGGCCGCTAGCCACGTTCTTGTCTTAATATTCTGTTCTACTTCGAAAGATTAAAGCTTTAATGGGTTTTCCCATTATTTGATGTAAAAGCAAACAGATGATCTTTGAGCGTGCAAGTACCAGGAGCCCTTCAAGGAATAAGCTAGCACTACAGCTCCTTCATAGTTTTTCCATGCACAGTGCCACTTCCAACCACACACTGGGCAGATAAATAAAAATGTCCAATTGTTAGACAGTGTAAAGTTAGACTAAACAGTCTTAGGTCTGGTTCACACAGCGTATGACACCGGCCGTTCTGTGAACTTCATTTTGGTTGAATTGGGATGTGAGCGCATTTGTGTGTGCCGGTATCCCAATACACTTTAATGCAGCCTGCACTTTCCATTGTGTGAACTGACGTGTCAGTTTTTTCTGCGGCCAGTTGGAATCCCAGCTGGAGTGTATACCCTCTGATTCCCTCTGACTTCAATGCAAAGTATCTTTTGAATTAATCTAGGGCAGAAAAACAACATATATGGACAAAGAGGGGCGCTAAAATAGTGTAGCATGGACAATATCAGTGGGAAAATTACTTGAAAGTGGACCAAACTAACCTGGTGGTGTTGTGCAAACCTTAGGCACAACACTAGTAGGTGTTTTTGTTATATTAGTCCGCTGTCTGGCCTCGGGTTCTCTTCTCCCGGCACCCGTCCTGATGCCAAAGCTCAAAAATGCAGTTTGGAATAGACCATTGGTCTAATTAAATTTGAATTAATCTAGGCCATTGCAACAACAGTCGTGATTAATTAAAAAAATACATTGTGTGAACGTTGCCTAAAAATTTACCAGATTTATTACAGTTGCTCAGGATGCTTAACAATTTGGTGCATCTTTAGGCTGTTTATCCTAAACATTTATTACTTGGCTTATTTATATGCCAAAATTGTGTTCCAAAATGTGGTGTGAAATTAAATAAAAAATGGGAGGAAATCAGGGGGTGCGGGAAAATAATAAAATATTCTTACCTGTCTCCGTGCCCCATAGTGCTACTTCTGCGTCCCGTTGACAGCCAGCGGCCACCTGCAGCTCTTCCAGCAGCAAAGTCATGTACCCGGGTAATCGATTACCCGCTTAGCCATACAGTGGCTGGGGCAGGACACCGCCTCAGTCAGTGACTGGCTGAGCAGGTAATTTCTCAGCTGGGCTGTGATGTTGCAGCTGGAAGTACGTATGTGACCTACATGGATTCCAGCCAAGGAAAGGGATGAGTTTACTCCCGTCTTCCTCCCGTTTTACAATGTCATGGGACTTCTCCTTAAAGGGGTTATCCAGTGCTACAAAAACATGGCCACTTTCTTTCAGAGACAACACAACTCTTGTCTCCAATTCAGGTGCAGTTTGCAATTAAGCTCCATTCACTTCAATGGAACTGAGCAGCAAAACCCCGCCCAAGCTGAAGACAAGAGTGGGGCTGCTTCTGGAAGAAAGCGGACATGTTTTTGTAGTGCTGGATAACCCCTTTAAAACCATGCCCCTTTTAGCATAAGTTACACAGATTTTCCAATAATCAAATTTCCCAATAGTTTATCTCTTGTGGGGATACCCAACACAGCCACATTTACTTAAATAGAGCTGGGCTACGGTTCACTGTACACTGGTTGAACTGCCCCACATTATTAAGGTTATCAGGTCTACAATCAACATGTTACTGTTTCTTAGATGAGAGTACCCTTTCAATTTAGTAAGTTACTATGAGCTGCTACTACAATGTTTTTTTCTTGGACTTCAGTATAGTAACTCTCCCCCAGTGCTGGAAAAGGAGACAAAGTATTTTAAAAAAAAAAAGTAAAATTATTGTCTGCTTAAAAAATAGCATACTACCGACACAAATACTGTCCTGTGTAGTGGTTAGGAGTCCATAAAAACACAGGATAGAACTCATAAACATATTCCAAGAGATACTTAACGGCATCATTTATATCCTCCTTGGCATCAGTGGCTACATTAACATCAGCTATAAAGAGTGAATGAGAATGTATTTAGAGGCAGCGCTAAGAAACCCACATAATCACTAAAAAGTATTAAAATAGAACACAGGATCTGGAAGAGCAAGGTTTACCTACCAAAAAATTCAAGTAGTCAGTGTCTGTATAAAGAATGGTTTAACATTAATTGTATTAGGTACAATATGCGCTGTGGCTGATTGACGAAATGCGTTTTCAAATATAAACTGCTGTAAAACTTTTCACAAATTAATAAAAAAATCGCATTATTAAATCACTTTAGACATTAGAATTAATTGTATAAAACATATCTTTTATCTTACTGGAAACACATTGCTTGTCTGTTTCTATTTGCTCTAGGCCCTACATCTGCTCCATTCATACTTCTTGGAGCAATCAGGATTGGCATTTTTTTTTAAAAAAATGGTGTGGGACTGGGGAAGTCCCAGTACCAGGCCGCTGCTGCTTGGCTTTTACCTGGCTAGTTATAAAAAAAAAATTATTAAAAATAAAAGTGTGGGTCCCCTCTATTTTCTGTAACCACCTAGGTACAACCCAGGCAGTAACAGCCTAGTACTACCAGGGTGGGAAGGGACACTTATTTTAATCCTTCCCTGCCCAATAATACCAGCCTGCTACCACCCTAGTCCCAGACTATAATTTTTGACAGTTTACACCTGACCATGCCTAACTGTTCCAATTATCCATGATGCTGGTGGGTACTGGGTACAGGTGCCACTGAGCCAATGTAGATGTGAAACAAAAGGTGTTAACTATGCACAAAGGAAATATAGAGTTTTAACATTTAAAAAAAAAAAACTGCAGGGCCAACAGCCCACTAGAACACTCTAACACTCTAAAAGTTAAATTTCATAAGAGCGGGCAATTAAGAAAGGGTTCTCTACTGAGCTGTCGGCCCTGCATTGTTTTGTTTTTTTTGTTTTTTATTGAGCCAGTGTGACACCCATTACCCCCATCTGTATTATCACTTAAAATGACAACATATATATGGTTGTGTTTTGATCGGTCCTCTGAGCACCAATCGGTAGACAGAGCGCTACAGCTGCGGTCCTCTCCCCACTCCGAGCTAAAAAAAAAAAAGAAGAGTCAGCTCGGAGTCTTTTTAAAAAAATTCAGAGCAGAGAGTGGACGCACTGCAACGCGTCTTCTTCCTGCTCTTCTGATCGGCATGGGTCTGAGCACTCAGACCCAGACCTATCAAAACTTTTGACATGTCTCTATGACATGTCAAAAGTTTTGTATAACGACAGGTACACTTTAAGGCTTTGTTAACACAAAGGGGGAGATTTATCAAAGGGTGTAAAATTTAGACTGGTGCAAACTGCCCACAGCAACCAATCACAGCTCAGCTTTCCTATCAGCACTGCCTAAAGCTGAGCTGTGATTGGTTGCTGTGGGTAGTTTGCACCAGTCTAAATTTTACACCCTTTGATAAATCTCCCCCAAAGTATTAATTTCATTAACAGCGGCCGTTCTTTTCAGTGAAAAGAACATCCGTTAGTAATTAAATTAAAACGTTTGCATTGATTTCAATGCAACAACAGCCATAGTGTATACACTATGGCCGTTGTTAAACTGCGGCCACAGAAAATAATTAGCATGTCTATTTTCTACGGCCGCTGTTTGCCGAAAATAGTTGTGCTGCCAGCCGTACTTTACATTGTGTAACAATGTTTAATTGGATTGCGGGCACACCCAAAATTGCCCGCAATCCAAAGGGGAAAAATATAATTTTCCTGCAGCCGATATGGCAGCGTCAGCCACAGGAACATATAATACAGCGGCCATAGTTTGCCGCTGAATACAATTGTAAACTATGGCCACTGTATTACATTGTGTGAACATGGCCTAACACAACAGAGCAGGCAGTTTGCATCAGAGGCAGGAGGAAAGCATGAAATAACACAGAACGGTGTCCAAATAACCTTACTTGCTAATATATACTCATTTACTAGACAGTTAAAAATAGGTTTCATCATTGGACAACCCTAATAAGAGCAGTATATTTTATAGTGCTACATTGAGAAATGCTAAAACCATTCCAGGAAAAACAGGGCACTATACAGAACTACCTTTAAATGACTCAATAGTAGAAGGGGGCCACACAAGTTGTAAGAGCTGAGCAGTAATGCATGCTTAATGGGAGCATTAGACTTTTCAGCAGATTATTATTAAATGACATTAGCTATCCTCAACCGAGCATAGCTTTGTACAGTAAAAGCGCAACAGGGGGTTACATAAGATATAAGATATCAAAAGGAAATTTACATAAAGTGTAAGCCACATAACATCCTGACATATTGACCCAGCTCTAAAGATAAACTGCAGGGATCAAGAGATTAATTCATAGAACATGATGTATATAATTGAATATTAGTATTTGCCGTATATTAGGTGTTCACCTAGTTATATACAAAAAAAAATATATAGTTACATGTAAAAGTGTTCCAAATTACTTCAATGAAAATGGAAAACTAGATCTTTTTTGAAATATTTTAGACCCAGTATCATGTCCGTGCCTGTGCGGTCCTCTGCCGGTAAAGTTTGGCGGAGACTGGGCTTTTGGCCATGATTCAGTGCCTGAATTGCACCAGTCTGAACTGTGTTTTGTGCTAGTACTTGCTGTGTGGGGATGGACAGGTTTCCACCATACCCCTCTGGTTTCTTTTACTATCTCTAGTCCTGGGGTGCAGATAGTTTAGACTGAGTGGTGATAGACAGTTACCTTTACCACTTACCTCCTCTTCTTGCCTGTGTTCTGTGTGGTCTGGATGTCAGAGGGCTTGTCCAATCATTCCCTGGACTGAGACTCTGACATCTCGTAAGAAGTTCACTTGCGCTATTGCACATCGCTTCCGATAGCCTTTTGTAGCTACAGCTGGTGTTTTATATTGGATTGTCTTCTTTGAAATTCTGAAGAACAAAAAGACTCGGCACTCTGAATTCAGATGCTTAACACAGGTTTATTCGGCGTAGGCTGATTATAGGCTGTGCGTGTAGCAGCTCCCACTCAGGCCTTTCTCAACAGCTAATGACATAACAGAAATGACATCATATATACAGTATGTAGTGATGAGCGAACATAACATAAAACATAAAAAACACAAACATGAAAAAAAATTATCGGTTCGCGTTCGCCAAACATCCACGAACAAACAACGTACAGTAGAACAGTAGAAGTGTACATTTCGGTCTACGCACAGGCGTACAGATTACCAGGTACAAAGCGTAAATTACACCGTTTGGTACGTTTCAGTCTAGAGTTACACACATGCGTACAGATTATCGGCCCAAAGTGTAAATTACGCAGTTGCCTACATGGCAAGATAAATGTCAGCATGTTCAAATATGTTCAAAAATGATCGTTGTCACCATTCAAACAAATTGTCCGTGATGGGCGAACACGAACAATTAGCGTCATGTTTGTAGGAACATACCAATATTTATGAACATGCTTGCGCATCACTATATATATATGCAAAAAAGACCTGTGTTGAGCATCTGAATTGTGAGCGCTGAGTCTTCTTGTTCTTTCTTCAGTGCTGTTATCTAAGTGCACCAGGTCCCAGGCTGAGTGCCGATTGGACTACTATTACATTGTTTGGTATTCTGACCTCTTTGCCTGTCCTTCTGACCTCGTTTTTTGCCTTCTGTTCTTTTACCGTTCTGTTATCTCTGGTTTACCTGCATCTGTCTTTATTGTGGTTGTCCGTCTCTTCTTGTTATGTATTTCATTTACCTAGTGAAGGGAACGTCACCCAGTTGACACTTGCAGCTTAGGGCAAGGCTGGTAAGTAGGCAGGGAAAGTCTTGGGGGGGGGCTAGAGTTAGGGCTCACACTGTCCTATTGTCCCTGTATTCCATTAAAGTCCCATTTTCCCTTACACTCAGACTGCTTTTTTCCTCACTTCATCATTTATTTTCCACGAAGGTCTGAAATATCAATTTTTTTATTGACTCAAAAAAAAAAAAGAAGAGCTTAAAACGGCAACCTTGTCTTGCATCAAAATGGAGTCATTTTATGTTCTATCACTGCTGATTGCACAGACCAGCTCAAGTAAACCAATAACCACTTAGTAACAAGGACCATCAGCAATGGCCTCAGATCATAAATGAGTGCAGAATCCCCCATCGCACTTTGTATACTGTATATAATGGTGCACGTGGGGCCCTTCATCTTTAATTTCATTTGCTTTTGCTATTTAGTTTTTTGAGACTCAATGGCAGGTTTAACGTTTCACCAATCAGAAATTCTTTCCAGACATTGGTAACACAATTAGTAATGGCACAAAAACTATATCTTATACATTTCGAGGGCTGTATGATCATCAATGAGTTGAGTTTGCCATGAACCGCAGCTCATCATGTTATCACTCCCGGGCATTTGTGCTTGTACATGGAACTGCACATATTAAATTCACCCCAAAGGGGTTTTCCACTGATGTATCTTACAAATCATTTACGGTAGGCCAGGCTTTAGTGTTCCCCCTGATAGATTTCCACATCTTCCCCCGATTTTATTGTTTAATGACTTCCAATTTCTAAGTTATATTTAGCTCCAGTATTAGTTGGATCTCAAAAATGTTGGTTTAAAAAAAAAAAAAAAACTAAAAAAATACATGTTTTTTTAGATTGTCATCTGTTATATCTCTGTGAATACACGTATGACACGAAGCAGAGAGATGTACATATCAACGGGGAAATATAGCTTCTAATGTCGTAGAGCAATTTTTTTTTTTTAATTTCTAAACATCAAAATGAGTCAATAATTCTAATTTAGTTTGCACAAATTAACATGATGTTCTTGAGTACTTATGAGATGTGAACCATCGATGCATGAGACACAGGCTACATTCAATATCTCATTGAAATAACCTTCATGAGTTATTCTAAATTGCATTCATGTATTTCCACTTAATTCCAGAGAGAGAATGGAGAGCGGCACAGGTTTTGACAGCAATAAGCTGACACATTGTGCTAGGGATTACACCTCGAAATGCTATAAATGTCAAAGGACTGTCTGACCATGTATTAGCGAGACAGTGGCAAGCTTATACACATATTTGGAGAGAAAAAAATCCTGCAAATCCGACCTCAGCCTGACCCTATTAAGAATTCTGCATCATAAAATCTGTCATCAATAACTTTCCTAGTCATCCACGAATAGCATAGGAATCGACTGGGCATTTCACCTTTCAGCCAATTCAGATATTACGCCCTGACAATTAGAATTAGCTCTGTTATAGAGCTATGCAAAATAAAAAGGAGCTAAAAAAAAGGGCACAGAGAGCTTCTGGGTGACAACCTTTCAGAATGATACGGCTGTACTAAAGTAGTGTCCAATGGCATTAGTAAATGTGTGCCGCTTGCAGCTTTCTGATCAAGCAGTACTTAGCATTAACATAACTCAGAACATAAAATTAACAATGAGATATTGAAAAAGACACAAAATCCTTTAAAGTGTACCTATCATTCTGCTGGCATTGCAGAATACGTAGTCGAAACTCCGGCAGGTACGCTATCCTCTTCTAAAATGAGCCGCAGTCGACAGAAGCATTGTAGACTACATTGTGTGTTATTACAATGCAGTCTATGGCACTTCCTGCAGTTCCATCGACCACTTGCTTTAGAATAGTGTTTCTCAACCTTTTCAAGCCAAGTACCCCCATGCGACAAGAAGCTCCAGCCGAGTACCCCCAAGGATACGATTCATTATAATCTTTGCCCTAGGGAAGATACACCCATACATTTTGCAGCAAAATCCACTGCAATACTCTGTACTGTTGTGGCCCATAGTTTTGCATTTTTGCAGCAGATTTTCATTCCATTACGAGAATGTAGCCACTGCCTATTTAACGTATTAGCTGCCTGGCCTTACAGATCATACTTACCTGACAATGCTCCCACCTGCTTCTCAGTCTCGCAGGTCACAGATCAGTGGCTGCAGCAGGCAGTCAATAAGTTGGGAGCTAGGGAAGCAGGCAGAAGCTTGGACAAGTAATAATATGCCCCTTTCAGCTAGATATGTCCCTGCAGCCACATATGCCCCTTTTGGCTAGGTATGCCTCTTGCAGCCAGGTATGTCCCATGGAGCCAGATTTGCTGCAAGCCAGATGTGTCTCATTGAGCTGGATATGTCTCCCTGCAGCCAAATAACACCTCCAACGTAGCCAGATACCCCACCCCCCCAACGTAGCAAGATACCTTCCCCATGTAGCCAGATACCTCCTCATTTAGCCAGATACCTCCCCCATGTAGCCAGATACCTCCCCCATTTAGTCAGATACCTCCCCCATGTTAAAAAGATACCTTCCCCATGTAGCCAGCTACCTCCCCCCATGTAGCCAGATACCTCCCCCATGTAACCAGATACCTCCCCCCATGTAGTCAGATACCTCGCTATGTAGCCAGATGTTTTGATGGTTGATTTGATGTTGCTATTGATTAATGCTGAACAGAGAGGTCTGTGATGGGGTCACCCTTTGGAAATTTCTTTTTACCTTGGGGCACCCCTACTAAATAACTTTCTACGGAAAAAAAAAAACATCATTTAGTGACTCACAAGTGACGTCTTTTTTCATCTCAGGGGTCACGTGAGGAGAATGAGGAGAGGGTGGGGAAAGAAGAGGAGAATGGGGGGGGAAGGAAAAGGATGGAGAGAAGAGGGTAAGGGGGGAGAGAGGAGAAGGGGGGAGAGAAGAGGAGAGGGGGGAGAGAAGAGGAGAGGGGGAAGAGAAGAGGAGAAGGAGGAGAGAAGAGGAGAAGGAGGAGAGAAGAGGAGAAGGGGGAGAGTAGAGTGGTCACTTGTGAGGAGAAGGAGGAAAGGGTGGGGAAAGAAGAGGAGAAGGGGGGAGAAAGGAAAAGGAGGGAGAGAAGAGCAGAAGGGGGGAGAAAGGAAAAGGAGGGAGAGAAGAGGAGAAGGGGGAGAGTAGAGGGGGGGAGAGAAGGGGAGAGAGGAGAAGGAGGGAGAGAAGGGGGGAGAGTAGAAGGAGGAGAAGGGGGGAGAAGAGGAGAAGGGGGGAGAGAGGAGAAGGTGGAAAGAGGAGAAGGGGGAGAGAAGAGGAGAATGGGTAAAGAAGAGGAGAAGGGGAAAGAGGAGAAGGGGAAAGAGGAGAAGGGGGAAGAGAAAAGAAAGAGAAGGGGGAAGAGAAGAGAAGAGAAAGAGGAGAAGGGGGAGAGAGGAGGAGAAGGAGGGGAGAGAGGAGGAGAAGGGGGGAGAGAGGAGGAGAAGGGGGGAGAGAGGAGGAGAAGGGGGAGAGAGGAGGAGAAGCGGTAAAGAAGAGGAGAAGGGGAAAGAGGAGAAGGGGGAAGAGAAAGGAGAAGGGGGGAGAGAGGAGGAGAAGGGGGGAGAGAGGAGGAGAAGGGGAGAGAGAGAAGGAGAAGGGGAGAGAGGAGGAGAAGGGGGAGAGAAGAGGAGAAGGGGGTTGAGAGGAGAAGGGGGGAGAGGAGAAGGAGGAGAAGTGGGAGAGAAGAGGAGAAGGGGGGAGAGAAGAAGAGAAGGAGGAGAAGGGGGGGGAGAGAGGAGGAGAAGGGGGGGGGGAGGAGGTGAAGGAGGGAGTGGGGGAGGGAGAAGAGAGGGTTTGTTGGAGGCGCAATCGCCCCATAGCACCCGCGGGTGGGTGATACTGCTGAGAGGGAGGAGAGTAGTGAGAGATGTTCCATTTAGCCGGCGACCACACGATGCGCCGGCAGTGACATTCCCCGGACCCCATTCAGCTCGTGATAGGATCCCGACTTCCCTTCCCTCCCGGATCACACTCTGCGTATAGCGGCAGCCCGCCCTCCCCCTGGCTCATTATCGATCGGCTCCCGGGATGGAGGGCGCCGGACGTGCTATGCGGCCCTCGGTGATTGCGCCCCTGACACAGAGGGCTCTGCCGCTATACGCAGAGTGTGATCCGGGAGGGAAGGGAAGTCGGGATCCTATCACGAGCTGAGTGGGGTCCGGGGAATATCACTGCCGGCGCATCGCGTGGTCGCCGGTTAAATGGAACAGCTTTCACTACTCTCCTTCTTCTCAGCAGCATCACCAGTGTACAGAGCTGCTGCAGCTGGGAGGGAGATTGGAGCCGCTGCGGGCATCGGTGCCGGGACACTGCTGGGTGATAGCAGTGTCCCGGCACTGAAAACTAAATTTTATTTTTTTCCCCCTTACCCGCGTACCCCTCAACCTGCGCCGCGTACCCCCTGGGGTACGCGTACCGCAGGTTGAGAAACCCTGCTTTAGAAGATTTTCCAAATGTAAAATAATGCACTTGGGGAGGAGAAATCCTCTATCCGAGTATCATATCGGCAGTTCTCTGTTGGCAAAGACTTCAGAAGAGAAGGATTTAGGGGTAGTGATCTTTGACAGCCTTAAAATGAGTCACCTGTGCAACCAGGTTGTAGGAAAAGCAAATGATATGCTGGGCTGTATATATAAAGGTATGCTGAGCTGTATATATACAATGGTATGCTGGGCTGTATAGCTAGAGGTATAACCAGTAGGAAGAGGGAGATTGTGATGCCGCTGTATAGACATCATCTCTAGTGACATCACATCACATACTGTGTCCAGTTCTGCAGACCTCACCTACAAAATATATTGATAAAATAGAACGGGTGCAAAGACGGCTACAAAAATGGTGGAGGGTGTGAGGCATAAACCATATCAGGAAAGACTTAAGGATTTGAATCTGTATAGTCTGGAGGAAAGAAAGGAAAGGAGGGACATGATCGAAACCTTTAAGTATGTTAAAGGACTAAATAAGGTTCAGGAAGTGTTTTTAATAAAAATAAAACTGAACTGTAGAACAAGGGTAGACACTCAGAGGTTAATTCGGGGAAAGATCAGAAGCAACATGAGAAAATAATAATATAATAATAATAGTAGTAGATGCTTGGAATTAATGTTGAGCAGATGTGGTTGGTAAATCTACAATAACAGAATGTAACCTGCCTGGTATATACATATATCTATCCTAAAAGAATAAGAAGGGAAATACTAAAAGAGCAGACTAGTTAAAGCAAGGGGTGAGGGGCTTTTTCTGCTGACAATCTTCTACAGTATGTTTCTCTGTTTCTAAGAGGATAGCAAGAAGAGTTGAGTTTTGACAATGTATCCTTCCACCCTAAGGGTCCTATTCCACCGGACGAGCAGGACCCGATCAACGACATAAACGAGCGCCGATTTTACTGGGCCTATTCCACGGCCCCGATGATCGTGAAACAAACCCTTGTTTCATACATTACCTGTCCAGGCTGCAGGTCTTCTTCTCCCGTTCCCACGCGGCAGCATCGGCTTTGGAGCGGGACTGTCTAAACTGACAGACCACTCAGCCAATCACTGGCCGCGGCGGTTCCGGCCAGTGATTGGCTTAGTGGTCTGTCAGTTCAGAAAGCCTCGCTCCGAAGCCAATGCTGCCGCGTGGGACCGAGAGAAGAAGACCTGCAGCCCGGACAGGTAATGTATGGTTCTGCTGAAATCGTCGGTCGCCGATGCGCACCGCTATTTTACCGTAGCGATGCGCTGGTGGCGAACAACGATTTTAGGTCTGAACCTAAATGAACGATCAGCCGATGACACGACTATCGGCTGATCGTACTCTCTATTCCACAGAGCGAAAATCGGGCCGAATGGGGCCGATTCGGGCGATTATCGCTCCTGTGGAATAGGCCCCAAACGGAACGGTACACTTTAAGTTGGGTTGGTTAGTAGTACTAAAGGTCCAGATATTTTAAAAACTTTGTCCCAAATTGATCAAATTGTGTGTAGCAGAAAGTGATGTAAACTGCAGACAGCAACAATGTTGTTGGCACTCTGGATTGTTTGGCAGTGCCTGTAGATGATCATGCATATAGAAAAAAGTGCCTGGCACTCGCCATTTCATGCTCAATCAGGTTTATTTCCATCAGCAAATGACATACAGACATCTCATTCCACAGACAGGGCACATTTTCTATGTAGCCCAAGGAACTCAGCTTAGGAGGGCTACGCAAAAACGTGTCCAGTCTGTATGTTGTTTGTTGATTTAAAGCGATTGTACCACCATGAATAGAAAAATGCCAGCACGGTGAAGCCAGTGCCGCGGTTCTTTATTTTGAACTGCGCACTCCCAGTTCCCGCGCATGGCACCGGTCTATTACCTATCACCAGCCTGGGCTGCCCCCAGTGCTTCAGCCTGGGCCGGTGCTCAGTAACAGACCAGCATTGTATGTGGTAACCGGGCCGCAGTTCAAAATAGGACAGCAGTACACGCCGGCACCGTTTTATTCATGTTAAACACCTAAAGCGAATGTACCTGATGGTACACCTGATGGTGCTTTAAATAAACCTAATTGAATGGTGAGTGCCGGCAACTTATTTCGTCCTTTACAGCAGAATGAGAACCACTCTATATTAGGGGTAGGGATGGTCCGAACCTGGCCGCTGTATCCACCCTCTCCACGGAGGTTTAAGACAGCGTGAATCATTGCCGAGAGTCCGGGTTCGTACGAACCCGAACCTCGGCAGGTTTGGACCATGCCTAATTAGGGGATATCCACTTTAGCCTTTAGGAGAGAATAAAAACATTGCCTTTTTCTACCTTACAGAGAATCATTCATTTTATTAAGTAATTTTTTTAGATAAATAATTTTAAGGGATTGTTTAATATGTTTTTGAATTTCCTGTGCACGTTACAGTTAACATTGCAGTCAAGGGGTTAATGTTACCTACTTGTCTAGGCTGAGTGTCTTAAGTGAAGCAAGCTCTTGCCAAGAATATTCATTGTAATAAGCTTGCTGCTAAACTGCCTCTTAATATCATGCACGGAAGGTGAGTGGCTCTTGTCATGAATATTTTTAGACAAATTAAATCAGAATTTCTTGCCAGCTCTTATTACAGCCTGCCTTCTCTGTCACAGCCCTAAGGGATTGTGTAGGTGTGTGAACGGATGCTAAAAACCCCCTTTGGCGCAGTGAAATTCACGAGCATCCGTGTTACCAAACAGCAGTTTTTTGGCATAAGTGACATATTTTGTGCAAGGTGTCAAGACAAAGTCTGTGGTGTCACTGTGTACAGTACTTGATCTCCTCTACAATGTACTCGTCGGGGCGACAGTGACAAAGAAACACTGAATTCCATTAAGAAATTATGAATATTCATATAGTATTTATTGTGAGGAGATTTTATTTTCCTTCCACTTCTTATCTGTGGCTGAATTTTCATATGAGCTGTTAATAATCTCAGGGAATGATGGGTACGTTGGAAATAAACAGAACCTGGAGCTAGAAACCGGCAGGCCGACTACTGCAACGGCGGTGTATATCAACAGCTGGTGAATTGTGGGAGTCCTGTATGTAATAATAACACCTTCTACTCAGTGTTCATTATTATTTATAGATACATGTATTAATATATCTATACCGTGTTTTACGGTGAATAAGACGACCTTAAAGTATAGAGTTTGGGATATAGACTACCCCTCTTCCAACGCACACCAAAATAAAAAACATCAGACAGCGAGATCTGAGAGGCAGAGAAGGAGGTACAGTAATAGCGGTAGGATAAAAGGGCGGCCAGACGGGTAAAAGAGGTGTGTTTTTCTGGGCACAGCGCCACTCTACCGCATCTCTTTTTTCCATATTTAGGACGCCTGCAGCTTGCTTCATACAGCTGCCACATATGGCAGGGACGTGGACGTTTTTTTAGCTCCCCCCACACACACACACCGAATGTGGTGACCGCAGATTCTTCAGTCCGGTTTTGGAGTTTTTCAGCACCCGGCGTATATGACAACAGCCGGCTCTGTCCTTTGACTTTTGAGAAGATTTTCCTGGGTTACAAAATAGTCTTATACACAGGAAAATACTATATATATATATATATATATATATATATATATATATATATATATATAGTGAAATAAGGACTGAACATATCACAATTTTTAAATATATAGAAATATATATATATAACATGTGTAATGAAGGAGGCGAAGTTTCCAAAACATCCGACCTGACATGATGAGCACACTGCCCTCTCTGCATTGGCCCCAGAGCCATAATGCATCATATAAATAGATAAGATACACAAAAATCTGGAATGCAGATGGGTTTGCACTATATCCCCATCTCGATAAAGTAAAGTATTGATAGATGTTATGTGTAAAACATTTATATAAAGCATTTTGAAAACTTGTGCCTTGTGCTCCATGTATGTTGTATGTTATGCTGGGTTCACACTCCAGTCCGTTTCATGCAAAAAAAAAAAAATTGATGGAAAAACAGATATATTGATGTACCTCCATTTTTATCCATGGATTTTGCATGGATTTCCATTATAAAAAAAAAAAAAAGATAAAAAAAAAAAAGATCAAAGCGCATCCTTTTTTTTTTTTTTTTTTTTTTTTGCCTTTTTATAATGGAAGTCAATGGGAGAACAGATCAAAACCAATGCACACAAATACATCTGTTTTTCATCCATTTTTTGCATAAAACAGGTGAAAAAAAAACTGACTGCAAAATGCAGTGTGAACCCAGCCCTAGTGAAACTATTTCTATGTGATTCTTCTGGTTTAGAAGAGGCAGTAAAAGAGCAAGAGATATCTTCACCAGACAGCTAAATTATTGATGAATGTAAGGGTGCCAGTATGCTTTAGGGTGGGACACTGAATGTAAAATATTAAAGGTTGTTGCAGAAGTCTAAGATAGATATGAGAAACAGATTGCTGAACTCAGGGAGAACAGCCAAATGACAACACTGCCGGCTGCTAATGAAAGCGCTCAATGCAGTGAAGTCCTAGGTGCATTGCCCCCTGGGAAACATGAGTATGCAAAAGAGGAGTCCGTGGAGCCTCATTGAAGAGTCTCAAAACACAGGACTAGCCAGATATCCCTCCAGGGAAGGACCCAGCCAAGTGGCAGCTCCTGTTAGGAAACTACCAAATCCACCATATTAAGTGGCCCTATAAGTCAGTGTAATGACAAGGGATAAATCAAGGCTAGGTAACCATCCACAGACAGCTGTTTTGGGGTGTTGCCCCTCATCAGTGTGGAGCAGGATTCTGGCTAGGTGGGAGCAATGCCTAGTAGAGCCATAAGAGAAACAGATTGCTGAACTCAGGGAGAACAGCCAAATGACAACACTGCCGGCTGCTAATGAAAGCGCTCAATGCAGTGAAGTCCTAGGTGCATTGCCCCCTGGGAAACATGAGTATGCAAAAGAGGAGTCCGTGGAGCCTCATTGAAGAGTCTCAAAACACAGGACTAGCCTATGGTCAGGGAGTTTACAGTATGACCAAATTGGATCATATTGGATCCAACAACCCTCGAATATCAAACATGAAATAAAGCAAGTGTACGACTTCAGCAAGAGATTCCATTAGGCATCGATGTGTGTGCAGTAAGGGGTTAAAAAAGTTGCAGCTCAAGTGAATGGTGCTGAATTGTAATACCACATACAACCTGGGAATAGGAGGGGTGCTATTGTGCAAGAAAGTAAGTGTGCTTTTTCTAATTCTGGATAGCCCCTTTAAATTAAAAAAAAAAAAAAATTAAATCATGCAATCTTCATAAAAGCGGAGGGAAGAACTTTTTACTAGCAATGGCCATTATAACTGTAGCTCTCAATGACAATGTAACTGTGTCTCTCATGTCATGCACAGCGGTAACAAATATGCCTGGGGTGTGCTGTGAGCCAGCTGAAGGTACACACACAAGAATGGAGAGGACCAGGTTTCATATATCAGCGGTATTCTCAAGGCAACGTTGCTTGGAAATTTCAGATGACAACTGTCTTATAGAATGATGTCTACAGGTTTCTTACCCATTATCAACAGCTGGCCGATGTCAGGCGATCACCACCATTATACAAACCTGATGTAATGTAATGTGTCTCTGTCATCTGTCTTGTATAGTATGTCAGGGGTACGCATCTCTTTAAAAACCTGTCAATAAGAGCTTTTAAACATTTTGATGTTTGTTTAAATCTTAACCCTTTAATGACAAAGAACATAAACTTACGCCTATTTGCCATTAAAAGAGTATAGAGAAGGTTCACATACATAGGTTCTGCATTGATCTCTATGAGCAATCAGGGGAAACAGATCACTGATCTCAGGGAGACCAGTCAAAGATAACACCGTCAGCTGCCGGCCAAAGTGCTCGAAGCAGTGAAATCCTAGGTGCATTGCTCCCTGGGATATATAAATATGCAAAAAAGCCTGTGGCCCCTCGAAACACAGGACTAGCCAGATATCCCTCCGAAAAGAGCCCAGCCAAAAGGTGGCTCCTGTAGGGAAACCACCAAAACCACCATATTAAGTGGCCTTATAAGTTAATGTAATAACAAGGGAAAAACCAAGGCCAGGTATCCATCCACAGACAGCTGTTTTGGGGTGTTGCCCCTCATCAGTGTGGAGCAGGATTCTGCCTAGATGGGAGCAATGCCTAGTAAAGCCATACGGGAAAAAGATCACAGTGTTGTCTTTGGTTGGTCTCCCTGAGGTCAGTGATCTGTTTCCTGTATGGCTTTACTAGGCATAAGAAAAAAAAAAAATAAAAAAATAATAATAATAATAATTAATAAACAAATTTAGTATCTTCACATGAAAAATCGCCCAAATTATTTGATGATAACATACCTGATCTCACACAGTAAACTAAAATAACCTTCCAAAGAGCAAAATTGCAGATTGCACATCACATCCGGAAAACAGTTGGGAAAAAAAGTGATCAAAAAGTCAAATATGTGCAAATGAGATACAGTACAGATTATGGAGCTAAAAATGACACCACACACAGCCCATAGACCAAAAGGGTCAGAATAGAGCCATTTTAAACATTTAAGGGTGTGATTACAAAGTACAATTGGTGTTATGCAAAAAAAGAAAATTTGAGTAGGGCACTCACTGTAATAGTTCACTTCTAGAGATGAGCGAACCTGGAGCATGCTCGAGTCCATCCGAACCCGAACTTTCGGCATTTGATTAGCGGTGGCTGCTGAACTTGGATAAAGCCCTAAGGCTATGTGGAAAACATGGATATAGTCATTGGCTGTATCCATGTTTTCCAGACAACCTTAGAGCTTTATCCAAGTTCAGCAGCCACCGCTAATCAAAGGCCGAAAGTTCGGGTTCGGATGGACTCAAACCCGAACCCGGTTCGCTCATCTCTATTCACTTCGTCTTTATTTGTCTTGTCGGACAGCTTTCCACTCCAACACCCTCCTGCTAATTATAATTAGCAGGAGGGTGTTGACGTGGAAAGCTGCCCGATGCGGCCTACTAAGGAAACTGAAATTTTAATGTTTGATACAAGACAAATAAAGACAAAGTGAACTATTACAGTGAGTGCCCTCCTCCAATTTTCTTTTTTACATATCCTTGGTTTTTGGATTTGCTTTTCTTAAGCGAGAGGTGCACCCTAGTTCACATTACCCAATTACATCCTATAAACCTTTAGCAGTGTTTTTTATTATATCGCTCTCTCGCCTGTAGTGCTGGTCGCGGTTTCAAAAAATTACACCTTATTTGGGTTTATAGATGAAAAAAATGATAAAGCCTTTTGAACACAAGGAGAAAAGTGTGAAAACAAAAACTTGCTCTGTCCTCCATTAGGTCATAAGGGCTCGATTGTATATATATAGATTTCTGTATAAATATCTCCACTACTAACAAAGTACTTGACTCCCTGGGTGCCTCTGTCCTATTCCGCTACTATAAGAAAACCATCATCCTTTGCTGGCAATTTCCCAGCAGATAAACTGCATGTTCTTTCTAATGTTGATGTTTTGATTTAACAAGTTTGTGTTAATCTCGGAGCTGCGGGAGAGCCCTGGAGTTGTCTGTCGTGCGTCGCAGGCCTCCAGCGGGGAGGAGGGAGGAGCGGCTGGAGGTGGAAACACTGAATGCTCTTTTGATGATAACTTCAGTTTGTGCTTTGTGCTCGGGGCATCACTACAAGAACCTCATGCAAATTCAGCCCCTGATGCACTTACTTTGCAAGTGTCTCTTCTATTTGCTCTTCTAAGTGATTGATGTCAGAAAGAACGTTATCTTTTTCCTACTCTCTATCCCTCTGCAGCCTCTAAGAGATATCCCTACAATAATCAGTATAATATGATGGCAAACATTCAGTGTGGCTGAAAACACACACTGCAGTTTTTTTGGAAAGCTGCCACTGCAGTTTTTGTACCAAAACCAGAAGTGGATCCAACAGAAAAGAGAAATACACGTCCTCCCTTTATATTTTCTTTCCCATTTGAATCGTGTTGGTGCAAAAACTGCAGCATGTGTTTCCAGCCTAAAGCGCACAACTAGATTACGAGCTAGATGATCCACATCTACTGATACTGGGGTGTATTTTAGAATACCAGCATTAGGGTTTTCATTAAAACAGCATGTTTCCGCTTCAATGTTGCTGTTGGAAATGAAAATCAGGCACATTGAAACAAAAAAAAGCATAAGTCATAAGTAAATATACACAAAAGAAGCTGGCGGGGGAGGAAGCAATCGGCATACACAGAGATCAGGTCTATGCAAAGGTATCACAGAAAACTAACTGTATGGCAAGCATTGACAGTTATGGCTAATTGTAATAATGGCGAGCATTGACAGAGGTCTCTTATCAGTTGGTGTCAGTACATGGTGCTAGAAGTACCTCTCACCCTTCTCGACGTCCTGGTTTAGGTGTCCAGTCTGTGTTGTTCCCTCCAGTCTTGTGTGCATCTCTCCTGATAGGGCAGTGTAGAGTGAATGGTTCCATTCTGGGTACACCGTTCTCGCACTGTCCCCTTGCAAATGGCTATTGCCTCCTCCTCTAGCAGATTAACTCTTTATATACAGCTATATCCACCTTCTTTAGCTGACCTTCCTAATACATGGGGAAATCTTATGACATGACTGGCAAATAACAATATTGTAGATAAAGTAAAGGTCAAACTCTTGGCGGGAGGTGAGGAAACGTTCTGCCCGATTTGTGTTCTGCTGATTCACTTCCTATTTAGACGAACTGGGGAAATAATTCACAAGGTTTGTAATTTGCTTTTGGCAAATGAATAAATAAATACAGGAATCCAATGCTCTATCATACTCTACGGACCAACATCCCAACAAAACTGCAAAACAGGCAACGTTGTCTTGGCCAGATCGGAGCAAAAATTTCTACTTTGCCATTCAGATGATATGTAGAATCTCTCAGATGGCAACTTTCAGAGAAGAAGAATCTCTCCAGATTTTGATCTATAGTTTTGAATGTAAAAATAAAACCTGTTTCCCTGTAATACAGAGGAAATTTATTAGATTTGTCAATGAGATGTATTGGAGAAAAATTGAAATTTTATTTATTGTCACTTTTTGTGTTTTTCTCATACGTGTAAGGTCCTCTTTGTCTTATTTTTTTATATCTGTTTTCCAGGTTTGGCAGTGTGGGGGAAGTATGGAAGTTTTGCCTTGCTCCAGAGTTGCCCATATTGAACGCACAAAGAAGCCTTACAATAATGATATTGATTACTATGCAAAGCGTAATGCCCTACGGGCTGCAGAAGTCTGGATGGATGAGTTCAAGTCACATGTGTATATGGCATGGAATATACCAATGACAGTAAGTTTTATTTCTCCGATGGATTATTATTCTGAATAATGAATATATTTTTTTTTAACCATCATTGAATTTTCTATCTTTTTTTTTATGATAAAACCTACTGTACCTTTTAACACCTTAACCCCCTCCCACCGCTGCACAGTAAATTAATGTTGCTGTAGCCTATGCCTGAGGCTGCAACAACGTTAATTTGGGATCAAGGATAACACAGGCGCAGAAGCTGCACCTGTGTCATCTGTGGCGGGTCCCGGCTATCAGTGATTGGCTGTATCCATGTTTTCCAGACAACCTTAGAGCTTTATCCAAGTTCTGCAGCCCCCGCTAATCAAATACCGAACGTTTGGGTTCGGATCGACTCGAAACTGAACCCCGTTCGCTCATCTCTAAACATCATACAACGGCCGTTGGTTTCGGTGTCAAACAACAGCCACTGTTTTACACATTCCTTTGGCCAATATTGCATCAGCCGTAGTAACATTATTTTCCACCCAGAGAGGTCTGCTGGCCGAATGGGTGTGTATAATAGAAAATAGACATGTTCATTATTTTGTACAGCAGCAGTAAACAACAGCCATAGTTAGTACACCATGTGCACAACAGTGGCCGTTGTTTTATTGAAATCAATAGAACTCAGATGACTATGGATGAGCAAAGCAGCCGGAAATTCGTTTAGCGAGTTTCGTGAATTTTTTGGTTAAACTCTTAATATTCGCGAATCGAAAACAGCCAAAGCTATAGTATCTTCAATACTCTATTACAGAAGGGCAAATTTTTAAAAAACCAATCTGCCTGTCAGTCATCCAATTTCTGCCATTCCTCTCCTCTCTCCTTATATCTCTATATCTCTGTTAGTCTCTCCCTGCTCTGCTGTAACTGCCTGCTGCCATCCTGCTCTCTCCTCCACACACAGCCAACTGGCCGCCTCCGTTACCGAATCACCTTATATAGAGGGGGAGGTGCTGACATCACAGAGGGGCCTGTAGCTGATTGGACGGGCACCAGAGATAATGGTTAATCCCTTTCTCCCACCCAGTGACACTCCAGACAGCATGTGCGGCCGCCATTTTCCTCTTTTGCAAATTTTCCTAATGAATCAGAGTGAATTTGCTTCACAGAACAAAGCGAATTGACAGCGCGATTTACAACGAATCTTGATTTGCTTTGCTCATCTCTTTTCATGACTTTCCAAGAGAGCAAACAATCTCAATAAAAAATCAACCCAATCAGTGAAAAAAGCTAGTAGTAGAAATAAAAGTGACTGTGCAGATGTACATGTGTGAGCTGTACTGTACCCGGTATAAAGCAACATAAATAAATAACAACGTGCCGAGTCAGAATGCAACAAAACGATGTGATCAATATTTTATTTGCCTAAATGTGTTTTCCTTTTGCATCTTGTATGCTTCCTTAGATTTCAGTATCACAAGGATTCAGTCAGTCTGTTAAATGATGTACAAGCCTAAAGCAATTTTCTGCATAGTGTTTTCGAGATAATGCACTGAGCTATGAAACAGGAACCTGATATCAGGCTTTACTTTCTCTTGAAAGAACCCAGGGGTTGACTTTGGCGACGTCTCGGAAAGACTGGCTCTTCGACATAAACTGCAGTGCCGTAGTTTTAAATGGTACCTGGAGAATGTATACCCAGAAATGAGGATTTACAATAATACTATTAACTATGGGGAGGTAAGAAAAATTTCTAGTAATATATATTATTTGTAAAGCTGTATACATCTGTAAGTGGCACTACCGTGTTTGAGATTGAGAATCAAAATAAGATCTAGCTTAATTTTGTAGGCTTTTTGGAGTAGGCTTAAAATATAAGCCCTAGATATAGTCAGCTGACCAGATCCCTGACACTGGGTGGTTGAGCATCAGCCAATCAGTTCCAGGCTTGTTGTGCTCCGCCCCCACTTGCTTAGCACAAGCTGTAGGGGAGGCAGGAGGGGTAAGAAGATGCACCAACTACAGAGGGGGGAGGGGATATACAGTATTAGGGGGCCTTACTGCAGAGCGGGATGTATACAGTATAGGGGAACAACTAAAGAGGGGCAGGGAGGTATACAGTATGGGGGGAGAATTACAGAGGAGGCAGGGAGGTGTACAGGATGGGGGGCTTACTGCAGAGAGTGGGGTTTATACAGTATGAAGTGAGGAGAACTACAGAGGAGGGGTATCCAATATGGAGGCCTAACTACTGAGGGGGGGTGTATACAGTAAGGGGCTTTACTGCAGGAGGGCATGTATACAGTATGGAGGCCTAACTACTGAGGGGGTGTATACAGTAAGGGGCTTTACTGCAGGAGGGCATGTATACAGTATGGAGGCCTAACTACTGAGGGGGTGTATACAGTATTGAGGCCTAGCTACTGAGGAGGGTGTATACAGTATGGATGCCTAACTACTGAGGGGGGTATACAATATGGAGGCCTAATTACTGAGGGGGTGAATACAGTATGGAGGCCTAATTACAGAGGAGGGGTATACAATATGGAGGCCTAACTACTGAGGGGGTGTATACAGTATGGAGGCCTAACTACAGAGGGGGGATGTAAACAGTATGGGGGCTTTACTTCAGGAGGGCATGTATACAGTATGGGGAAAGAACTACGGAGGGGGGTATACAGTATGGAGCCCTGACTACAGGGAAACTTACATTATAGGAACCTATCAAAAGGGGGACATACAGTATGGCGGCTAACTACCATATAGAGTGGGACTGCAGTGTAGGGGCGTACTGTTTCTCAAAAAATATGACCTACCCTGAAAATATTCCCCTAAAAAATTAATGTAAGACCCTGCCTTATTTTCAGAGGAACACTGTATATTTTCTATTACTATACATGGAATATGTTACTATTTAACAAAGAACCTGAAGCTATTTTCTGAATACTTTTGATTAAAAACTTCTTACAGACCTACGGTATGTGACTCATGGTTACAGACAACATAAAACCTTATAAAGCCTGATTGCGTACAGATTGGAACAGATTGCTCGTACACTGTTACTATAGAGGCACAGATAAACCTGGCTGTGGGGAGACTGACTGAGCATGTGCGTCCTTCAGAACTCAGTTTATTAGATGGACGTGCATATTGCTATAGACTTTGTATACTCAGCAGATTATGTGCTTGTGTTTGTACAATAGTGAAAGGCAACATAGCCTATGGTGCCTGACAAATCTGCAAGATAATAATGAGAATCAGTAATTCCCCAAACCTGTGCATGTTACAGGCAGGAAGCAGAATTTGAACAGTTTTGGTATTAAAACTACAGATATAGTCGAGAACAGTGCGGAAAGTAGTTCTAGGTAATATTCACTTATGTAATATGTAATCAGCATCACTAAATCTTGGAATATTTCCTTAGTAAAGTAATTTTACTTGCTTTTTTGCTTCATTGATTTTTATTATATCCACAATACAGAAGTGAAGCAACCTAGCATGCAGTCTATTGCAGCTAATGAACTCATCTTTAATGTTAGGATGTTACTGTTCATTCGATCTTTGTCTATAGTACAATAAAGGTCCCTGGATATATCAATAGGATGAAAACATTCTTGAAGGTGTAATAATAATAAAAAAATGAAAAAAAAGAAGAGATACTCACCTGCCCAAACCCCTGCAGCTGTTGTTCTGACGCTCCCAGTACTCACTGCTCAGCACTGCTTCCTTGTTCCTGTGATGCGCGGACTTTGCAAGAACCACCTACTCAACCAATCATGGGCAAAAGTGGGTAAGTACTGAATCACATAAACTGGTAAGCAGTGGTAAGTGATGCAGAACTGGAGTGCCAGATTGGCTTCTGTTGGGAATTGGAGCAGGTGAGTATGATATTTGTGCGATTTTTATTTTTTTTTTCCCCCATAAATCAACAGGTGTTAGAATGATATATTGATTTGTAATTTCTATTTAAGAATTTTCTGGGCAGTTCCTGACATGGAAAGAGGTGGCAGCAGAGAGCAGTGTGTCAGACAAGGGTCTGTTCTGGGTCCTATTCTTTTTAATATGTTTGTAAGTGACATAGGAGAAGGGTTGGTAGGTAAAGTGTGTCTGTTTGCTGACGACACAAAAGTGTGCAATAGGGTTGATATTCCTGGAGGTGTCAGTAATATGTAAAATGATTTAGCTTTGCTAGATAAGTTGTCCAAACAGTGGAAATTGAAGTTCAACGTTTCCAAATGTAAAATAATGCACTTGGGGAGGAGGAATCCTCTATTCGAGTATCACATCGGCAGTACTGTGTTGGAAAAGACTTCAGAAGAGAAGGATTTAGGGGTAGTGATATCGGACAGCCTTAAAATGAGTAACCAGTGCAACCAGGCAGTGGGGAAAGCAAATCGTATGCTGGGGTGTATAGCTAGAGGTATAACCAGTAGGAAGAGAGAGATTGTGATCCCGCTGTATAGAGCTCTGGTGAGGCCACATCTGGAATACTGTGTCCAGTTCTGGAGACGTCACCTAAAAAAAGGACATTGATAAAATAGAACGGGTCCAAAGACGAGCTACAAAAATGGTGGAGGGTGTGAGGCATAAACCATATCAGGAAAGACTTAAGGATTGGGGCCATCTGTATAGTCTGGAGGAAAGAAGGGAAAGGGGGGACATGATTGAAACCTTTAAGTATGTTAAGGGACTAAATAAGGTTCAAGAGGAGAGTGTTTTTAGTGAAAAACTAAGCTCAAGAACAAGAGGACATAGTGAGAGGTAAGTTGGGGGTAAGATCAGAAGCAATGTGAGAAAATATTATTTTACTGAAAGAGTAGTAGATACCTGGAACAAACTTTCAGCAGAGGTGGTTGGTAAATCCACAATAACAGAATTTAAACACGCCTGAGATAAACATATATCTATCCTAAGATAATAAGAAAGAAAATACTAAAAGGGCAGACTAGATGGACCCAGTGGTCTTTTTCTGCCGACAATCTTCTATGTTTCTATGTTTCTATTAGGGATGGTCCGAACCTGCCGAGGTTCGGGTTCGTATGAACCCGAACGCTCGGCAGCAGATTCCCGCTGTCTGTCCGCTCCATGGAGCGGGCGGATACAGCGGGAGGAACGCCTGGAAAACTGGGATACAGCTTATGGCTATGGCTGTATCCCAGTTTTCCAGGCGGCCCTCCCGCTTGATCCAGACAGACAGCGGGAATCATTACCGAGGGTTCGGGTTCGTAACCATCCCTAGTTTATATGAATACACCACTTCCTGCAGGACATACAGCAGCTGATAAGAACTGGAAGACTGTAGATTTTTAAATAGAAGCAAATCTAAATAACTTTCTTAAACCCAAAGTTCTGAGAAAAAAAACTTGCCAATGTATAGGCACCCCAGTACTGTATAGTGTTATAAATTGTATTGCCTAAATTACTAGTCATTGTGACTATATGAGACTTTATAATATACAGAACTATTAGGGGAATGTGGAATCTTTCTGAATGATGTGGGGGCGGGGGGGGGGGGGTATGTTTCTTCTGCTCTGCTTCAGCCTGTGTGTGATACTCATGCTGTGAGAGGGGAGCAGCAGGGCAGCGGAGACATTTGTGTCCGGTTGATTGAGAGACCCCGCCCACTGGACTCCTTATCACAGAATGATCAGGGATTTCAATCAGCAAGTTACAAGTTATACAGAATCTTTCCCCGTAAAGTTATATATCAATCTGCTCAGCTCTTCCTGCTCTATAACAAGATGCCGATAGCTTAGATACTGTAGCATTGTCCTGGTGACAGATTCCCTTTAAGGATGGCAAACCATAAATAACTTATTGATAGCATGCTAAGCCATATACATGTATGTATGTCTGTGCATGGAGCTCATACTCAATGCTAAATAAATCAAAATGAATATTATATTATATTTTATTTCCATTTTTTTACCGTTTGCATATAACTATATCTATCCATTCTCCGATTTCCAGGACTATTTTTTCTAGATGTCGCCATTTCCATGGAGCATATATTATATAAAGCATGTTTTATGCAGTCATATATAACCTATACTGCAGTTTTTTTGTGTTTCTCCCTCCCAGTTTTATTGACTGATCCTTCGTTATTGTTAGGTTGTAAGTGGCGCATTATTCTGATTATTTCATACAGTTGCCTCATGTTCTCTTCAGTTCCTCTTGGCAACAAAGCCAGGATCACAGAAGAGACGTCTACTTCCATTTCTCAAGCCCTTTAGTTCTTCATTATGTAACGTTACTTTGTTACATGATACAATCAGCCCACTCGGAGTCCTCAGGCTGTGGAGAGAATTATGTTCAGCATGCTCTGACAGTCTACTCCAAGGATCTCGCGGAGAGAAAGATTCCCGCCCCCCAGTGCTATTACCAAAGTTACTGTAATTGCACATGACGCTAAGCTTGTCACTGGTTATCAGAGTCTCCAGCCAGCCAGTAACTAGTGCATGCTAATATTATATGGACACGGAAAGCTGTGCATATTATATGAAGCTTCCTTTACTTATATAAAATACAAACAGATATTAGGCTATGTTCACACAACGTTTTTTTTAGCTCCGTTTAAAATGACGTCCGTTATTTTGAGTCTAAAATAACGGACGTCATTTAGCAGCCTGGCCTCCCCTTAGTGCAATGACTGGTGTTCGTACATTATTCTAGTTTTAGTTACTAATTGGTCTTTGGATGCGGCTTAATTGAAAAGTGCATTGAATTTAATAGTGAAAACTGAGAAAGAATGGTGGAAAAAGAAATACTGTTTTTGAACAACTAATAAAAAACGTCCGCTGTTTGCAAAAGACATCCGAAAATAATGATCATGTTCATTATTTTGACGCCCGGGGGGAAAAAAGGTCCGTTATTCAATACAGTGTGCGCATTGGATGTCCACTTTCCCGTTGACTTCGAAGCATTGCCAATGCAGTCAGTTAAATCACAGCAAAAACGGAAGTTTTTTTAAATATGAAAATTGGCCGGCTATTCAATAATTTTGACATTGTATGAACATACAATGTATGAACATGAAAGAGAAAAAACGCACATTAAGGCTATGTTGACACAACGTCAAAAATAGAGAAAAGGCGGACAATTTTTATATTTAAAATAACGTCCGTTTTTGCTGTGATTTAACTGACTACATTGAAATTAATGGAAATGCGGACATCCAATGCACAAAATGCATTAAAAAACTGATGTTTGTACTGCGGACGCCAAAATAATGAACATGATCATTATTTTCGGACGTCTTTTGCAAATAGCGGACGTTTTTTATTAGTTGTTCACACGCAGTTTTTCTTTTTCCATCGTTTTTACTATTAAATTCAATGGACTTTTTAATTAAGCCGCACCCAACGGCCAATTAGTAACCCCAAACTGGAATAATGTACCAACAACCGTCAGGGGAGGCCAGACAGCTGTCACGGCCGCGGCGGTGTCCCGTGTTCCGGGCCGCCGCCGCGACCTCCTCCTGCCCCATGCAGCCGCCGGGGTCCTTGTGCAGGGACCCGGCGCTGCTGCTAGTTCGGCCCCTGGGGGCGCCTCACCTCTCCTCCGCTCCTGTCTCCGTCTGTGCCGGCCGGCGCGCGCGTCCCCGCCTCCTAGGGCGCGCGCGCCGGCTGTCTCAGATTTAAAGGGCCAGTCCGCCTCTAATTGGTGTTGCACACAATCACTCCCTATAAATTCCAACCCTGCCCCACTACAGGGGTTTGAGCCTCTATATGCTTCCCATAGCGTTTGGCCCAGCTCCCTGTTGTTCCTGACCTTAGTCCTTGTCCCTTGTTCCTGTCTTCAGTCCTTGTCCCTAGTCCTTGCCCGCTGCCTTCCCATTGTTCCTGAGTCCTGTCCGCCACCTGCGAGCACGTCTACTATCCTCTGCCAGCACCATCTCCTGCCTACTGCTCCTGCCACGCCTTGCCTGCCGTCACTAGCAACCAAGCCAGGGGTAGCGACCTGGGGGTCGCCTGCCGCAGCAAGTCCATCCCGCCTTGCGGCGGGCTCTGGTGAAAACCAGCGGCCCCTTAGACTCCGCTCCCTGGTGAGGTTAGTGCCATCGCTGGTGACGGCCCAGTGGATCCACTACTCCAGGCGTTACAACAGCTAAATGACGTCCGTTATTTTAGGGTAGCTTCAAACACACCATATCGCAGTGAATTTTCTGCTGCAGATACGCAGCGGATACGCAGCAGATTTGATGTAAATAACTGAACACAGCATTAAATCTGCACCATCAAATCTGCTGCTGATCTGCTGCGCATCGGTCTTGTGTGTTAGCACCCTTAGACTCAAAATGACGGATGTCATTTTAAATGGAGCTCAAAAAAACGTTGTGTGAACATAGCCTAACACTGGTTTTACTTAGGATAAGCCATCAATATTTAATAGGTGGTATTCAAAAAATCTTGTCCCCAGCAACCAGCACAACAGTGGTGTTCTGTATGGAGGAAGAGTGTGCTGGTATTATTGCTGCTTAGTTCAACACAAATGAGGAAGACAGTGACCAGGTGTGGTGACTGTGTTGTGCTATGTGAGGAGACCAGTTGGCCCATCTGGATTGCATTGACTTAATGTCATTAATCTAAGGTATTTGGGGCTTCCTGTGGCAGACTCAATGAGCATAGCGCCGATCGGACCACCCGGAGGAAGATAAGAGACCTCCAGCAGTCCGGCACAACGATCTGGACCCCCGCAGTCACACTATGGGGTTCTTGATCGGTAAGTGGCAGGAGCTGCTCCTGTCACTTACACTTAAACGCTGCGAACAAGGTGCGGCGTTTAGGGGGTTAATGACAGGAAGCAGCGCCATCGGTGCAGCCTGTCAATAACGGTGAGGGCCCAACCCCCACCTGCTATGAAGCGCGCTCCACTCCGGAGCACGCTTCATTGTGGGATGTACACCTTGTACGTACCTGTACGCCCAACGTCGTCTGGTGAAAGGTGCCCAGGGTTGTCTAGGGGTTAAAGGGGCTGACTGGTGAAATTCTTTTTCTTTCAGATCAATTGGTGTAAAAAAGTTATAGAGATTTTTTGTTTATTTCTATTTAAAAATCACAAGTCTTCCATTACTCATCAGCTGCTGTATGTCCTGCAGGAAGTGGTGTATTTTCTTCAGTCTGACACAATGCTCTCTGCTGCCACCTCTGTCCATGTCAGGAACTGTCCAGAGCAGTAGCAAATCCCCATAGAAAACCTCTCCTGCTCTGGACAGTTCCTGTCACGGACAGAGGTGGCAGCAAAGAGCACTGTGTCAAACTAGTAAAAAAAAAACTTACTTCCTGCAGGACATACAGCAGACGATAAGTACTGGAAGACTTGAGATTTTTAAATAGAAATCAATTACAAATTTGTTGATTTGAAAAAAAAAAAAATATATAAAAAAAATCTTTTGCCGGAGTACCCCTTTAAAGTCTTGAGAGTCAAAACTTTAAGATGTCAGGATTATGCACAGTAACATGGAATATTAGAAGAAAAAAAAACTAAAATCCTTACAAAAAATAGGTTTAACATAAAAACTTAAAAATAATTCATTTTACTTTAATTCTATAATATTCTTATTTGACGCTTTCAATCTAACAATACATATAAAATCACAAAATTCCGGATATAAATGTGATCAAAAGTACGATGTTCAGTCTATGCAGAACGTGACCTACAATGAAATACAAGGCAACAAAACTACAGAGCTGTATGACTAACCCAAATACATATCTTTGTAAATCCACATCTCTCCATGCTGACAAGAGTAACCGAGTCACTGCTATCATGTATAAAAACAAGGTCATGAAACAAATACAAAGTGTCCTGGAACAGCAAAGCGTGAAGACAGCCATTACAATTATAGAACCCAATCATTAGTCGAGCTGCATAGATGGTCGTCGATAACAATGCTGGAGATGGAACGTCTTTTTGATGTGAGGGTAAGAGCTAAGGAGGCGTCCAAAATCGCACTGGCTATTTATCCATCAATCCATATTATTTTAGCAGAACAGTGATCGCAACGTAACCAACTTTCTGAAAATCTCGTGTTACGGAAAATCTCGGCTGGCTGAAGTTAGTGATTCAGATCGGTAAAGGGCATCGATCAAATTCTGTATATTAGTGATGAGCGAATAGCGTAATATTCGAATATTCGATATTTGTACAAATATCTCCTGAATATTCGAATATTCGATCAAATATTCAATCCCATTAAAGTCAATGGGAACAAGTATTCGATTATTGGAAAACATCTATTCGACCACTTAGAGGTAAAAACCAGAAGCTGGGGGATTGGAACGCTTATCGAATATTTATCGAATATTCGGCGAACTATTCGATAATATTTGATAGATCGAATACCTTACTATTTGATCGAATAGATATTCGCTCATCACTACTGTATATATTTAAATCTATACAAAAATGCATCGCTTTTTTTTCCTTGCACATTATTTTAAAACCAATTCAGACTTCTCTACTGACTAAAATGATAATTATACTGTAAAGTAAACTAATAAGTAGCTGCACAATTACACCTGTCAAAAATATGAATTCAATGAAAAGTACAGTACAGAACTGAAACATGACTTTCCTTATACAGTATTCTTTAATAAAATGCATCAGGAGAGACTGTTTTAGTGTTTTTTTTGCCTCTTTATTGTTTAGTGTCATTTTCTACATGTTTTTTTCCTGCCATTTATGTAGAAGCCTAGGTAAAACATGCCAAAAAAATGTCTAAAGATCTAAAGATTGCTGAAGTTTGAAAAACACTTTAGATTTGGCAACAAAAATATACAATAAAACAATTTTTAAAAAAGTACAAAATTGTAGCTTTAAAGAAAATCTACCACTAGTACATCACTTTGTTGTTTTTCATATGAATAAACCAACACCAGCACGGGGATGCTGGTGCTGCAGTCCTTTTTTTGAACCGTGGCCCAATTCCTATGCGTGGTGCCGGTTTATTCCCGAGCACCGGCCCGATGTGAAGCACTGGGGGCTGGCCCATTGGCCCCCAGTGTCACGATCTCCCCTCCTCTCTGTGAGGGGCCTCGATTAGAATCAATGGAGCCTAGTCACAGAGGGGAGATTGTCACACTGGGGGCCAGCTAGCCTGCCTCCAGTGCTTCATGCCAGGCCGGTGCTCGGGAACGGACTGGTGCCATGCACGGAAACCGGGTCATGATAAAAAAAAAAGCTCTGCAGCACCAGCATCCCCGAACCAATGCCGATCTGTTCTTGTAAGAAACCACACAGCGATGTACTAGTGGCACATTTGCGTTTAAATTATAATTTATTACAAATTAATAATTTGTTACATTTTACCCATATTTCGAGCTTGCACTTTTTACCAATTTTTTATTGTGCCAATTAGGGATGGTCGGAAACTGCCGAGGTTCAGGTACGTATGAACCCGAACTCTCGGTATCAGATTCCCGCTGTCTGCCCGCTCCATGCAGCGGGTGGATACAGCGGGAGGACCGCCTGGAAAACTGGGATACAGCCTATGGCTATCGCTGTATCCCAGTTTTCCAGGCGGTCCTCCCGCTGAATCCACCCTCTCCACGGAGCGGCCAGACAGCGGGAATCATTTCCGAGAGTTCGGGTTTGTACAAACCCGCAACGAACTAGGTTCGGACCATCCCTAGTGCCAATGTTCAAATTGTTGGGTAATGTATAATGAATTTCTTCTTTGGTTTGTTCACCACCTATGGAGTGAGGTGGAGATGTACAAAAGTTAGGCTGCTTTCAAAAAAGCCGCATATAATAAATATGTATAAAAAGCCGAGACGGGGTATGTGGCTTGGCTTTTGCTCTGGATGGATGCCTAAACGTCACGCTTGGTGCGCAGCCAGCTATTACAGTGACTACTGGCCTCAGCATTTGCCTAGTTTGATACCCACCTGCTTGAACTACTTGCCCGTGGCATCTAGAATGCACAAGAGAAGGAAATCTGCAGCTAAACCTCCACTTACCTTTTGATTCTGGGGACTCCTAAGATGGCACCGACACGTCTCTTGACTGGTTCAGGTGCTTTGGATTCACATGGCTGAGCTCCTGCCAGTCGCACTGGGTCTCTGGATTATCACAGAAGGTCTTCTGTCCTTTGTTGCTCTCCAAGAGTGGACCACCATCAAGGAATCTGCACCATGATGCATGACTTTCTTCTGCGGGACTTAAAGGGGTTATTCAGTGTTAGAAAAACATGTCCACTTTCTTCTATAGACAACACCACTCTTGTCTCCAGTTCAGGTGCGGTTTGCAATTAAGCTTCATTCACTTCAATGGAGTTACAAAACCTGCACCCAAACTGGAAACAAGAGTGCTGCTGTCTCTGGAAGAAAACGGCCATGTTTTTCTAATGCTGGATAACTCCTTTAGTGACAGAAGTCTTTCCCACTCAAGGCCCTATTACATGGAACGATTATCGTTCGTATTCGACCGTTTTGCTGTCGTTTGTCTTTCAACATGTTGTTATGGTGCTGTGGTTGGCTGGAAAGAGTGCAATAAGAGAACGAGATAGAGAAGAGAGAATAGGGCAAAAGAAAGAAGAAATCCTACTGGACAACAGAATCTGGTACATACAGAAACAATAACCCTTTCATTTACTTCAGCCGTGCAGTTTCTAGACCTTAGCTACACACTATAGTGACATCTAGTGGTCATCTTTAATAACACAACAGCTATAGCAAAATCACAGATAAGTACAGACTTTTACAAGGGGTGTAAAGAATAGCAACACCCACAGTGGGACATCACAGCTCCACAAAAGGATTCTGCAGAATGTGGCAGGTCAAGAAGGTTTATAATCCATTATTGATTTGTTACGTTGTTGAGTTGTGCTTGATCTTGTATGTTACTTTGTGAGTGTCACTGCTACAATCCTGTCTATGCAGACACTATAATGCTATATGGGTTCTCGGCATTCCAATTTGTGTTTTCCTACCCGTAATTTTATGTCCTTCCTTGCAAAACATTACCAAAACAATTGGCATTTGATTCCCTGCGGCTTCAAAAGTTGGATGCCCCCTAAGGAGTCCTGGAAAACATGAATACAGCTACAGGCCACTGGTGGTGTATTCTTGGAAGCTCTAGGGCGGCATCCATCTTCTGCAGCCGTAAAGAATCAAACGCTGAGCGTTCAGGTTTGCATAACCTGAACATTTTGACAGGTCCGTTGAATACTATTGTTAAGTGGAAAAACATTGTAAACCTATAAAATGCATTGCATTATGTACAGATTTAGTTTTCATTACAAAATTATGTTTTTATTTAGTAATTATTACCCATATGTAATCTTTGCCTCTTTGTGTTATTTCAGCTTCGTAACAGTAAAGCTACAGGATATTGTTTGGATCAAGGTTCTGAAGATGACAATAAAGCCATTTTGTACCCCTGCCATGGCATGTCGTCACAGGTAAACAATACATGGAACTGTTTCATTTTTTATTTTTAATTTCAGGTTTCCTTTTTTTTCCTTAATGTTGAGTGGAGTCATTTATATTTCACATTCTCAATTTAAATAACTTTTAGGCTGCGTTCACACTACGTATATTTCAGTCAGTATATGTATATTTCATATGCTGATAGTTCCTCTTTAGGGAACGTTCACACTTACCGGATCCGCAGCGTCTTTTCTGCTGCGGATCCGCAGCAGATCCGCAGCAGATTTCATTTAAATAACTGAACACAGCATCAAATCTGCACCATCAAATCTGCTGCGGATCTGCTGCGGAACTTGTAGGTGTGAACGCACCCTAATTAGGGTGCGTTCACACCTACAAGTTCCGCAGCAGATCCGCAGCAGATTTGATGGTGCAGATTTGATGCTGTGTTCAGTTATTTAAATGAAATCTGCTGCGGATCTGCTGCGGATCCGCAGCAGAAAAGACGCTGCGGATCCGGTAAGTGTGAACGTTCCCTAAAGAGGAACTATCAGCAGGTAAGACAGATCTAACCTGCTATGTCCCTACTGAACAGGTGACTCAGAAATGGAAGGTGTGTCCTCTACCCCTGGCCACAGGAACATGTAAAACTGCGGCCGTTGTTTGACACTGCAAACAGCCGCATCAAACAAAGGCCGCTGTTTTACGTCCTGTGAACAAAGTTTATGAGTACTGAGTTTTGTTAATAATGACTGTTCTCATTTTTCATACAAACACTATGGGAGAGGTTTATCAAACATGGTGTAAAGTGAAACTGGCTCAGTTGCCGCTAGCAACCAATCAGATTCCACCTTTCATTCCTCACAGACTCATAAATATAAATAAAAAGGTGGAATCTGATTGGTTGCTAGCGGCAACTGAGCCAGTTTCACTCTACGCCATGTTTGATAAATCACATATATATATATATACATAAATACACTATACATTTGGGAAGAAGTAAACTTTAATAAAAAGGATTCTACTTTATTCAGGTAATGGAAAGCTATGTGTATTTATGTAATTAAGACATGAAAAACCTCATGGAGCTTATCATTATCTATAAAAGAATATTCTTCCTCTAGTTTATTGTCCCAACAAATCTTAATAGCATTTCCTTTCTGTTTAACTGTATTTATCCGAGCATAAATCCTCCTATTACCAACCGCAGCGCTGCCCTATAAATTTAAGATAACGCTCAGCTGAACACTTTGTTTTCATAATGGCTATTGGTGAACGCTGCCTTCTCAGCAAAGATATGTCTCTCGGCAGTATATTATTCCTTTTGTAAAGAGACCCTGACTGACAAACGCTGGAAAGAGTTTATTTGTATATTTAGCCAAGTATTATTATCAGAGCGGAAAACTGTATACCGTATTTTCCGGTATATAAGACGACACCCACTTTTCCAGTCAAAATAAAGAGTTTGGGAAATACAGTGGTGCCTTGGATTACGAGTATAATTCATTCCGGGGCCGTGCTTGTAATCCAAATCCACTCTTAAACCAAAGCAATGCTCTTAATCCAAGTCACAATTTTGAAAAAATGTGAGCTCTTAAACCAAAACGCTCTTAAACCAAGGTACCACTGTACTCACCGTATAAGTTGACCCCCAACGCACAACAAATAAAAATTAGTAAAAAAAAAATCAGATAGCAGGGAGATCTGAGAGGCAGAGAAGGAGGTGAAGTAATACCAGTAGGATACAAGGGCGGCCAGGCGGGCGAAAGAGGTATGTTTTTCTGGGAACAGCACCACTGCATCTTGCTCTGCCCTTCATACGTTTTTTCCGGTTCCAAAGCGTATAAGATGACCCCTGACTTTTGAGAAGATTTTGGGGATGTTATTTTGAAATAATGGCCGTTATTAAAGTGATACTGTCACCCCCTTTCTGTACCGCCCACATTGGTGCCGTAGGCCCCGCCCCTCCATGACTTCGACGGCGTATAAACCCTGCCCCCTCGGTGTCCATTTGTATTGGCCGATCTAGAGAGGGTTTGGCCTAGACCTCTAGGCCAGCCCATGCCAATGGCTGCCGAGGGGGCAGGGGCAAGAGGCCAATAAAGTCACAGAGTGGCGGGGGCTATGGTGCCGATGTGGATGGGGCTAAGTGGTGTTACAGGCATGAAGTTCCCCCTAGGTGGCACAAACCACCAACAATAAAAAGCATTTTCCACTGGACCAAGCAATCCATAATAAAGTAAGGGTACGTTCATGCATACCAGATCCGCAGCGGATTTCTCGCTGCAAATTCGCAGCGAGACCCGCTACGGATCCTGTACTGTGAAGCTGAATGGGTCCCATACACGCATTGTGTATGGGACCCATTAACCTTCACAATACAGGATCTGCAGCGGGTCTCGCTGCGAATTCGCAACGAGAAATCCTCTGCAGATCCGGTACGTGTGAACATACCCTAAGGTATGAAAACTTCAGAATTTAGGCTTTACAGCTGTGTAGAGAAGTCCTCATACAGAAAGGAGGGGACAGTATAACTTTAAATAAACGGCCAAGAAAAAGACGTTGTGTGGTCACAGTACACAAAATAAAGAATAGCTGTCAACCTTGCGTGGCCTAACGCACTCATCAGACTCCCACCAGAATCCCTTCTCGAGCACATGGCTTAGTCGGCCAACGTCTCATTTATCTTGATTGATCCACTCCCCTTGTTCTTGAGCCCGGATTTTCTTGAGATCTTGCTCTGTAGGCATTGCTCGAGGATTAGACTGAGTACTACTTTGTATTGTCTGTTTCCATCATTCCACAAAGCATAAATGGACGACACACATTAGAGCTACATTTTTAAATCCATAGTTTGTCCATTTCAAAGTGTCTGAGGCGTGAATAGTTTATAGCCGTGCGGTTTATTTTAGGGTTTGGGCTGTAGAGAGAGCAAAATATAATTTCTTAGTATTTCAGCAGATGAACTCTGTTCTTTATATTATAATGTGATGGTAAATGGGTCCCAAGCACAAGCACAAATGGGTCCCTCATCTGATTCAATAAGGCTCCTGAACGGAACATACCCAACCAGGTAAAGATTCATAATGACTGGTACACTTCAAATATTGCCGAATAATAAACTGAGGGTTCCTGTTACATATCACTCTCCTTCTTATCATGACAGTGATGCACTGACACCAGTATATAGATAAGACACCAGTCACAATAGCTGTTGCTCAGAGCTCTGCTCTGTCTTTTTGTAGAATGACATCTGCAAGGGTCACGGGGCATGCATAGAACATGCTCCCACTTTAGTGAATAGGCTCTAGTGGTCTCTTCATTGTGCCTTTGTCCATGACTTTCCGTAAAGTGTATCTTTAAATACTGTTAAAAAGAAGGAAAGATGGCTGCCTCCATAACAAAGGACTGAAAACTTACAATCAGAAGATAGAGACAGAAAAACGAGAAAAGAAAACATAGAAACATATAAGACTGTAAGCAGCAAAAAACCACTTGGTCCATCTAGTCTGCCCTTTTAGTATTTTCCTTTTTATTCTCTTAGGATAGATAGATGTTTATACCAGGCAGTTTACATATAGTTATTGTAAATTTACCAACCACATCTGATGGAAGTTTGTTCCAAGCATCTACTACTCTTTCAGTAAAATGATAGTAAAGTTTCTCACGTTGCTTCTGATCTTTCCCCCGACTGACCTCTCATTGTGTCCTCTCGTTCTTGAGCTCAGTTTTTTTTTCTAAAAACACTTCCCCCTGAACCTTTTTTAGTTCTTTAACATATTTAAAGGTTTAGATCATGTCCCCCTTTCCTCCAGACTATACAGCAATATTTTCTCTTGTTGCTTCTCATTTTTCCCCCCAACTGACCTCCCACTTTGCCCCCTTGTTCTTGTGTTCAGTTTTTCATTAAAAACTCTTCCCTCTTGACCTTTATTTAGTCCTTTAACCCGTTCCCCCACAAGGGCGTAACTGTATGTCCTCGCGCGGGTGGGGAAGTTCAGAGCGGGGCCGCACGGTAACCCAGCTCTGAACCACCATGGTCCCGGGTGCAGCAAGTAGCCCGGGCAGCGGCTAATTAAGTCTTCAGATGCAGCAGTCTGAAGACTTACTGCAGCTGTTCCCTGGTGGTCTAGTGGGAAGATTGCCCCATTATCACAGAGGAGCAATTTCCACGTCTGGTGCTGGCCGTGGTCTGCGCTGTAATGGCGCTGATCTTGGCTCGGCATTCTATTGCTTTTGGCTGCAGCAGCCAAAAGCAATAGAACACTGATCTCCTCGATCTAGATCTCAATGAGAGATCAGTGTGCATATACTAGAAGCCCCCTGGGGGCTTCTAGTATATGTGTAAAAAAAAAGTGTTGTTATTAATAAAAAGCCCCCTCCACTTATAAAAGTTTGAATCACCCCCCTTTTCCCATGTTATAAATAAAAATAAATAAACATGTTTGGTATCGCCGCGTACGTAATCGCCCCAACTATAAATTTATCACATTCCTGATCTCGTACGGTAAACTGCGTAAGCGGCAAAAAAATCCCAAAGTGCAAAATTGTGCATTTTTGGTCGCATCACATGCAGAAAAATTGGAATAAATACCGATCAAAAAGTCGTATATGCGCAATCAAGGTATTGATAGAAAGAGCACATCATGGCGCAAAAAATGACACCTCACACAGCCCCATAGAACAAAGGATAAAAGCGCTATAAGCCTGGGAATGGAGCAATTTTAAGGAACACATGTATTTGTTAACAATGGTTTGAATTCTTTACAGGCCATCAGATAAAAGAAAAGTTATACAAATTACATATCGTTTTAATCGTACCGATTTGAGGAACATATATAACATGTCAGTTTTTCCATAGGACACACGGCGTAAAAACAAAGACCCCCCCCAAGGAAAAATAATTGTTTTGGTTATTTTTTTCAATTTAACCACGCATATAATTTTTTTTTTTTGCAGCATATTTTATGCAAAACTTCCATGCGGGTCTGTAGGTGTAAAAATGCAACTGCTGTGGCCTTTTAAGCCAAGGAGGAAAAAACGGAAATGCAAAAACGAAAATTAGCCCGGTCCAGAAGGGGTTAAAGAAGCACTGTCGTGAAAATTATATTTTTTTAAAATAAACAATTATGCAAGATATTTTTTTTTTAGTTTTTTCTGTTTAAATCAATATTATACACATGACCACTAGGCGTCTCCCTTCACTGCACACGTGTACAGCTGCAGCACGTCCACATTCAGAAGCAGAGAATGCTGGGGGGGGGCTCACATTGTATGGTCAGCTCTCCTGTCACGCAGCACCAAAACCTCTGTAACCACACAGTGACATTATACTGACTGAATTGTTGCATAACAAAGGGCATCTTTGTTATGCCAGTGATAAAGCTAGTAAAGACGGGTTCTGCTGTGTCCAATATATCCAATAGAGGGGGGAGGGGTCGAGGTAGATGAGTAAGCAGAAAGAAGAGTCATGAAGGTCAGCTGTTTGTAGCTGTTTGGTGTCTGGGCACCTAATGTTCAGATTGAGAGGGCAGAAAGGTCAGTGCTTATCTAGGAACTTGCTGAGAGAAGATTGCAGGGTGTTGTGCTGTGCAGGACTGCTCCTTACTCACTCACTCCTCTCAGCCCCTCCCCTCTCCATAGAGCATAATGGACACAGAAATCCTGCTTCTTCTGAAGTCAGGGGGGACCTAGGAAAACTGCTTTTTCAGTACAGAAAGAAACTCTTTTGCTAAATAAAACCTATTACTAGTCATGAGCGAATACTGTTCGATCGAATAGATATTCAATCGAATAGTAAGGTAGTCAATAGTATTGAATATTATCGAATAGTACGCCAAATATTCGAGAAATATTCGATAAGCGTTCAAATCCCCTTCCATTTCCCTGAGGTGTCATTGTGGACTTGGTGAACCTCCAAGTGGTCTAATAGATGTTTTTCAATAATCGAATACTTGTTCCCATAGACTTTAATGGGATTGAATATTCGATCGAACGTTTGAATATCTGTGTGATATTTGTACGAATATCGAATATTCGAATATTTCACTATTCACTCATCACTACCTGTTACAGAGTTTCCTAAAATCGATTGATATTTATTGTTTTCTTAAAAATGACAGTTACGCTTTAAGGAGGTACTCCGGGCTGGGGTATTTTTAGCGTATGGCTGGGGAGGGGGTGGATATAGAGGCTGCCGGTCGTTTACCTCCCCGGTTCCAGTGCCGGGTCCCGGATCACACCGCCCCGCTCTCCCATCCCACTGCCGCTTCCTGGTCTAAGCTGCGTCTCAAGCGTGACGTCCCAAGGCAGCTCAGCCATTCAGCGGCCGAGGCGGGACCCCAGAAGACCAGGAAGCAGCAGTGGGATGGGAGAACAAGGTGGCGGGATCCGGGACCCAGTGCTTGAACCGGGGGGGGGGGGGGGGGATAAGTGACCGGCGGCCTCTATATCCACCCCTCCCCGGCCATATAATAAAAAATAACCCCAGCCTGGAGTACCTCCTTAAGTACTTTAATGCTATATATATATATATATATATATATATATATATATATATATATATATATTGCCTATAGAAAGAGAATGACATACTTTTGGGACTTGGCAAGGCTAGACTGAAACAAAATTTTAGTATAGCCATCAACCCCATGGTTTCATTATATAAAATTAAACAGCTTAGTGCTCAAGTACACATTAACCATTGGCTGAGGAAATCATTTTACATGATGGTAAAAGCCAGAATGGCCAGAAATACCTACTCAATAGTAAAATAAAAATACTGCACTCGCATAAATATGTCTGATTTATTCTCTACAGATGTCTTAAATGCTAAGGGAATAATTGTCACTAAATTATAATGAAATGTAAACTTTAAAAAGTTAAGAAAATAGAAAAAAAAAATCTTACATTTCTATCTTAGAACATTTAGATTCCTTTCCCACCATGAGCAGTCTCACTTCTCCACAAATGCACTAAAAAACAGTGTCAGGTGTCACGCCATTACACCATCTGTGCCATGTGCTTTCTGCTAAGTTATTCCCTATTGTCAGAGACATCACAAACTGGAAGGGTTTTCAGGAATGGATGGTTATTATACAGTGGTCCAGGCAATACAGCCAGGAAAAGATGTTAACAATCACTGGCTATGTTCACACAATGTCAAAAAAAGAGTAAAGGCGCTCGATTTAGATATTTTCAAAAATGTCAGTTTTTGCCAAGATTTAACTGACTGTAATGGCAATGCATTAAAGTTAATAGGAAGACGGACGTCCAATGCACACAATGCATAGAATAATGGACGTTTTTACCGCGGCCGTCAAAATAATGAACATGATCATTATTTCCGGACGTCTCTTGCAAAAAGCGGACGTTTTTTATTAGTCGTTCACATGCAGTTTTTCTTTTTCCACCGTCCTTTCTCCGTTTTTACTATTAAATTCAATGGACTTTTCAAATAAGACACACTCAAAGGCCAATTAGTAACAAAACTAAAATAATGTGCAAACACCAGTTATTGCATAAAGGGGAGGCCAGACAACTAAATAACGTCCGTTATTTTAGCCTCACAATGACGTCATTTTAATCGGAGCTGAAAAAAAATTGTGTGAACATAGCCACTGTCAGTGTTGGTGAGTAAAAACAAAGTCATTGTTTAACTGTTCAGAGTGGTCACAGGGGGCAAATGATATCCCCTGGAGAAAAAGCTGAACACCTTAAAGGGGTCACGCCGGCAAAAAAAAAATTGTTTAAATGAAATCAAGTTATATAGATTTGTAAATTACTTCTACTTAAAAATCTTAAATCTTCTAGTACTTATCAGCTGCTGTATGTCTTGCAGAAAGTGGTGTATTCTTTCCAGTCTGACACAGGGCTCTCTGCTGCCACCTCTGTCCATGTCAGGAACTGTCCAGAGCAGGAGCAAATCTCCATAGAAAACCTCTTCTGCTCTGGACAGTTCCTGACATGGACAGAGGTGGCAGCAGAGCTGGAAAGCATACACCACTTCATGCAGGACATTTAGCAGCTGGTAAGTACTGGATAACTTAAAGTTTTAAATGTAAATATATTACAAATCTGTGTAACTTACCAGTAAATTAGAAATAATTTTTCGCCACCGGATTACCCCTTTATATAGAGCAATGCAAATGAGAAAGCCACCAACAAATAAGTAAGATGATAAAAATTCCAGTCTGTCCATACAGGTTGCATATCAAGAGCTAGAAGGCGAGAGGATAGCCATTGACTGATGTTTTCCCTTTTGTTTTCATACAGTTGGTACGATACAGCACTGAGGGGCTGCTGCAGTTAGGTCCCCTTGGCTCTACGGCCTTTTTACCAGATACAAAGTGTCTCATTGATGATGGGAAAGGAAGAACCCCAACACTAAAAAAATGTGACGACGTCCCAAGACCAGCTCAGAAACTCTGGGATTTCACACAGGTGAGACGTTGTTAAATATCGCCAGATATTGAAGCAAAGTTCCCCAAATTGCTATAAACCAGGAATGAATGTAATATCCAGTGTATGAAAATGTATACAGCCACAGGGCTGACTAGCAGAGTGTACCCAAACCCTGACCCTATACCAGCTGCCAACAGCTAAAACAAAGGCCTCAATCCCATGTTCAGTGATTTCTCTGACTCATACATTCATGTCTGCAATTTCGTCCCCAATCTGCAAAATAATTGTCCATAGTGCATCCGCAATCCATATTATTTTGCAGACCTGCAAAAATTGTACAGTGCTAGTTAATAATGTTGAACTAGTTAACCCTCTCCCGCCGCTGGGCAGTAAATTAACGTCGCTGCAGCCTATGCCTGATGCTGCAACAACGTTAATTCACGCCGCAGGATGACACAGGCGCAGGTGCTGCGCCTGTGTCATCCGCGGCGGGTCCCAGCTATCAGTTATAGCTGGAGACCCGCCTCAACTCTCAGCACCGGAGCCGTACTCCGGTGCTGAGAGTTAACCCTATAGATACTGCAGTCAGTACAACCGTAGCATCCATAGGGCTTCTGACAGAGAATTCTCCCTCTACAGCTGGCGGTGGTCGGGAGGGAAGCTGCGCGCCTGTGAGCTCTGCCCCCTCCCCTCTCTCCCCTGCCGCTGTCACAATTGCATTTTGTTATTTTTAAAGTTTCTAAAATCCTTTGATGAGATCTGTCTAGTGTGCATATAAGTCTGTGATTTTTTCAGTTTTGTATAACATCATGGCTGACGAAGGGAGCTAGACTCTCGAAAGCTTACAATCAAATATACTCAGTTAGCCTCCAAAAGGTATCGCCTGATATCTTCTCTATTCGTCACAAGACAGTAACAGCAGCAGGGGACGGAGGAGAGGGAGCAGACACAGGGGCATCAGCTTATGGCATCATGCGCCCATGGACTCCGCCTGCTATCTCTATCAATTCTGTGAGCGGAGAGGCGCAGAGAGCGGAGGCGTGCGAGGCTTCCCATTGAAAGAGATAGCAGGTGGGATTCGGCGCGGAGTCCACAGGCGGACAAATCTGTATTGTTCAGGGGTTAAGATATGTTGACAATATTGTCAGATTGGATGTTTATTGGAAACATGGTGCATATGGTCAATACTGAGGTTATATGGCGAGCTTCACGGTTTGAGATCTTGAGCCGTATGTGGCATATTGTTGAGAGAAACAGACATAGATCTTGTGCTATAAACCCTGAACATACATTATTATGCACACCTGCCATAGAATAGAAGCACACATTTTAGCTTATAGATGATGGCGGACATGGCATAGATGAGGGACACACATAATATAGATGAGGGTCACATCACTTAGATCTATTGAATATAAATGAATATATTAAACGAATTTAATGATTACTATATTAAAAACAACACAAAACAAAAATCGTTATATAAAGAATATGGCTGGGATAACGCTACGTTTTTGCAATGTTTTTTTTATCTGTTTTTACAAAAAACAGATGGAAAAGCAGATGCATTTGTGTACATCTGTTTTGATCCATTTTTCCATTGACTTCCATTATTAAAAAAAAATGATTAAAACGCATCCTTTTTTTTTTTTTTTTTTTTTTTTTTTTTTACGTTCACAAAAATAAGGTCAACTACGTTTTTGTGTACATAAAAAAAAAAAAAAAAAAAGATCTGTTTTGATTAGAGATGAGCAAACCAGGTTCGGGTTCGAGCTGATCCGAACCCGAACGTTCGGTATTTGATTAGCTGGGGCTGCTGAACTTGGATAAAGCTCTAAGGTTGTCTGGAAAACATGGATACAGCCAATGACTATATCCATGATTTCCACATAGCCTTAGGGCTTTATCCAAGTTCAGCAGCCACCGCTAATCAAATGCCGAAAGTTCGGGTTCGGATCGACTCGAGCATTCTCCAGGTTCACTCATCTCTAGTTTTGATCCCTTTTTATTTTTATAATGGAAGTAAATGGAACAACGGGTCAAAACGGATGCACACAATTGCATCAGTTTTTCCATCTTTTTTTTCTCGTTGTTGCAAAAACAGATGAAAAAAAACGGATTGCAAAACCAAGTGTGAACCAAGCCTAAGCAGAGGAATGGGACATTATTTCCAGAAACTACTGGTCCATTTGCCCTTCTTCATTTTGTCAAGGTCTTCTGGACTATTCATCCTATTGCTATAGTGTAGTTATATTTTATTAGAAATAAATACAATATAGAGATTTGGTTCTTTTATATGTATTTTTTTTTTTTTTTTATCCAAAATCTAATATCAGAGATTACAAACTTTGCTCTCTTATCCTTTGTGCAGAATAGCCCCATCGTCAGTCGGGACACAGGTCGCTGTCTGGAAGTGGAGATGTCCAAGGATGCTAATTTTGGGCTGAGACTTGTGGTGCAGAGATGCTCAGGACAGAAATGGATTATAAGAAACTGGATAAAACATGGTCGGAATTGATGGTTTATGGCAGAAAAGATGTTCTAATCCGACCTGAGAACAAAGATGCCTTCTTGGTTAAAAACGAGAAAAGAAGACATTTTGTACCATTTGTTCATGGACTACTGAACATCCCAACACGTGGCTAGGCTGACACGGATCCTATGTCGAAATACCAAAAGGAAGAGATGGGCAGAGCACGTCAAAGTTGGAGGATTAAAAGACTGGAAAGCGTTTGTACTTCAGTAGGAGACGAATGAAAAGCTTCTCTCTGCTGGTGAATTTTATGTTACAGACTGGTGCACAATTCCTACAATGAATGATCATGTGCCTTTTTATTGTACTTCCTATACAAGAGAACAGAGCATCCTTCACATCAGCATGTGTGATTAATTGTGCTAAATAATATGTAAATAAGATGCAAATGTAAGTAAGCAATAATCACCAATGGGCAAAAAAAAAAAAAAATCGATCTGCTGTCATTACCCCTGTCATTGGTAAAAGCATTGGTGTGATCATTGAGCGGGTACGGCTTGGCGGAGAGGATCTTTAGTTGCAACACGGTTACAATGTAACAAACCAAATGTTAACATTTGGATACAAAATCATTCTAATGTAAACAGTTCTTATCCGATTCTTCTATCAGAACACTGTTCTCTGACCTTCAGCAGCGTGCCGGCTGGATTTATGAAGAGTTACTAGACAGATTTTTTTTTCTTTATTATTTATGAGATGTCGATAGGACCATAATATTATCCTAAAAACCTAAAAAAGTCCCAGAACTATCAAAGGGAGTAAAATAGTAATTGGTATAAATTGCCTACATCACAGCTCAGCTTTCATATCACAAGAGCTAAGCTGTGATTGGTTAAAGGGGTATGTCACTCAGGTAAATACAAGTTAAATTATCCCCCCCTTTCTGGAGAGTAACAATTCATTCTATATTGTCATGACCTTATCAATCTCCTCTTTCCAGTTCTGAGCTGCCGGTTTTTCTGCTGAAGACACAGAAAACTGTGTGTAAACTATTTACTCCGCTCCCCCCCTCCCTTTTGCGACAGCTCAGTTTTCCAGCCTTGCTGTCTCTGCACCTGTGTAATGCGAGAGAGTTAATCTAAGGTCAATTAACTGATGGGTTCAAACATAACATATGCGCATTGAATTTTACACTGTAAGTTTGCAGCGAAATCTGCTGTGGATGCTTTCACTGTCACTTACAATGAGGTTACATACTCGCAGTGGAATTGTCATTCCACTGCGAGTATGTAAAGGCAGCCCCCATCTGGACATCCTGCTCCGCCAACCAGACGCCAGGAACCCACCCTTAGGGTCTGTCCACATCTACAGACTCGCAGCGTAAATTTTGCTGCGAGTCTGTCAGGTCCTGGCAGATCCCTTTCACTACATACTCGCAGCGGTCTGAACGACCGCTGCGTGTATTAATTCTGCCGGCCCCTTAACCCCTTCGGCTCCCGCTCTGCTGTGTCTGTATATACATTACCTGTCTCCTGCACGGGGTCCCTGCGTCCTGCTCTCCCGCCCGGCCAATCAGTGTGTTGCCCAGCCTCAGCCACTGATTGGCTGGGCGGGAGAGCAGTATGCCGGGACACCGTGCAGCAAGGACAGGTAATGTATATACAGACACAGCAGAGCAGGAGCCGAAGGGGTTTAGGGGCCAGCAGAATTACATACACTCAGAGGTCTTTCAGACTGCTGCGAGTATGTAGTGAAAGGGATCTGACAGGACCTGACAGACTCGCAGCGAGATTTACGCTGCGAGTCTGTACGTGTGGACAGACCCTTAATGTAATTAACCCTCCCAGCCTTACATAGTATTGAAACAGCCACCAAGAGAAACTGTTTACATAGGGTGTCTCAAAAGGGAGGGGGGGAGGAAGGGATGGAAAGAACAACTCACACACAGTTTTCTGTCTTTAGCAGAAAGCAGCAGCTCGGAACTGGGGGAAGGAGACAGGAAAGGCAATACCATGTATGGAAGGAATTGTTAGTCTCCAGGAGAGCATATGATTTAGGCCATGTTCCCACTGCGGAAGTTTTGTAGTAATCACGGCCGTTGTAACAATGCCCATGATTACTACGGAACTTACTTTGAGCTGCCTTCTAAGGAATCCCAGCCGGAGTGTATACACATAGTATACACTCCAGCCCGAATCCCTAGTGGCGCCGCAAGAAACTGACATGTCCGTTCACACAATAAAGAGTGCGGCTCTGGCCACACGCTCCATTATGTGCAGTAGGGAATTCGGATGTGGGCGTACACAGATGCGCCCGCATCCGAATTCAACGGCAGTGTAGAGCATCTGGCCGATACTGCAGTAAAGGCCAGCATGATCTTCTCAGACACTGGCCGTTCCGTGACCTGGCCGGGTCATGGAACGGCCGGTGTCTTACAGAGTGGGAGCATGGCCTTAACATGCATTTTACCTGAGTGGAACACCTCTTTCATATGGACAACAAAGAGAATCTTACTATAAGACAGCCTGATAAAACTCCCCCATATTATTAAAATGGAGTTTTAAAAATGTATAAGTTTCCAGAGTGTATTTAGTGTTAAAGAGCATGTACCACCAGGTACGTCCTCTTTAACCTGACACAGGCCCGCCCCCAGTGGGAGTTCCCTCCCCTCTATGACGCGGCTCCTTTGATTCTAATGGAGCCGCTTCATAGAGGGGAGGGATTTCCCTCCCACTTGGGGCGGGCCGTCCTACCTCCGGTGCTTGAGCAGCGGCCGGTAACTGTGGAAAGAAAAGCGCTGTACAGGGGAACCGGGCTGCGGTTTGAAAATGGACCGCGTCACCGGCTTCCCCGTGACGGCGCCGTTCTATCCCTGTGTCAGATTAAAGAAGACGTACCTGGTGGTACATCCTCTTTAAGCAGGATGATGGGCATTGAGAGGAAAGGATGACTTGGTGTACACTGTTCAAGACAAGAACCACTGTGGTCCATGAGCTATGTCTGGTATTCCAGTATAACCCCATTCATATAAATGGGCTGCAGTACCAGGCACTGACTGCAGGCAGAAGTGGCATTCTCTCTGGAAAATACAACCAGTTTTTTTTTATAATCTCAAACAATAGCCAACACAAATAATTCTGGAATATTACAGAGTTCCTAAAACTACTACAAGCATTGTAGCAGCAGCTAGATACAACCCTTCGGCCCCCACATTATTAGGTTGCGCATTTCATACTATAGACCATCACCTACAACAGCGCTTTACTTCCCTCTAAGAACTTGTCCAATGGAGATTATTGTGTATTAACAGATACAAAGCATTTCTCACTTTTTTGGGATCAATCTTGTGATTCGCATTGCCTGGACTGATATAAACCGAAATGGAGATTTCTTGAAAAAGAAAAAAAAAGTATGTTATGTCAGTCACCATTCTAAGTCCTGAAATTCTTCACACAATGAATTAAAAATGTCTACTGGAACCTGTGTCGCTCTATATTCTATGTTTATCAGGTCTATACAACATGGCGGATAAGTCAGAAGGGTCATTTACCTGCATGGGATGAAAAGAAAAAAGCAAAAATTATTTTCCTATAGAAGAGAAAAAAAATTATGTACAGAATGTAATTTTTTTTTCAGTATCAGCCTATGTTCACACAACGTAAGTTTTGTATTAATCATGGGCGCTGTTGCCAATTTGCACGTTGTACTGCAGTTAGAGGAAATCCCGGTCATACACATAGTATACACTCCAGCCGGGATCCCTAGCGTTCGTACGAAAAACTGACGTGTCAGTTTTGTGCAGCCGCAGCCGCACAAGCATGACAAGTCACACAATAGAGGGTGCGACTCCGGCCGCACTTCCCATTGCGTTCAATTGTGAATTGGAATGCAGGCACACATGGATGAGCCCGCATCCCAATTCAATAGAATTGAAGTTCATCTGGCCGGTACTGCAGTACCGGCTGAGATAAACTTCACTGACACCGGCCGTTCTCTGACTCGGCCGGGTCACAGAATGACTGGTGTCATAAGTTGTGTGAACCCAGCCTCATACTGATAGACAGAACATGAAACTTCCTTGAAAGGTTTTGGGGGAATTAAAAAAAAAAGTATTTTTTTCCAAAAATAGTTCTCCGACTGTACATAATAGGTTCTAGTTACTTAAAGGGAACCTGTCAGTGTATTTTGGGAGACTAAACAACGGGTATGTCATTATGCAACTGGAGCTTTGTATCTCCAAACTTTCAACACGAAGCCCACCTGATCCAGCAGTGCTACATTATTTAACCTTTACTTTACCACAGGTGACTCCTAATCAGAGGTATCAGATGTAGTGCACATCACTACAATGATGCCAAGGAGAGTACACCTCTGTGTGCACAACTAGTAGAGGAAGGGTTACCCTCCTCGGTAACAACTTATGTCTTGGAAAATAAGCTGAGACAGGTGAGTGCCGATGGCTGTTTTCCTTCATTTGCATTGGATTTCTTACTGCACTGTACATCTGAGCACCTGCAGTGACCCATCAGTAATGGTGCCTTTACTCAGAGAGATATATCTGTCAGATTTTTTAAGCCAAAGCCAGGAATGGGTTGGAAAAGAGGAGAAATCTCAGTCTTTACTTTATGACTGGTTCCCTGTTTATAGTTTGTTTTTGGCTTTGGCTTAAAAAATCTGACAGATAAATCTCTCTGTGTAAAAGCAGCCTAAGGGTCATATTTCACTGGCCCATGGGGGCCCGATCAACGATGTAAATGAGCGCTGATCTAGGCGCTCTGGCCTAGCTGGCCGCCTGCCCTCCTTGCATAGTTGTTGGTTTGGGGCACTCCTGAAGAGTCTGTATCAGGGCCAGTTTTAGACTAAATGTGGCCCTGGGCAAAGTTGAAGGTGGGGCCCAAATGCTAAAACATTGTAACAGCAATATAAGGTCCCCATACACTTTTACACTTTTTGACTTTTGCTGCTCGAGGTGGGGTGATAGTCAGTATAGCATGTATGGGGCTCTCTGGACAGATAATGTTGTTTGACATAGGGGGTCAGGCATGATGCAAAATAAATGCTCAACCTCTTTGTTCTCAGGGATATAAGCTGCCATCAGATCAGTCCGGGTGTGGCTTACCCCTCGCCGAACATAAGTGTATATGGAAAGAATGGAGAGGAGAGATAAGTCAGCGAAGGACTGTTCAGCCAGCAGCTATGGCTGCCTTTAGTCTATATAGAGGCATAAAGATATCTGTGCTCTTAAGACCTCTGTGCCCCATATAGTAGGTAGGTCCCTCTGTGCCCCATATAGTAGGTAGGTCCCTCTGTGCCCCATATAGAAGGTAGGTCCCTCTGTGCCCCATATAGAAGGTAGGTCCCTCTGTGCCCCATATAGTAGGTATGGGGAACAGGGGGGACTGTATTATACAGGACCCCCTGCCCCTTCCTGTATACTGTTCACTATGCTCTGAACAGTATATGCGGAGAGGGTTTCTGTATAGTAAAGACCCCCGAGGCTTCGCCCATCCGCGGACGGGGGCCCCGCTCCCATGGTCGCAAACCCTGCCCCCACCCTCCGTGACCCCCTTCCAACCACCACCACCCTGCCTTTTCTTTATCTGGTCTTGCCGGAGCAGGCGGTCCTCCTCATCTCCAGGGCACAGTCAGCCCTGCAGGAGGGGTCGGTCCGTCTTCTCCCGTAGTCCTCACAGCTCAGCTCCTTGCTTCATAGGTGGAGCAGGGGAGCTGCTTGTCCTGCTCTGCTTTCTGCTCCACTAATGAAGGAAGGAGCTAGGGGGCCTCAAAGGATGGAGGCCCAGGGCAATTGCCCAGTTTGCCCCCCCTAACGCAGGCCCTGGGTCCATGTCCTAGACAGATCCTATAGCTTCTTCGTTTCCCCTTTACAGCCCTTTAACTCACACACTGAAACATCGTATGATTTTATAAAATGTTATTAATAAGTTAAATGTGATGAAGCTCGTCTGTCATATTAGTTTTCTCCATGTTCTGCACAACGCCAGAAAAAGCGCAGGAATTGCACAAAGTGCCTGGAGATGCGGCGGACGGGTGACGGGTTGGCTGAATGCGTCTGATGTATTTCTGTCACACAATCCTCTAGGAGTGCTAGGTCATTTACAGATGGGGGGGTCTAAGACAAATTCTCGTTCTCTATGTTTTGTAGAGATTCGAGCTTTTTCATTTAGGTGGTTTGGAGGTATGAAGCGGATATGCACCTTCTTTGAGTAATATGGTGGTGCCCCTGCGAGATGGTGCCTTGAGCGCGGACTTCCTTGGCCTTGATGGATCAGCTTCTCCTGATGTTGATGCTACAGGCACAGTTAGGGCCCTATTCCACTGGACGATTATCGTTCAGATTATTGTTAAATCGTTCGAATCTAAACGATAATCGTTCGGTTGAAATGCAGTTAACGATTTAACGACCGAGGGAGAAATCGTTGATCGCTTTATAAGACCTGGACCTATTTTTATCGTTGCTCGTTGCCAAAACGTTCGCAAATCGTTCGCATTGAATAAGACATCGTTCGGTCGTTCGCAATGGATACGAACGCAATAGCAAATAAATAGCGAAGAAAAAACAGTCGCAATTACGGTCATAAGTAACGATTATCGTTCCATGGAAATGAGTGAACGTTTTCAGGTCTTTCGCAATAGCGGAATGATAGCGTTAATGATTATGCAAACGATAATCGTGCAGTGGAATAGGGCCCTTAGACTCTCAGCATTTTGCTGATCTTCTGCTGTTTCAGCCAGCGGCAATGGTTCTGGCACATCGGCTGCTCTTAAAGGGTCTTGCACAGATTCCAAATCGGGTTGCAGGTTATTTGCATCAGAGGACGGTGCTTGTTCTGTTAATAGTTCTTCCTCATGTGCAAGCCATGCAGCCAGGACCACTAGTGCACAAATTGGTAATATCAGCAGTCCAAATATACCGCCACTGAGAACCCGGTGACGTAGGGTCACTGTACAGCCTGGTGGGACCCTGGGTGGTGGGGGCTCCTGTAATAGGAAAAAACAGAGTATCAAGCCATGAGAGCAGTCCCAGCTTCCATTGTCAGAACAGGAGGGGGTCATGTCTGACTGCAGATCGCTTCCTATAATACAAGATGGCATCACTCACCCCAAATATTATAGTTTTTATCCATATATACACCTTCTTTATAATAGACAGCTTCTCTCGGGGGCCAGTGGTTTTCGATGGGCTATTCTGTAAGATGCAAAAATGAAAACTATTACAGTATACAGTATGAGCTCCACTTACTCCAATGCAGCGCTCCCGGGTCCGTCTATGAGCAGGTGGGACAGGAACGGACAGGACTTTATTCATCCAGTCTAAGAATTCCTGAAAGACAAAAAATAATAAGTCTTATAATAATATCTAATACATACTAGAATATTTATGGCTTCATTTTATCATTGAGGGATGATGATGATGATGATGGATGAAAATGGATGATGTATTTCAAGGAAAGTACTTGGAGACTTACCTCAAACATGGTGGGAGGTGGTGGTGGTGGTGGTTTGTCTATAGGACGGTCATAAGACATGATGTTATTTATCCACGACGAGAAGTCCTAAAAGACAAGAAATAATAATAGTTTGATATCCAAGACAACAAACTAATAAATACAAGGAATAAAAACGGCCGAATCTTATCATAGAGGATAATAAGAATAACATTAACAAGGACAATAACAGTAATATCCATCATCATGTATTTCATGGATCGTAGTGGGACACTTACCGCAAACATAGTAGGTGGAGGCGGTGGTGGTTTTTCCATTGTATTCTCATAGGAGAGGATGGTCTGTATCCAGGATGAGATGCCGCAATGTGTCGGGTGGATCAGATCCAGAAAAACAAGCAGAAAAATAAACCTCATTGTTGTCAAAGAGGGTTGTCTCCTATCACCAAGAATGGCAAAACAGAGACAAGCTATAGGAGGCCGGAGGCCCCTTATATATCCGCCGGCCGTCACATGAAAACATTCCGAAGCCCATGTGACATCACTAGGACGTTATGTAATGGCGGCTATTGTCACCGATGCAGCAGCCAGTGGGATGAGGAACTGATCACTGAATAGATCCCAGGACCGTCTCTATATTTTACCAATTTTTATGGCGAATATTCCTCACAAATAGCCGTCACCTAATGAAATTCCAGATGTAAAGAATAAAATGAATAAAAAGTATAAAGTAAGAATACATAGACATTGACATGGAATACATTTCCCTGCGTACTTCATATTACAGCTAATATCACAGGCACTTCTGGGGATATTAACTTTCTGGGGCCCTATTATGGCATTATTGGGGTAATTCACTATTTGTGGGGCCCTAATGAGGCAATTAAAGGGGTATTCCACCCCAAAACTTTTTTCTCTCATTAAATACCCCACCCATACATAGGTCAACATATTGCTCATAGCAAGTAATTAAGTGTTTTGAGCTGTTTTCTTGCTCTTTCCCCTAACGCACCCCCTCTGGACACATAGAATGAGCTAATCTGAGTATATTCCGTCTTGCTGCCTGCTCCTGACCGCCACCTTTTCAGGACGAGACCACGTGTTCTCCCTCTCTTCAATGGGCTGGGTTGACAATGATAACCCTGCCCATTGAAGAGAGGGAGGACGCCTTACCCCTCCCCCAGCAGACAGCCATGTTATCTGCCATAGCATAAAGTTTTCTCCAACTGTTTAGAAGTACAACTCCCATCATGCCCCCATAGATGAAGTTTATCAGGGCATGATGGGAGTTGTACTTCTAAATCAGGAGGAGAGCCGCATGTTGTAATAGGTCAGCTACCTGGCGCCACTGCATCCAATCTACCCCCACCCCTACCACATCTAAGTGACATATCCCGCAGCCCCCCAACCCCTCCACCCTCCCACTGGCGGTCCCTCGAGCTGTGCCGCACCCCGACACCCCCCCACAAACACACACACATCAGCAACAGCCCGATCCTCCCGATAAGTGGTGGGGTGATCGGGGTCCTGCCAGTGTATGGGGGTGGGATCGGGGTGCTGCCGGTGTGTGTGGGGGTGGGATTGGGGGGCCGTCGGTGTGTGTGTAGGGGGGGATCCGGGTCCTGCCAGTGTGTGTGGAGATCGGGGTGCCGCTGTTGTGTGTGTGTGTGGGGGGAATCGGCGTCTTGCCAGTGTGTGTGGGGAGATCGGGATGCCGCCGGTGTGTTTGTGTGTGTGTGTGTGTGGGGGGGTATCGGGGTGCCGCTGGTGTGTATGTAGGGGGGGGATCAGGGAGCCGCCGATGTGTGTGTATGGGAGTCGGGGTGCCGCATAGCTTGGGGGACCACCAGTGGGAGGGTGGAGGAGGTGATATGTCACTTAGATGTGGTAGGCGTGGGGGTGGATTGGATGCAGTGGCGCCAGGTAGCTGACCTATTACAACATGTGGCTCTCCTCCTGATTTAGTAGTACAGCTCCCATCATGCCCTGATAAACTTTATCTATAAGGGCATGATGGGAGTTGTACTGCTGCATCAGGAGGAGAGCTTAAAGTTGTTATACAAGATGAACTGCTGCAGTACTACAACTCACATCATGCCCTGACAGAGAGGGTATGATGGGAGTTGTACTTCTGCATCAGCGCACACACCTCTGGACCAATCAGGGAACGGCTCATTGCATGCTGGGAAATGTAGTTTACTGGCCAGCTCCAACTTGCATATAGAAAGGCTTTTAGAAAACACTTCTAACACAAGAACAGAGGCAGCTAGAAAGACGGGAGACGGCTCAAAATACTCAGACAGGCTTAAGGATCAAAAACATCTAGGTTTGGGAAAATTTAATTTTTTACCTCTTGGGTGGAATAACCCTTTAACTACTGCTGCAGCCCAGCTATCCCCATAGGATGGCGATATGTGTGTCATGGGCGATACCTGCAGCAGTGACGTGGATGCTTCCCCTCCCTAAACTTTCCTTTACCCTGCCCTGTCTTCTTGTCCTATACTTGTCACCTCATAGCAATTTATGATATCACGCGGCTTTTAACAGTGCAAGGAATGCTACACTCCCGCTGTAATAAATATCAAGGCTGGCCCAATTTTTTCTCCAATTTTTAAATGTTGGCCCAGTTTGTGTTTTACACCCCTGATATATAAGATTGATCCCCCACCAGAAGTGCCACTGTACGTATGTATATATAAATATAAATATATTTGATGTGCTACTATATAGATATATATTTATATATATATCTACAAGTGGTGCCTTGGATTACAAGCATAATTTGTTCCGGGACCATGCTTGTAATCCAAATCCACTCTTAAACCAAAGCAAATTTTTCCATAAGAAATCATAGAAATGCAGACAATTGGTTCCACACCCCAAAAATAATGATTTATTATTCTGAATAACATGTAAAACAGATGAAACAAACAATGAGAAACAGGAGAATATGTGATATTATAAGTTACTGTACAGTAATGGAGAGGATGGGGAACACAAGGGTGGACAGAGACTGCAGGGAGCATGAAGGAATGAGCAGGACAGATGTGGGCACATACATGCAGCGCTCTCTGTCCGGGGAGAGAGGGGTTACAGCTATGGAGAGATTACCTCCACAGTCCTGTCCCCTGATGTAAGCCCCAGCCTGTATTGGATCTGCTATGATTTGGAAGGTGAGGGAGACTTCCTGGGTCGGAGTTCAGGGCTGTAGTCCCCGCTATGCAGACCATGTCCCTCCCCCGCTCGCGCCCCCACCCAGTATGGGGAGCTCTTAAACCGAAGCAATGCTCTTAAACCAAGTCACAATTTTGAAAAACTGTGAGCTCTTAAACCAAAACGCTCTTAAACCAAGTTACTCTTAAACCAAGGTACCACTGTGTAGTAGATTGATCCCCCGCCAGGGTCATTCTGTTGTTGCTTCCTCCTTGTACCTCAACACATTAGGAATGGCAGCTCAGCCACACAGCAGTGACAAGCGGCATTTCTTGTATGTTCAGATGTTTCTTGGGGGCTGGCATTAGCAGGTGAGTACTTTTAACCTCTTAAAGACCGGACCAATTTTCATTTTGGTGCTTTCGTTTTTTCCTCCTTGTGCTTAAAAGGCCATAGCAGTTGCATTTTTCCACTAAGAAACCCACATGAGCCCTTATTTTTTGCGCCACTAATTGTACTTTGCAATAACAGGCTTAATTTTTGCATAAAGTACACTGCGAAACCCCAAAAAATTTAATGTGTGTGTGTGTGGGGGGGGGGGGGGGTATTCGTTTTTACACCGTTTGCCCTAGGGTAAAACTGACTTGTTATGTATGTTCTTCAGGTTGTTGAGATCACAACATGTATAACTTTTATTTTATTTGATGGCTTTTAAAAACTTAAAACCTTTAAAATCGCTCTATTCCCAGGCTTATAGCTCTTTTATCCTTTGGTCTATGGGGCTGTGTCAGGTGTCATTTTTTGCGCCATGATGTGTTCTCTCTATTGGTACCTTGATTGCGCATATGCGACTTTTTGATCGCTTTTTATCACAATTTTACTTGATTTGATGCGACCAAAAATGAGCAATTTTGCGGTTTTTGGCTTACACCATTTACCGTGAGGGATCAGGAATTAAATAAATTAATATTTTTGGCGATTATGCATGCGGCAATACCAAACATGATTATTTATTTATATAATGGGAAAAGGGGGGTAACTTTTATTAGGGGAGGGGATTTTTTATTTATTTTTTATTATAGGGTTATTCCCCCTGGGGTTAGGGTTATTCCCCCTGGGGGACTTCTAGTATAACTACACTGATCTCTCATTGAGATCTATGCAGTATTGATATACTGCATAGATCAATGACATCTGTGCTCTATTGCTTTCGGCTGGTGCAGCCGAAAGCAATAGAATGCCAAGCTGGGATCAACGCCATTAAGGCAAAGACCCTGGCCCGGCACAGATGTGGGGATCACTCCTGCGCGATCACGTCGCAGGGGGCAATCCCCCCACTAGACCACTGGGGACCAGGAAAGGCAGCATTTTAAATGCAGCTGTCAACTGTGACAGCTGCTTTTAAAAAGCGAATTAGCAGGCACGGTGATCGGACTGTGCCCGCTAATAGCCACGGTCCCGGGCTGCAGATAGCACCCAGGATCACGGCGGTTCAGAGGGGGGTAGCCGCGCGGCCCCATTCTGAACACTCTTAACGACACCAGGGCATATATTTACACCCTTGGTCGTTAAGCTGTTAAATATAGAATATTGGGACAACACCTTTTAATTCCTTCAGGATTGGGCTAATTTTTGTTTTTGCATTTTTGTGTTTCACGTGTTTAAAAAGCCATAGCGCTTGCATTTCTTTTACCTACAGACCCAAATGAGCATTTATTTTTTGCGCCGCCAATTGTACTTTACAATGGCAGACTTAATTTTTCCATAAAGTTTGCTGTGAAACCAGTTAAAAAATTATTTGTGCAGGGAAATTGAAAAAAAAACTAAGGATTTTTTTTTTTTCATTTTGGGGGGGTTTCGTGTTTACGCCATTCATTCTATAGTAAAATTGGCATGTTATATATGTTCCTCAAGTCAGTATGACTACAACAATATGTAATTTATATCACTTTTAAAGGTTTTAAAAAAAATTAGAATCTTTTTTTAAAAAAACTAAATGTGTTTAAAATTGCTCTATTCCAAGCCTCATAACGCTTCTATCCTTTGGTCGATGAGGCTGGGTGAGGTGTTATTTTTTTGTGCCATGATCGGTTCTTTCTATCGGTACCTTGATTGCGTATATTCCACTGTTTGATCACTTTTTATTACAATTTTTCTGCATTTTGAGAATTTTTTTTTATAATGGAAGTCAATGGAAAAACTAGGAGCTTTTTGTAAAATAAAAAGACTTAAAAATAGAATTGTCCATTATGTTTTTTTAAAAAACGTGCATAACTACTACCCCCAGCATACATCAACAACTAAACAGTGCATAACTACTGCCCCCCAACATACCCCAACAGCTAAAAAAGTGCATTACTACTACCCCCAGCATCCCTCATAGCTAAAACTACTGCCCCCAGCATAGGTGTGGCGCTCGTTGTAGTAGAATTTAGTCTTTCATATCTAAATACTACAGCCTCCCATCTCATTTGTGGTTTTACTGTGGGGGTTGTCTGGAGGGGTGGGAGGCTGTAAGATTTAGTGTATGTCACTATTAGGGGGTATCAACAGAGGCGGGGGGGGGGGGGGGCAAAAGAAAGTATCGCACAGGGCGCCATCTACCCTCAGGCCGGCCCTGGGCAGGATAGAGAAACCAACTTATGGGGGAGATTTCTCAAAGGGTGCAAAATATTCACTGGTATAAACTGCCCATAGCAACCAATCACAGCTTAGGTTTCAGCTCTGGTTAACTGAAAGCTGAGCTGTGATTGGTTGCTCTGGGCAGCTTACACCCTTTGAGAAATCTAGGCCTTAGAGTATGTACTAAGCATCAGTACTAGATTCACTTTATGGTTTGCAGCAATGATAAGATGTTTCAATTCAGATTGTGAAACAAACCCCTTACCATTGTGCAGGTGTGTATGTATATGAGGTATATGTGTTATGGTACGTTTACACGGAGCGATAATTCGGCCAATCGATCGTTTAAGTATTTTGAAGCAACGATTTGTTTTTTACAGTGATCAGCATTTAGACAAAGTAAAAAATCGTTTAAAAAATCTTTATTGCGATCGTTTTAAGACTGAAAGACGTGAAAGACTGCACGCAGCAATCTGCGAATTTTTAGCGAACGACCAACGACAATTTGGCTGTGTTTACACTAGCCAATTATCGCTCAAATGCGATCATTATCGCCAAAATTCGAACGATAATCGTTCCCTTAGAGATACCCAGGCTGTCTATACTACAAAACATTACAAACTATTCTTCTTCACTTCTAGCCTCCCGCGTGCTCTCTCACAAGTGATCACTTGACATAACGTTAGCCTTCAGCCAATCTCTCCAATAGACAATCCTCTCCTAGTCTTCAGTCTACCCATGCTTCTGATGTTTAAGCCTGCAGTAGCTTTAAGAAGATCCAGAAGGCACCATGTGCTGAGCTTCTTTACTCTCCCCTATTGGCTCCAAACCGCCCCATGTCTCTTCCTATCTGTCATATCTGGATTGTGCACATTCATTTTATTATACATGTTTCTATTTGCTACTGCTCTGGACAGAGCACTGTGCCAGAATGGAGAGAAAATACCATGTCCTGCAGGACATACATCAGCTGATAAGTATTTGAAGACTTGTGATTTTTTAATAGAAGTAAAATACAAATCTTTGGCACTTTCTGGCACCAGTTGATTTGAAAGTAAAAACAAATTTGGTGAACAACCCCTTTAAATAACATCATACAGTACACCAGCTAGTGATAGAATTGGAGGGAAATAGTGATGAGTAAGCATGCTCGAACTCAGCAGCTGGAAGCAATCCAGTGCCTATCTAATCAATCTATGCTGTATATCAATGCAGCATAGATCGCAATGAGAGATCAGGGTACTTATACTAGAAGTCCCCCAGGGGGAATAACCCTAACCCCAGGGGGAATAACCCTAACCCCAGGAGGAATAACCCTAACCCCAGGGGGAATAACGCTAACCCCAGGAGGAATAACCCTAACCCCAGGAGGAATAACCCTAACCCCAGGAGGAATAACCCTAACCCCAGGGGGGCTTCTATTATAAGTGTAAAAGTAAAAAAAAAAAAGTTTTATTATCAGTAAAAAGCCCCTCCCCTAATAAAAGTCAGAATCACCCCCCTTTTCCCATGTTACAAATAAAAATAAATAAATAATCATGTTTGGTATCACCGCGTACGTAATCGCCCGAACTATTAATTTATCACATTCCTGATCTCGCAAGGTAAACGGCGCAAGCGTAAAAAAATCCCAAAGTGCAAAATTGCGCATTTTTGGTCTCATCAAATCCAGAAAAAAATGTAATAAAAAGCGATCAAAAAGTCGTATATGCGCAATCAAGGTACCGATAGAAAGATCACATCATGGCGCAAAAAATGACACCTGACACAGCCCCATAGACCAAAGGATAAAAGCGCTATAAGCCTGGGAATAGAGCGATTTTATGTGACATATATTTGTTAACAATGGTTTGAATTTTTTACAGGCCATCAGATACAATATAAGTTATACATGTTACATATCGTCGTAATCATAACAACTTGAGGAACATATATAACATGTCAGTTTTACCCCAGGGCGAACGGCGTAAAAAAAAATACCCTCCAAATAAAAGAAATGCGTTTTTTGGGGGTTTTTTTTTTCAATTTCACCACACATTGAATTTTTTTCTGGTTTTGCAGTGTACTTTAAAAAATTCAGCCTGTCATTGCAAAGTACAATTAGTGACGCAAAAAATAAGGGCTCATGTGGGTTTCTAGCTGAAAAAATGCAAGTGCTATGGCCTTTTAAGCACAAGGAGGAAAAAACGAAAATGCAAAAATTTTAATTGGCCCGGTCCTCTAAGGACTAAATCCATGGAGGAGAAAAACAGTACAGGGATATGAGTTAAACAGTACATTTACATATATGTATGTGGTATCCATCTTTGCTTCATTTGCTTCCTTTAAATCCCTTTTGCCTTTTATTAAGCGATTTATGTCTATATTTATTGCACCAAGATCTGAATAACCCTTTAATACACTTCTTTAGCTAGAGTCAAATTGTTTCCCTCTGAAGCCAAGGTAAAATTACAAGCAGCACTGCGGTGAAATGGACCTGATACATCTTCCTCCCAATGTGGGAAGACAATAAACAAAGCTCATGTATCATCCATCCTTAGTCCATATATCAGAGCGAGGAATAATAGAGCTTTGCCAGGCAATAACCAAACTCATAATAAATATTAGTTCATTACTTTCATTACACCAGGGCTGTTTATCTAAGCTCGTCTTCCATCATTCCAGTTTAATTGCTCATTACAACTCCATTAAAAGTTGGCATATGCAAAGCAGAGAAAAGGGAACTTAAACTTCTTTGGGAGAATGTCACTGTAATAGGGATTTTATTCACATTTATTAAGCACCAGAGCGCCTTCACTTCTGTATTCATTATCATTTTCTGGTGATTAATGTGTCACTTACATGGACGATTGTGACAAAAGCAAAGACGTTGTCTGCACTGTTCTAAGGACAATGTCTCCCGAGTTCACTCCCGCATTTAGGTTTACAACTTTAATCATTCTGATTGTAGGTCTTCTTCAGTTTCACACAAGTGTACTGTGTCACAGCCGTGGCCGCGGCTACTGCCTGTTGCCGCACCCACGCTGTGGTCCCTGGCCGCTGCTGCTTCCTCCCCTGTCACAACCGCGTTCCTCCTCGGGCGGTCCAGAGGGTCTGGCTCCTCCTCCCCTCCCAGCCGGTGCACGCATCCCCATCTCCTATGACGCATGCACGCCAGCTCTGCTTGAGTTTAAAGGGACAGTGCATCCCTGATTGGTTGCACCTTATCACCTTTCCATACTATAAATACCAGCACCTGTCCTGTTCTGGCTTTGCTGGAGCTTCTACATGCTTCCTAGTGTGTGGTCCCAGCTCTCCGTGATTCCTAACCATGGTTCCTTCCTGCGACTCCTGCTTTCTGCGGTTCCTGTCTGTGACTACTATCCCAGTTTCTACCATGAGTCCTGCTGTGGTCCTGCCTGCTCATCTGGTTCCTGCTGCGGGCACTGGTAAAGACCAGCGGCCCTTTATACTCCACTCCCTGGTGTGCCTTACGCCATTGCTAGTAAAGGTCCTGTGGATTCACGACTCCAGTTGTTACATATTGCTTGCTCATATTGTATCTGCAATTACCGAATCGTCCTGATCACGACTGCAATGAACCAAAGTAATAGCTGTCAGGCCGGGACTTATGTCTATATGAAGGATGCAAAAATGGGCATCAAACAGACTCATGTGAAACTGGCCTCACATACATCCCTGGCAGTGGCGTAGCTACCATAGAGGCAGGGTATGCAGTTGCTATGGGGCCAGTGCAGGAGGGGGGCCCGGGGGGGGGGGAGAGGGTAAGAGCGTGTGTCCTTCTGCTTAAACCCTTATGTAGTGCAGTGTGTAAAGGCCCTATTCCAACAACAGATCTGATGACAGATTATCTGCCAAAGATTTGAAGCCAAATCCAGGAACAGACTATAATCAGAGAACAGGTCATAAAGGAAAGACTGGATTTCTCCTCTTTTCAAATCCACTCCTGGGTTTGGTTTCAAATCTTTGGCAGATAATCTGTCGTCAGATCTGTTGGTGGAATAGGGCCTTAAGTGTCCCAATGTTTACTTACATGCTGCAACACAAAAAGGGTTAACAAACGGAAGACAGAGATCTCTACTTCACTGCACTGATAACCTCTGACCTTTGTTCTCCAGCTGGCAATCAAGTAGGAAAGGAAAATGCATAGCTCTGTGCAGAGGTCAGGGGTTATCAGTGCACGAGCAGTAAAGCATATATATATATATATATATATATATATATATATATATATATATATATACACAGTGCTTTGTGTTGAGCGTAGTTGAGGGGGGCCCCTTAAAATTCTTTGCTACGCCCCTGATCCCTGGTGTGACAGAGTACCACATTAGTAACGATACCTAGTCACAACCACTAAATATGTGTTACATCTCCATAAGGTATTTATCTCAAAGCTCTGCTGATGTTTTATACCTCTTTTTCAATATGTTCCATATGTGAACCCGATGTAACGGAAGGTCCAGGCACGAAGAGGGGGATCCCCTGGATCACTGAGGAGTGCTGATGTACCCTGTCCTAAGAGCAGAGTCTAAGGAGTCCCCGGTTTTCACCAGAGGCCACCACAAAGCAGGATGGGCTTTGCTGCAGAAGGTCCCCGGTGACCTCTGAATGAAGGAGTACTCCAGCCCGGGATGAAATGAACCACAACTGTAGAAAAACTTCAATGTACAATAAGAGGAAGTTGACAAGACTGATGCTGAGCTGAGAACCAGCGATGGAACAAGATCCAAATGGGTAGAATGTGGCTTGGGAGCACCAACATGGTTTGCTGACTGGTACAACACCAACAACAGCACAGAGGTCTGGAGGTGATGGCAATAAATACCCTCAGATGATGAGCCTTGAATTTACTAGAACTTGTGTGCTGAGCCTTTAAATACAGGTGAGCAGGTCAGCGTCTGCCACTAGAGGGAGCCCAATGCCCCAGGAGGCCGTCTCAGCACCGGTGAGAAGCTGCCAGAAGACAAGTACACTGAAAAAAAGAGAAGAAGGGCGAAACAAAGTCCAGTGCAACTCAGAGCAGGTATGGGAGCATGGACACGATCGTGTGCCGTAACACCCAGCCATACAGGAGTTGTTTCTTCCTTAGATAAGGATTGTCTGGTGATCAGCTGTTATGGTGGTGATGTGGGAAGGGAGGGGAGGGCTGCTGCCTCTCCAGGACACATGAGGTATTACAGAGCTCCTATACAAATGAATGGCTGAGTATGTGATAAATGGCTGCTCTCCTCCTCCTCTCCACTCTAGAGAGGATGAGGGGAATCACAGGTGGGCCCCTCTATAACATCTATTAGCATCCACTAGTTTTTCCCATAATGTTTTAGCATTTTGTAACATAAATCTAATAGGAAAAGTGCTATAATTCTCTATTGTCAGCTTTTTCTTTCAAGGACTTACAGTATACCACATACCATCACAAGGCTTATGACATCATAGACACCACATGACATCACAAGTAGAATATAGAAATTTCCAAACCTGAACCATCTTTTTCACTTGACAGGTTGAAGAGAACCAGTCCAGACAGGGTGAGGAGGCCTCATTGACACGTCCTGGAGCAGGGGTGTAGCTAGGATTCATGGGGCCCCATAGCAAGAAATTGTACAGGCCCCCCTCGTGTGCACCAAGCACATTTCCGTGGCATTTGTTCACCCAGATCTCCGGCGCATGAATGACGTTACTCGGGCACCAGGGAGAACGAACGCTGATGGACTAAGCTGGGTCAGGTATGTGCATGGGTGATGAGGTGGAAAGGCGGGAAGCCTGCCAGTGGTGGCAGATATGGGCAGTGTTGGACTGGAGTATACAGGGCCCACCAGAGGAATTACTGCTGATGGACCATCTTCCTTCTGTACAAACGAATGAAACATGGTGGTTTGGTGCACTGGGGCGAGCGGGGCAGATCGGTCTGCTGATCAGTATTCCCACCGCGTACCAAGCCACCTCATATCACATAGAATAAAGTCAAGATTTCCTAAAAAATTGGGACACTGAGAATAAAGGTAAGAAAATGACCTTTTATCCTCAGCATCCCGGCTCTATGGGAACAGAACAGCAGGTTAGAAGACTAAAGTTTCCTTTAAATATCTCAGTAAAACAGTAAGAGTACGGACGACATGGGAGGACATGGGAGTCACTAACATCACAGGCTGCTGAAATACATAAACCACTGCACCAAGGAAATGTACTGAAACATTCATACCTCACAAACATACTGTATACACAACATGTATACTGCACACAGATATACACATTACTACACACACATATACACAACATGGAAACTGTACACACATATACACATACACACATGTACACATACAGACATATAAACACAACATGCATACTGTACACACTTGACATGCATAGTGTACACACATATACATCACACACATATACAGATGGCATGCATACTGTACACACATACACATGACATGCATAGTGTACACACATGTACATCACACACATATACACATGACATGCATACTGTACACACATATACACATGACATGCATACTGTACACATACAGACATATACACATGACATGCATACTGTACACACATATACACATGACATGCATACTGTACACATACAGACATATAAACACGACATGCATCGTGTACACACATGACATGCATAGTGTACACACATATACATCACACACATATACACATGGCATGCATACTGTACACACATATACACATGACATGCATAGTGTACACACATATACATCACACACATACACATGGCATGCATACTGTACACACATATACATCACACACATATACACACGACATGCATACTGTACACACATATACACATGACATGCATACTGTACACATACAGACATATAAACACGACATGCATACTGTACACACACATGACATGCATAGTGTACACACATATACACATGACATGCATACTGTACACACATATACACATGACATGCATAGTGTACACACATATACATCACACACATATACACATGGCATGCATACTGTACCCACATATACATCACACACATATACACATGACATGCATACTGTACACACATACACATGACATGCATACTGTACACATACACACATATACATCACACACATACAGTATACACATGACATGCATACTGTACACACATATACACATGACATGCATAGCGTACACACATATATATCACACACACATACACATGACATGCATACTGAACACACATATACACGTGACATGCATTCTGTACACATACTCATGACATGCATACTGTACACACATATACATCATACACATATACACATGCCATTTCCACTGCACACATTTATACATAAAACTGAATAGTACACACTTATGTATGCATAACTGGATACTGCACACACATATACACAACATGATTACTACACACTTATATACACATGATAACTACAGTAGATACTACACACATATACACAACATGATTACTACACACTTATATACACATGATAACTAGATACTACACACATATACACATGACATGCATATAGCACAGATCTATACTAACATACTGCACACACATATACACCAAAGATACATACTGCCAGGGCCGGCTCCAGGTTTTTGTGGGCCCTTGGACAACAGAGCCTCAGCGGGCCCCTCATTTACACACTATGCACATATTACTAACATGTACATACATACGTTATTGACATAGACACTGACTGACTGACACTGACACACTCAGACACTGATACCCAGCAGTTACAGCTCAGTCTTCTCCCTCTTCCTCTCTGTCAGGCTGATCTCCACACTGTAAGGTTGAGGACCTTTAGGTCATGTGATCAGATCCTTATCCCTTTTCTCTCTCTGTGCAGGTCCTGCTCCGTCTCCTGTGTCTTCTGATGTTCAGTTCTCACCCTGCACTACAGTCACCGGGCTGAACATGAGAAAACCGGGCCCCACTCCCTCTCTGGGCCCCTAGAGATGCTGTGGGCCCCGGCACTTGCCCAGGTAAGCCTTGTGCTGACGCCGGCCCTGCATATTGCACACACGCACAAGCTGCATACAGAAACACAGCATAAACACCTATTATACAACATCACATACAAACTAAACGGTATATTCACACTTACCTACACAAATACATATGCAGAGTACAGCTGGAGGGGTGAGCAGGGGACAGGGCTGAAAGTTTGCTGCTTCTCCTTTGCCTACAGCCTGGCCTCCCCCTCCCATCTCTGTTTCCTTCACTGCTTGGCAGGTTCACATGACCAGAGGCCCAGGCTGCTGGAGACAAGCAGAGAGCTGCACAGGCAGGAGAGGAGGGGGAGGAGTCTGTGTGAGGTCACATGTGCTAGAAGGAAAGGGGAAGTAGAAATTACAGCCGCTCTGCTCTGCAGGGAACCCTGCCTGGTGGGCGGGACCTCTCTCTCAGCAGAGGTAATTACATTAGGAGGTCGGCCTATCCGAGTATCCTCCTTGGCTCAGTCCGACACTGGATGTGGGAGCTTTGAGACGTAGCTACCATGGTGGCAGACCCGGGCCCCCAGTGTGCAGGGGCCCCATAGCAACTGTCTTGCCTGCCTCCATGATATCTACGCCACTGTCCTGGAGCTAGCAGCACGTACCAGCACTGACCTATAAGCTCCAACGGACATGCGCAGTACAGCTGCGCCCTATTCTTGCTGTACTGCATATGTCTGTGGGAGCTAATACCTCCCTGCAGGCAGCCAAGCTATACGGATACATTTTTAAAGGCTGGGTTCACACTATTCAGTCAGTGTTGTGGTCCTCATATTGCAACCAAAACCAGGAGTGGATTAAAAACACAGAAAGGATCTGTTCACACAATGGTGAAATTGAGTGGATGGCCGCCATATAACAGTAAATAACGGCCATTATTTTAATATAACAGCCGTTGTTCTAAAATAACAGCAAATATTTGCCATTAAATGGCGGCCATCCACTCAATTTCACCATTGTGCGAACAGATCCTTTCTGTGTTTTTAATCCACTTCTGGTTTTGGTTGCAATATGAGGACCACAACACTGACTGAAATATACGTAGTGTGAACCCAGCCTTAAAGTGTGTTAGGGGATGGATCAGGGGGAATTAATAGCATTAGTTCCCTTTAATATGAGCACCACATATGCCATGTGCCAGTCCTGTGGATTAGGCCATGTTAATGTACCCTTCACTATCAGAAATATGGGTATATACATCATGGCGCTTAGTTCTATGTGAACTCGGGGGTGTATATCATTCACACACAGTGATTTGTTTAAGTGTTTTTAAGGCGGCGCAGCATTTCTTTCTGGGTTAAACAGGTGACATTTAATGAAGAATTTATGTTCTTCTCCATCCTGTCATCATCTGTCATTGGGTTTTCCAGTGTAAATACAGTAAGGATGAAGACATTTTTAGCATTATTATACCATTACATCTGGTTCATTCTGAGATGGGTGAAATTATTTTAGGTTTGATATTATTTGTATATTTATAGTTTTGTTTGTTTTACATTCTTTGTTAGTAACTCACATCATTTCAATCTATGTCTTTGTCAGTGCATCTTTTCCTTTATAACTCCTTAAAGTAGAAGTCTGGCAGAAATTTTTATTAAAGTATTGTGTTGCCCCCCAAAAGTTATACAAATCCCCAATATACACTTATTATGGGAAATGTTTATAAAGGGCTTTTTTCCCTGCACTTACTACTGCACCAAGGCTTCACTTCCTGTATAACATGGTGATGTCACTTCCTGGATAACATAGTGATGTCACTTCCTGGATAACATGGTCATGTCACTTCCTGGATAACATGGTCATGTCACTTCCTGAATAACATGGTCATGTCACTTCCTGGATAACATGGTGATGTCACTTCCTGGATAACATGGTGATGTCACTTCCTGTATACCATGGTGATGTCACTTCCTGGATAAAATGGTGATGTCACAACCCGACTCCCAGAGCTGTGCGGGCTGTGGCTGCTGGAGACGACCCAGGGCGTATAGTTACGCCATAGAAGTCTATTAGATAGATCTATTAAAATCTAACAAGCGTCATTGCGAACTATGAATGGCGTACACGAAAAGAGGGGAAAAAGTGCGCGGATTACCGATTTTATGTTACATTATGAATAAAAAAAATTAATAAAAAGTGATCAAAACGTTCGATCTTCACAAATATGGTATTAATAAAAACTAGAGATCATGGCGGAAAAAATGACACCCCATACAGCCCCGTAGGTGAAAAACTAAAACCGTTATAAGCGTCACAATAGGCCTATTTTATTATGTCGCTGTTACCATATAGTGTATTACGTAGACCCAGGAACCCCCCAAACGTTACCATATTGCATTCTTTCTTACGATTTCACCAATTTATATCTTCATAAATAATATATTTGGAATTCCATCATACATGTTATGGTAGAATGAAAGACGCCATTACACAGTACAACTATTCCTGTAACAAATAAGCCATTACATGGCTTGTAGATAGAAAACTGAAAGTGCTAGAGTTTTTAGAAGGGGAGGAAGGAAAAACGAAAACACTAAGATCAAAATTTGCGCGGTCCACTGGGTCATTTTGGGCCTGGTCCTCAAAGGGTTAACACTTTATTACTACCTTTGTGCTGTATTAATTTTAATGGGGTTTTCCCATCACCAAAGCTATAGCTAAAACATTAAGTAATTAAAATTAATTAATTTTGCAATTGGTTCTTACTACCTTTTTAGCTCTGACTCCCTGCTAGGCCCTCTCATGTGTCTGATGTGTTTACAGCTGTTGTCTAGATATCAGGCCACCTCTGTGTTATCAGCAATGGCCAGGCTGATGTCTCACTCCTTGGTCAGATCTGGGAGCGCACATCAGTGTGGGTACGGTCACCTTATCTCTGCAGTAATCCATCACATGGACAGTTCCCAGTATTGTGGAGCTGTCAGAGTTGGTGTAGCTGAGCTCAGCACAGAACAGCAGAGCACAGGCCAGCAGCCATGATGCCTAGTGTTACTGGTGAAGAGGACCAATCACAGTGAAGGAACCCGCCCACCAAGGAAACCAGGAAGTGGAGCAATATTCAAGCCATGTGCAAGGTAAAATAGTGGAGGTGGAAATAACCCTTTAATTCTTTCCTTTTATCATTTATGTTTCATCTCTTAGTTTTATTTAACCAGTATGGTTGTCTCCTGTTTCTAACATCTCTTGTAAGTTTTATATCTTTAAACCGACTATTGTTATGTGTCTGTCTCTCCTGATATCAGGTGTGGAGAGACATTTCTGTGCAACAGGCAGGACACTGGCCAAAGCAACAGCAGGGGCCTATGTCCTATTAATCATAGTAGAATATAATAAAGACACGTGGCAGGGGAATGACAGCCAAGTTGAGTGGTCAAAAAATAGGAAGGGGAGAAGCTTAAGGCCCTATTATAGGGGCCAACAGTGAGGAGCAAACGAGCGCTATTAGCGAGGTGCGGAGGGGGGCTGCCCGGGTAATCGCTAATCGTCGGGGCAGCACATAGGATATAGCCGCTCCTATTCCACGGAGCAACGGCAGCAGATTGTTGCTATGTAAGTCGTTTGTCTTTCAACATGTTGAAAGACAAACGACTTCAGCGATCAGTCAACATGAACGATGTCGGCTGATCGTTGCCCCCTATTCCACGGGACGATTATCAGCGGTAACGGCCCATAACGGCCAACTATGGCTAATTATTGTGCTGTGGAATAGGGTCTTTAGGGTCCTTCTAGATGGCCTGATGTGGGGCCATGTACGGAGGCAGTGCGTCTGTATGACAAATCACGTGGCCAGGCTACACGAACGATGGCTGGATCATTCATGCGCCCATTAACATTTCTCGTTATCGCACACACGTCTCCTGCTTACACAGAAAGATGTGTGGCCGACAACAATAAATTTTAACACTGCACAAAAGATCAAGTCAGGCACTGGCTGGCACTTCTCCGAAACCACAGCGCTTGGCATTTGGGTTCTGCTCCCCTACCGGGAGGAGTTGGATGCAGCCCTAGAGAGTCCTGGAAAACATGGATACAGCAAAAGGCCATAGGCTCCACCCACGTTTCCTGACAGCACTCGGGTTGCATCCAACTTGTCCAGCTGCCAGAAGTCAAATGCTGAGTGCTTGGGTGAGTAGGGGCATGGCTGTATTTATCACAAGACACATGCTTTAGGCGGGAGGCGGCACTTTAGAGAAAACATTTAATCTTTTATGCCACATTAATAGGTTCACATAACACTCCAGCCAGTCCTACCGAGGGTGTGTAATGCAATTAAGGTATGGGTGGTGCCAGAAAGTTAAAGGGGTACTCTGGCAAAAAATATAATAAAAATCAACTGGTGTTAGAAAGTTATACAGATTTGTAGTAAATGACTTCTATTTAAAAATCTCAAGTCTTCCAATACTTATCAGCTGCTGTATGTCCTGCATGAAGTAGTGTATTATTTCCAATCTGACACATTGCTCTCTGCTGCCACCTCTGTCCATGTCAGGAACTGTCCAGAGCAGTAGAAAATCTTTCCTGTTCCGAACAGTTCTTGTCAGGGACAGTCACCATGCCAGACTCATTTTTCTTTTTGTGCCATAGTACCCCCTTAAGCAGACGTGTGATCAGTTTGGGGCAGGACACACAAAATTTGAATGAGTATTCTAATTTCAGCAAGTGTTCCCATATACACAGAATAGGGGATACCCATTGGATCTGCTGGGACCTCTGCCATTCCCAAGAAAGCAGGTAAACTGTGCCTGAAATTAACAGAGCACTATGTGCATGTACTGTCACCACTACATTTATTCACTAAGGGGTTTTCCCAAACATTGCTGAGCACTACTGTCCATACAGAATGAGTGAAGTGCTGGTGGTGCATATGCATAGTGCATTCTCAGGTATCATCGGGGGTTCTCTTGGTGAAAAACCCACCAATTCACTAGTTATCTATCTCCTTTCTTTAGTTTAAAGGGGTTATCCAGCGCTACAAAAACATGGCCGCTTTCTTCCAGAGACAGCCCCGCTCTTGTCTCCAGCTTAAGCCGGCTTTTGCTGCTCAGCTCCATTGAAGTGAATGAAGCTTAATTGCAGACCGCACCTGAACTGGAGACAAGAGTGGTGCTGTCTCTGAAAGAAAGTGGCCATGTTTTTGTAGCACTGGATAACCCCTTTAAATCTTGAGTGTTCAGCCTGGCACCCTCTACACCATGGGTCTCCAAACTACAGCCCTCCACAATTCCCATCAGGCCTGGACAGCTAAAGCTTTGGATTTGGCTGTCCAGACATGATGGGAAATGTAGTATTGCAACAGCTGGAGGGCCACAGTTTGCAGACCCATGATCTACACCAGGGGTCTCAAACTCGCGGCCCTCCAGCTGTTGCAAAACTACAATTCCCATCATGCCTGGGACAGCCAAAGCAAAGCTTTGGCTGTCCCAGGCACGATGGGAATTGTAGTTTTGCAACAGCTGGAGGGCCGCGAGTTTGAGACCCATGATCTACACCGTTTGTAGAAGTTGCTCACTGAGAAGGAGGTGGCAGTGTTGGGAGATAAGCACAAGTTCAACTTATAACCCTACTGCGTTGAACCAGAGGAAGGCAAAAAAAAAAAAAATCCTTATTCGGCAGATGCTAATTGCCCCATAGCAGGACAAAAAACTCCTTTCCGACTCCAATAGCAATTAAAATACAGTAAATCCCTGGATCAATGTCCTAGTGCTAGCAATTTACCTATTACCCATACCACATAATATTATATTTTTTATGAAAAGCATCCAGGCCTCCTTTAACTTGTTTATTGGCTAAGCCATCATAATATGATAATGCAAAGAGTTCCATAGCTTCACTGCTCTTACAGTAAATAATCCCCATCGGTGATGATGGGGCTATCTTAAATTTACTGGATTGTAACTAGTTGGCAGCACACTGTCCATGAAGACCAGCGATGCCACAGAGAACTTCAGATCAGGTCACCGGAGCTGCAGGAAGAGAGAAGAAGGGCCGGGAAAGCATGCTGGAAGAATGGTAAGTACACCAATATGATTTTTTTTTTTTACAGGAAACAGACTATGCCTTTAAAAGCCTGCTGGAAAGCACTTCTTATATAATGTTTACTGCAGACTCCTGAACACCACAAATAAACGTGATTCTGTTTTTTCCGTATGACCTTTTTGCAATCTGTTCTGAACTTTTTTTGCTATTCTATGATGATGGAACAGTATGACTCCGGATAAATGGTAAATGCAAAAGTATTCTGTAACACCTACACTGACTATCGCCTCCATTTTTACAAACATGTCATCTTTGAAGAAGCAGTTCACAAAATAATTTATAGTAATTTTGATATGTTGCTGCCCATGGTGAGACTAACAATTCCTTCCATACTTGTTATTATCTATTCAGTCTCCTTCCCCCAGTTCCGAGCTGCTGCTTTCTGCTGAAAACACAGTGGGCCTTTGGGCCCTATTCCACCAGACGATTATCGGAACGATAATCGTTACTAATGATCGTATTTGCGATCGTTTTTCTTCCCTATTTCTCCGCTATTGCGTTCATATCTACTGCGAACGACCAAACGTCTTATTCAATGCGAACGATTTGCGAACATTTTGCGAACGAGCAACAATAAAAATAGGTCCGGGTCTTATAAAGCGATCAACGATTTCTCGTTCGGTCGTTAATCTTTAACTGCATTTCAACCGGACGATTATGGTTTAGATTCAAATGATTTAACGATAATCTGAACGATAATCATCCGGTGGAATAGTGCCCTTTCTCTCTGTCTCCCCCTCCCTTATGAGACAGTTGATGTAAACAAGTCCCTGGCAGGCTTTATCTGCAGCATTGTATCTTCTTTGTAATGCTGGGAGGGTTATTCTGAGGTCAAGTTGATAAACTCACTGTGATTATCCCTCCCAGCATTACAAAGAAGTTACATTGTTGCAGATAAGCAAGCCAGGAACTTGTTTACATCTGCTGTTTCAGAAGGAAATGGGGAGACAGAGAGAAAAGCTCACACACACATTTTTGTGTCTTCAGCAGAAAGCAGCAGCTCAGAACAGGGGGAAGTAGACTAAATACATAATAACAAGTATAGAAGGAATTGTTAGTCTCACCATGGGCAGCAACATATGAAAAGTTACATTTAAGTGGAATACCCCTTTAAGACAGTGTAACTACTACATAAGAACATAAGCGCGGCCTGTAAAGCTACACTCGCATCTCACGCCTGAATGATTTATATTTAGTACCTAAAGACCCAATGAGCCATCATTTTTCGCAGGACAGTCAACATTAAAAGACCTTTATCTATTGTAGAAGGTGGGGAATGTCGGCAGATGCTCTTTCGGATGCTGCTTACCTAGTCAGATTTTATGGGCATTCTTTACCTCCGCTTTCCAGCGACACACTCCCTATTATTCAGCGCTTTAGTATTCATAGCACTGTTACTTCCCTTCTATTTATTCCGAGCACATTCTTTCTATCTCATTCCCGATCTGAATTGTAAAGAAGAAATATAATCAGATGAGTAAAAAGGCTGGATCCTGCAGTCGGAAATAAAAAAAAATATATAAAAAAAAAGGCAAAAATAAAAAAATAAAAATAAAAAAAAACAGAGGAAGATGTTTACAAACCTTCTGCCTAATAATCTTCTGGCTTCCCATTTATTGGTACAATAGAGCGCTTGCAGATTGTACAAGACAGCCATAGTCTGACTATGGGAAACGTACGGGACAGCTTCACTGCCATGCAAAGTGACTTGCTATTAATGGGCTATGAAGGGCAGACTTGACAATAGACATTTATATTGGGGAAGGTGTCATTAAGCTTTATAGAACATTTAACGGCAGGTGAGATGTACAGTCATTCTTTTGTCTATTTCTTCATGGTCATTTACATAGAATGTGATCATAGTGAATCAACATATAGTATGGCAATAGTATTGTATGCAGCGTCATGTTATATGTAGAAAAAAACAAACAAACACATTTAACACCTTACAGGGGTTGTTCATAAAAAAGTGGTGTCAGACAATGCCAAAGATTTGTAATTTACTTCTATTAAAAAATCTTACGTCTTCCAGTACTTATCAGCTGCTGTATGTCCTGCAGGAAGTGGTATTATTTCCAGTCTGGAGAGCAGGAGAGGCTTTTCTGTAGGGGTACTGCAGTACCTGCCGAGATGATCTTCGCTGACACCCGCCGTTCTGTGTCTTACCCTGTGTGAATCCGGCCTAAGGGCCATAGTGCTGTTATTTCTCCGTGCACACATCTTTATTCTATACATCAGACCAAATGCAACGATATGCATGTTTACATAGATTTTCAAATGTTTTGCTATTTTTTTAGGTAAAAAAAAAAAATCTGAAAGTTATATAAATTTGTCATTTACTTCTATTTAAAAAATCTCAGATCTTTTAGTACTTATCAGCTGCTGTATGCTCTGCAGGATGTATTTTTACCAGCCTGACACAGTGCTCTCTGCTGCCACCTCCTGTCCATGTCAAGAACTGTCCAGATCAGTATCAAATCCCCATAGAAAACCTCTCCTGCTCCGGACAGTTCCTGACATGGACAGAGGTGGCAGCATAGAGCACTGTGTCAGACTGGAAAGAATACAGCACTTCCTGTAGGACATACAGAAGCTGATAAGTACTGAAAGAATTGAGATTTTCAAATAGAAGTCAATTAAAAATCTTTATATAACTTTCCAAAAAACATTTTATTTTATAGAAAAAGATTTTCGCCTGAGTTTATCTTTAAACTCCTGTGGCTTGCTAATCAGTCTATATTGGCCAGAAAACCCCTTTAAGTGAAACCATTGTCTTCCATAGTGTCTCTCCATAATGTTTGTAGAGTTTATTTTTTGTACATCTGTTTTTTTTATTAAAAATAAAAATGTGTAGCACTGAGAATGGATAGAATTGTTTTGCTCTATGACTGAATAAAGCCTTCTGTCACGCTGGACCTGACTAATGTAGTCATCATATCCGAGGGTCTGTGAGCACTTGACTGGAGAGTCTCTTCCAATCAGAAACAGTTGGAGACATTTTTATAATGACTGGAGCTGGTTGGTGAATGCAAATCTGGTATCGCTCTTGGCCGGGGCTGGAGTGGGGTTAGTAGCTTCACAGCACAGAGAAGCAGAGCAGAAAATCAGTTGTTGTCAGATAAATCAAGCAGTCCACTCCAGTAGCGAAAATTAAAATCAATAAAATAAATCTGTATTTCAAAGTCAAGTTGCTTTTTCAGTATTGCCACTGGAAAGTTAAACGTTTAGAATCGCCATGGAAACGGTTACCTATAGACCTTTGTCCTACTTTCTAGACCCCTAAAATGATAATTAGTCAATAACTGAAAAGAAAACAACATAGTACAGGAGCTGGATTAGTGAGGCATGGTAAGACCACTGCGGTACAGAATCAAGCACGTAGAACAAACAGGCAATGGACGAGTTACTTTATGGAACAGACGTCTATTTTTATGGAACAGTTGCCTATTTTTATGGAACAGTTGCCTATTTTTATGGAACAGTTGCCTATTTTTATAGAACAGTTGCCTATTTTTATGGAACAGTTGCCTATTTTTATGGAACAGTTGCCTATTTTTATAGAACAGTTGCCTATTTTTATGGAACAGTTGTCTATTTTTATAGAACAGTTGTCTATTTTTATGGAACAGTTGTCTATTTTTATGGAACAGTTGCCTATTTTTATGGAACAGTTGTCTATTTTTATGGAACAGTTGCCTATTTTTATGGAACAGCTGTCTATTTTTGTGGAACAGTTGTCTATTTTTATGGAACAGTTGTCTATTTTTATGGAACAGTTGCCTATTTTTATGGAACAGACGTCTATTTTTATGGAACAGTTGCCTATTTTTATGGAACAGTTGTCTATTTTTATGGAACTGTTGTCTATTTTTATGGAACAGTTGTCTATTTTTACTCATGTGCGGAGGCTAACAAACAGTAACAAATAGTAAATATTGTGTGTTTAGATCATGAAAAAAACCATACATTCATCGAAAGTACCAGAGAAATAGACCGGAAATGGGCGGATAGCTGGGCGCTTTCCTATGGCAATTGAGATTATTTATGCATCTTGGTTTATGATCACTTTTAGTCTATGTTCACACAACATCAAAAATAGAAAAAAAGGCAGCCGATTTTGATATTTTAAAAAAGTCAGTTTTACCGCGAACGTCAAAATAGTAAGCATGATCATTATCTTCAGACATCTTTTGCAGCAGCAGACGGTTTTTATTAGTAATTCACACACAGTTTTTCTTTCGTCACCGTTCTTTCTCCATTTTTTCTATTAAATTCAATGGACTTTTCAATTAAGGCCAATTAGTAACCCTAATTGCTACGTTTACACGGAAAGAGAATTCGCCCGATCGTACGATTAACGACTTTGAAGTAACGATTTTTCTTTTATAACGATCAGCGTTTAGACGAAACGATAAATCGTACGGAAAATTTGTTTTGCAATTGTTTTGCGATCGCTTAAGCCTATCTCGCACATAGGTAAAATGTGTGAACGACTGTTTACACGGAACGATCTGCGAATTTTTTTGCGAACGACGATTTAAGAACATGTTCAAAGATCAAAAGGAACGATTTCTCGCTCATCGTTCGTTGCGTTTACACGTACGATTATCGTTCGAATTCGATCGTTATCGTACAATTTCGCACGATAATCGTTCCGTGTGAACGCAGCATAAACTAGAATAGTGTACCAACAGCCGTCATTGCACTAAAGGGGGGCCAGGCTGCTAGTTTTGACTCAAAATGACGGACTTCATTTTAAACAGAGCTGAAAAAACATTGTGTGAACATAGCCTTATAGTGAAGAGTTGCAGCACTATTAATCTTTTTGTGGTTTAGTGAAGAGCGAACATCCCAATGTTCGGTTCAGATCCTGAACTCAAATATTTAAAAAAATTATCGTGATCGTTTCAAACATACAGTAGGGCCACATTCACACAACGTATATTTTGAATTAATCACGGCCATTGATTCAGCCGTGATTAATTCAAAAGACAGTATGCATTGTGCTGAAATTAATGGAATCCTGGCCCGGAGTGTATACACGTAGTATACACTCAGGTCGCGATCCCAAGTGGCCGCAAGAAAAACTGACATGTCACTGTCAGTTAACACAATAGAAAGTATGGCTCCGGCCGCACTCTCCATTGTGTGCTATATTAAATTGGGATGCGGGCACACACGGATTCACCAGAAAAGAAGTTTATCTGGCCGATACTGCAGTACCGGCCAGGATAAACTTCACTGACACCGGCCGTTCTTTGACACAGCCGGGTCACAGAACGGCCGGTGTCATACTGTGTGTGTTTCGGTCTACACACATGCGTACAGATTATCAGGTGCAAAGTGTAAATTGCGCAGTGGCGTACGTTTGCAAGTTCGATTATGTTAGAACCATTCTGATCATGTAATAAATTGTTCTAGATCAGCGAAACACGAACAATTAGCGGCATGTTTGTACAAACATACGAATAGTTATGAACATGTTCGCACTACTGTGGTCCAGCACCAATATCCTACTGTCTCCATTGACTTATTTTAGGAGGCATCATCCCTCCAAACTTTTCCTGAACCTTGATTGATTGCATTTACTTATTCTTGTTACAAGCTTTGCTTCATACTAAACTTTGTACCTGCCAAGCTTCTCAAAGGGGTTATTCAGGATTAGGAAAAGCACAGTCTACTTTTTGGCAAAAACAGCACCACCTGTCTATACTCAGGTTGTGTGTGGTATTGCAGTTCAACTCTATTCACTTTAATAGAACTAAAGTGCAAAACCCCACATCCAATCTCAAGAATGAGTGGCTGAGCATTTCTCTACCCATCGCTCTCTTGCAGAAGATGGATTCTATAGAAATGTTATGGAGGCTGTCTCCTGCAGGAGAAGAAATTCAGAGAGAGAAGTGCTTAACTAAGTACTTCTCCAAGTTCATTATGGAGATCAGTAGGAGTCTTGGCCCCCAGATCCTAATTGATCACAACTTTTGACATGTCTTTATGATATGAAAAATAAAAAACAGCCAGCACACCAAGAAGAACACTATTCACACTATGCAGGTGCACGCTGCTATGGCTAATAAACAGAAAAGTGCAACAGCAGTCAGCAAGTGCCAGGACTTACCATATATACTCCTTCATTGTACACATGAAAAATAAGAGAGAATTTTCTAAAAACAATGTGGTTCTTAGCAAACCATTTGATTAAATAGAGTGTATCTCACCACGTTACCACCTCCTGTTGGCTCGCACTCCATCCATCTCCTGTGGGTGTTTTTTAAACATGTCCAGTTGTGGGCTTAATGTTAGCCCAAGAGAGGCCATTGTTAGCGTAGGACGTTCTTTTTCTGAGGTCACCCTAACGGGGTGTGATGGTACACTCTATTTGATCAAATGGTTTGCTGAGAACCTCATTTAAATAAATAAATCTCTAGTAAAGTTTTTATGGTGTGTACGATAGGGGAGTATACACAGTAAGTCCTGGCATTTATGGCTGTAATTTGCATTAAATGCTTTTGGCACCACAATGACAAAAACGGCCGTCAAAAAGCCAAAAAAAGACATTGTGTGGTCTTGGCCCAACACTGTAAAAGCATAATAGTGGCACATCTCAGTGTCTCTATTATGGCTCCAGGTTCTAGCCTGTCTGCAGGTCCAATGGAGATCTATTATAGGGATCTATGATGCTGTCACGCCAAAGAAAATGACTGGATTCCCACACTTCCCATAACGAGTTATTGTAGATCCATTAAAACTTGTCTTGTTACAGAGCAGCTGAGAATATAAAGTGCAAGAGCCCAGTCATTTTCTTTGATGCTGTTGTATATATCCGCCAGCGTCTTCTACGTGCGCTCGAGACAACTGAGCAGCAACTCACTTGGACACTTTGGACCTTGGGGTGAGAAGATGTAGAGTCTCTCTGTATGATGCTGTCAGTTTGGGTGATTAGACCCACAGTCAGGATGGGCAACGTAGGCTGTAATACAGACAGATGGGCCCTCATATTATACTGATGTGTACCCAGCCTAGATTTGAAAAAAAGCTAAAATAATGCAGTAAAACAGCAGTCAGAAGAGGATGACACTTAGACCTCAGACCTCACCTAGAACTCCAGGGAAGAATAATTAGTGTAACATTGTTTTCTCCTGTTTTCAGTTGTTTAAACCCGGTGTGCGTCCTATCGTCAGGTGCGTCTTCGGCTGAATGCATCTACAGGGCCATGTAAAGGCTTTTTTTCAGGATTAGGTGTACTTTGTAATTGCGCTTTTTTTTCTACCCCAAAAATATCATTTATGAAGATAAAAATTGGTGAAATTGGAAAAAAGAATGCAATATTGTAACTTTTGGGGGGGTTCCTGTGTCTATGTAATGCACTATATGGTAAAAGTGACATGATACTATTGTTCTATAGGTCAGTCCGAACACAACCATATGCAGGTTTACACAGATTTTCTAATGTTTTTTTTTTTTTTGTTTTTGATTAAATCTTTTTTTTTTTTGCTATTAATTATTAATAGAATGGCCCTATTGTGACTCTTATAACGGTTTTAGTTTTTCACCTACAGGGCTGTATGGGGTCTTTGTGAACCTGGCATGGCCTTCGTCCTTCATTCTGACCAAATCCAGCTTCCTAAATCTAAATTGCGCTCTTTCTCTTGGGAGGCTTTCCGTGCACCCCCTGCACCCCCTGGCACTTTGTGTCCACATGTGGGGTATTCCTGTAATCGAGGTAAATTGCTCCACATGATTACTGTTTTATTTTTTTCTTTAAACCCCTTGTGAATATGAAAAATTCAAATTTACACCAACATTTTAGTATAAAATTTTTTATTTTTCGCGCTCCTTCCCTTTGGAGGCTTTCCCTGCACCCCCTTGCCACTTTGTGTCCACATGTCGGGTATTTTCGTACTCGGAGGACATTGCTCTACAAGTTTTAGGTTTCTTTTTCTCCATTTTAACCCTTTGTGAGCCTAAAAAAAACTTCAAGGCTAGACCAAATTAAATTTTTAATCTTCACAGCACATTGTGCGTGTCACCAGTTGGGTCCATATTCCCACTATACCCCTTGTTAGATTCCTCGAGGGGCGAAGTTTCCATAATGGGGTAACTTGTGGGTGGTTTCACTGTTTTGGCAGCATGGGAGCTTTGTGAACCCGACATGGCCTTTGTCCTTTATTCTGGCCAAATCCAGCTTCCAAAATCTACACTTTGTGTCCACATGTGGGGTATTCCTGTAATCGGGGTGAATTGCTCTACATGATTTGTGTTTTATTTTTTCTTTTAACTGCTTTTGAACATGAAAAATTTAAACGTGTAAATTGAACGTGTAAAAAATTTTAATTTTAATTTTCATGGCACATTGTTTCACATTTGGGCCTGTCACCAGTGGGGTCCATATGCTCACTATCCCCCTTGTTAGATTCCTTGAGGGGTGTTATGTCCATAATGGGGTCACTTGTGGGAGGTTTCCACTGTTTTGGCATCAAGGGGGCTTTGTGAACCCGACATGGCCTTCGTCCTTCATTCTGGCCAAATTCAACCTAAAAAATCCAAATTGCGCTCCTTCCCTTTGGAGGCTTTCCATGCACCCCTTGGCACTTTGTGTCCACATGTAGGGTATTTTCATATGTGGGGGACATTGCTGTACAAGTTTTATGTGTTTTTGTTTTCATTTCCACCCCTTGTAAACCTGAAAAATTTAAGGCACTTTGTGTTCACATGTGGGGTATGCGGGGTCCTGTAATTGGGGTAAATTGCTCTACATGATTAGTGGTTTGTTTTTTCACTTAGCCTTTGTGAACATGAAAAATTCAAAGTTACACCAACGTTTTGGTGTAGAAAATTAAACATTTTCATTCTTACGGCACATTGTTCCTCCTTTGTGTCTGCCACCAGTGGGGTCCATATGCTCGCTACCCCTCCTGAAGGGTGTAGTTTCCTAAATGGAGTCCATTTAGGGGTGTTTGTTATGTTTTGGCTCCCAAGAGCCTCGGGCAACCTTAAGACTCATATTGTATATTTCTATAAACTGCAGAAACAGGGCAATAAAAATTGTAGTGCATTTCTGGAAATGGGGTCCAGTCCTTAAGGCCATTTTGGGTTCCGTCGTTAAGAGGTTAAACTGTCTGTACCCATTTTCATTGGCAGATGCTGAAGACCCTTATGTAAATTAGCACAGCCCGCAGGATTGGAATGGCTGGATTATACCTTGCCCTGTAATTTTTCTTTCTTTTTTTGCAATAAATTAATCGGAACCGAAGGTGACAATAAGAATAATGTGATCTTAGCAACCCAGTAATTCATGCAATCTGTGTGTGTATAGTAAGAAGGAACAGCTATGAATCAGTAAGAATCTCCCTTTTTTTTTTTCGGACAGACCGAGATACGGATCCATATTCCAGTGCTGTAACCTCCATTGTCTTATCTGCAGCAAATAAGTCTCGATAATAGGAAATTTGCTCTTTGGCAAAACACTGACAAGGCCAATTTTCACTGATTGGTTCATTTCTAGTAACAAGATGATCTTCTCTGACAGCTGGAATTCTATTCTGTGTGGCAGGAAAGTTCACAGACATTTCCTCATCCAATTACTGTTACTGCAACTTTCATCACATTTAACTTTGTGATATTGTGATGGGAAATTTTTTTGTGTCAAAAAAGAAAAGAACCCTTCAGCTACATTCCCGCGGTTCGTAGTTTTGCGGATGCGCAATTAGCGACAGATTTAGGGTCCAATGATTTCAATTGGTCTATTCACACTGTCCATAAATTTAAAGATCAGCGATCCCCAAAAATTGCTTCCTCAAAAATGACTGAAAAGCTCTAGTACGGACGGTAATTGCGGCACAGATTATCTCATAGAAGTCTATGAGAGTGTACGTAATTTTTTCAGATCCATAATTTTTAAGAATGGAACATCCTTAACATCTGCAAGTCTGTAAAAAATATGGATGAATAATACATTTTAACAATTCACCATTGCACACAATGGAGAGTGCATCCGGAGGCGAACTCTCCATTGTGTGACCTGTCAGGCTGCTATTTAATGAATAGGGGTTGCACAAAACTGACATGTCAGTTTTCGCTGCGTCCGCCAGGGATCCCGGCTGGAGCGTATACTATGTGTATACACTCTGGCTGGGATCCCATTCATTTTCAATGCAACATATTTTTTTTTATTAATCACAGCCGTTGTTGCAATGTATAACAATGGCCGCCATTAATACAAAAAATATGTTGTGCGAACATAGCCTAAGCGTGTGTATATTGTTTATCTATGCTTCTATGCCTACAGTCACTTTTAGCACAGTGCGTTATATTTTCAGGCTCCTACCTGCAACATTATGGTGAAATAATGGAATATTTAAAAAAAAATTTACCGCTACCTAGGAGTCAATTAATTTCAGCATTAGCCGCATTGTAATACCAGTTTTCAATTAAAGTATTTTGCCGTACTTTTCTCTTCCCCATCTCTATCTCTGCCAGTTTTTCAATTTAGATTTTCTCGATGCATGGACAAAGTCCCAAGTAGTATTAGTGAGTTTTCAGAGTATTAATGCGACAGTGAGAGAAAAGGTTCGGTTGCTAATCTTCTGCTTTCCCATAAACCCACAGGGCTCCTGTAAACATAAATATGATGGAAAGTGTTCTCAATGTATCTCCTCACAATGTCTGACGAAACTATAGATTATTACAAGAAAAAAAACACGGCTTCTACGTTAAGTTTAGAACACCTTCAAGCGATTTTGTTAGCTGGCGTTCTTGCATTAAGGCTGAGGAAATTTACGGTCTCATCTTATCGTGCTGGTGGTGGCTTTGCATTTAGTAATTAAATTCTCACAACTGCATAGTTGGGTGCCAGGCAAAAACATCCTGGCTGAGGAAGGGCTTTCCGCTGTGTGCCAAGTGGAGTTATTTCCAACAGCCATCAGCATCCAAAAACATGCTCGAAAGACGGGAGCTGCAGGACTCCGATCAAGGAGGAATCATGGATTAGACAAAGAACTGCTTGTCCCTTTGCTTAGAGAATTTTTTTGAATACCTTAGGGGGAATTAATTTTAATTTGCTAAACATGGTTTTGTTTGTTTAATGAAAAGACGATTGCTTTTATAAAGAGTCGTGTAAATTGTTTACGGATCGACGAAACAATGACCTGAATTTTACAAACCTTTCTTTCAACAAAAATGAACAATATAAGTGAAGGGATTGTTCAAAGTTGAAAACCCATTTTTAAGTTCTGGAAAATTAGTAGAGAGGGATTTTTAGGACCTTTTATTAGAGATGAGCGAACTTTTTAAAAGTTTAGTTCGGCACTTTCGACGAACTTTCATGTAAAGTTTTGAATACCTTAGGGGAATTGGAATTGAACCTTAAAGCGACTCTGTACCCACAATCTGCCCCCCCCAAAAAAAACGCTTGTACCTTCGGATAGCTGCTTTTAATCCAAGATCTTTTCTGGAGTCCGTTTGGCAGATGATGCAGTTACTGTCCTAAAAAACAACTTTAAACTTGCAGCCCTGTGTCAAATCGCAGTGGCCTAGAGTGTCTGTGCCCTAACCTTGCATCACCTCTCCATCCCTCCTCCCCACCCTCTTCACCATTAGGAATGCCACTGGCAGAACTTTTCCTATTCCTCACTTGTCTGAACATTGCACAGGTGCCTTAACGATCAAACTCATGTGCAGTGTTCACACAGGTGAGGAATAGTAGAAAACCTGCCTGGAGAATTCCTAATGGTGAAGAGGGCGGGGAAGAGAAACAGAGAGGTGATGTCAGCCTAATGCACAGACACTCTAGGCCACGCCAATTTGACACATGGCTGCAAGTTTTACTTTTTTTTTTTTTTAGGACAATAACTGCATCATCTGCAGAACGATCTGAAGGTACAAGCGGTTTGGGGAGGGCAGATTGTGGGTACAGAGTCACTTTAAATGAACAACACTGAAAGAGCTAAAACAGCGTCCACCTTCTCCGGTCTCCAGTGTCCTCCACAGCCGCCAAAATTCTGCTTAGCCAATCACTGACTGAGATGGGACATTGCTGCAGGCAGTGATTGGCTGAGTCTGTGCTCAGCCAATCACTGGCCATGGTACTGTCCCATCTCAGTCAGTCAGTGAATGGCTGAGCGGGCTGTCACTCCTGAGATGAGTAGTCTGGATGCGGCTGAAGCAACAGAACACCGGGGGAGTGCAGACAGATGAGCATACCTTTTTTTTTAGATGGGCGGCTACCATCTTTACGAACTCATTCTGAACTTTGCAAAAAGTTCGGTTCAGTACCAAACCAATCTTTTTGTAAAATTTGCAACAATTCTCAGTTCAGAAGATTCGGTTTGCTCATCTCTAACCTTTATTTAGTCTTCAAAGAGTGTCTCTTCCTTTAGTAAACTGACCATGTCCATTCATTGTACACACTATGGGGGACATTTATGAAGACAGACATATGAGTACATCAGTCTTAAATAAAGCTTGCCCCCTTTTTCCTGGCGGGATTTACTAAGAGGCACACACCTGTTATTAGAGCAGGCCGGCCCTGCTCCCTGCAGTTGTAGATTTTCATCATGATTAGTTATTTAATTAGTTGTATCAGGTGTAAATTATGATAAATGAGGTGCAGGAGAAGGCTTGATCGAACATTGGAAAAAGCTAGGTTCGATCGAACTTGAACCTAGCCGGACCTTTCAGGGACCGTCCGGGGACATCCCCGGGACCACCTGGAATTCCAGGATTCAGCCTAGGTACTAGGACCTTTACATTGATGGCCTATCCTTAGGAATATGATCTACAGTCAGCACCACGGCCACTCAACTGTTCAGTATCATATAATGCAATCCACAAGGTTATGGCCAGGTTGGGTTTCTAACTAGATCCCATTCACTTTTACTTCAATGCAAAAGTCCCAGAAAATGTCTTTAAATGGTGGTTAATGGGTTGACCCACAGATTTGGAACTTCATCTGATCTGGTTATCATTGAGGATTATAGGCTTTATCCATGTTTCCCTGGAAGCCCTAAGGCGGCATCCAACTTCTGCAGAATTTGGGTTCAGAGAACGTTGCCTAACCCGAACAGCTTGATAGGTCCTCTCAACACTATTGGGAACCTTTCCAGCAAAACAAGATTCTCATTTAAGACCAAGCCTTTTATAAATTCTGATGTCTATCCCCCTCCTCTAACTACATCACTATACATCTGTGCTAATTTGCCTTAAATCCGATAACCAAATGAATATTAGCTCTCTGTATTCTATAAAGATGACAAAGTACAGCAACGAGATTAGTAAATCATCACCTTACATTTTATCCATTCAGGATTCTCAAATCGATTTTTCGATGTAAAATTAGACGAGCAATTTGCAAATGAATAAAAAATTAAAGCTATAATAAGCCGCAATAAAGGAGGCGGAGGCAGTGGAAGGGTTAAACATAATACATGGTCCATTTACTCAGCATAGACATAATTGATTGCTGAAATACATTCAAAAGGAGTGACATTCTGTGAATCTCCAGATGAAAAGAACGATTTGGAAACATGCCAACCCCGGCTCGACGTGACCTTTCCAAGCACAAAGGATGAGCTGTGTGTGCCCTTCTCGCAGACGTCGAAGTATAACTGTATCTCGCTACCCTCCTTCCTCCACCTTCACTTTAGTCTCTTGTAAAATCAATACCTAATTATCTCTACCTCTGTTGTACACCCTCCCCATTACCAAAATTCAAGGACTCTGATAGGTATTTACAGCAATCCTCTCAAGTCTGGGAGATTATAGCGGGGCTACGAATACCTGACTGTAAGATAAGTGCGGGATACAAGAACGGTAGTCCTATCCTATTACTGTCTTGTCCTCTCTTGGTTGCTGGCCGTGCCGCTTCGGAGTGTTTACTTTTGAAATTGAATTAAAGGGGATTTCCACTGAAATGTTAGTTCGAAAATTGATCTGAGAGAAGCGTGAAACAGTATGGTCGTCTTCCTTCCTTTTTATATGCTCTTTATAAGTCCATGGGGGGGATTTATGAAGACCGCCATACAAGTACGCCAGTCTTATATTAGGCCCCGCCACCTCTTCCCAGACAGGATTCACTAAGAGGCGCACGCCTTTTAGTGAATCCAGCCGGTCCGGGCCCGAACCTGCGGCCGGCATACTAAATCTACACCTCTTTCCAGCAGGTGTAGATTCGGATCATGATTTACACCTGCGAGTGGTGTAAATCATGATAATTGAGCCGCGTGAGGAGGCCACGCCTCCTCCCCGCCTTGTCATACCCTCCCAAGCTCCCCAAGCCCACATATCGGGGGAGCGGGGCGTACGGGAGGCGTACGCCAGGGAGAAGGGGCGAATCATCAGGATAAGCCCTCACTATACAACCAGTTTTCCTTCACATAGCAGTTCCCTAGGCCACCACCTGTGCAGGCAACTGCATCCCACCCCCCTTCATTTGAATGCACTTGAGTTGCATCTACACACCTCACTCAGGGAGTTACCATGGCAACACCCACTGCCTCCTTAGTGTACTACACTAGCTAGGAGAAAGGTCCAGAAAGAGGGCCAGTGGCGTCGCTAGGCAGTTTTATTCGGGGCTCATGCCCCGAATAAAATGCCTGCTGCCCCGGATCTCTTCTGCCCCGCTCTTGCGAGCCAGATGCGGCTCTTTTGATGGCCGCATCTGGCTCGCAGATTGCAGCTGCTGCTGTCCTCCTTACCTACTGGCCGCCCGCAGCGCCCGGACACTCTCCTCCATCCAATCAGCGGAAACCGGGAGTGTGGGGCCGCTGCGGTGGGCCCTGGTGCACGTATCCAATTAACGCGTGCGCCACAGCCCACCGCAGCGGCCCCACGCTCCCGTTCTGAGCTGATTGAGTTGTAGGAGCACCTCCGGCCGCTACGGTAGGTGAGGCGGACAGCAGCAGCCGCGATCTAGAAGGAGGTGAGCAGGCACGGGGGGAGAGAAACGGGCGAGAAGCACAGGGGGAAAGAAGCAAGGGGGGAGAGAAACGGGAGAAAAGCATGGGGGAGAGAAAGAGGGGAGAAAAGCATGGGGGAGAGAAAGGGGAGAAAAGCATGGGGGAGAGAAAGAGGGGAGAAAAGCATGGGGGAGAGAAAGAGGGGAGAAAAGCATGGGGGAGAGAAAGGGGAGAAAAGCATGGGGGAGAGAAAGGGCAGAAAAGCATGGGGGAGAGAAAGAGGGGAGAAAAGCATGGGGGACAGAAAGAGGGGAGAAAAGCATGGGGGAGAGAAACAGGGGAGAAAAGCATGGGGGACAGAAAGAGGGGAGAAAAGCATGGGGGAGAAAAGCATGGGGGACAGAAAGAGGGGAGAAAAGCATGGGGGACAGAAAGAGGGGAGAAAAGCATGGGGGAGAAAAGCATGGGGGACAGAAAGAGGGGAGAAAAGCATGGGGGAGAGAAACGGGAGAAAGTAACAGAGGAGAGAAAGAGGGGAGAAGAGCATGGGGGAGAGAAAGAGGGGAGAAAAGCATGGGGGAGAGAAACAGGGGAGAAAAGCATGGGGGAGAGAAAGAGGGGAGAAAAGCATGGGGGAGAGAAAGAGGGGAGAAAAGCATGGGGGAGAGAAAGAGGGGAGAAAAGCATGGGGGAGAGAAAGAGGGGAGAAAAGCATGGAGGAGAGAAACAGGGGAGAAAAGCATGGAGGAGAGAAACAGGGGAGAAAGTAACAGAGGAGAGAAATGGAGGAGAGAAACAGGAGAGATAACCATGGGAGAAAAACATGGGGGAGAGAAATGGGGGAGAGAAACAGGGGAAAGAAACAGGGGAGAGAAAGAGGGGAGAAAAGCATGGGGGAGAGAAAGAGGGGAGAAAAGCATGGGGGAGAGAAACAGGGGAGAAAAGCATGGAGGAGAAAAGCATGGGGGAGAGAAACAGGGAAGAAAGCATGGGGGAGAGAAAGAGGGGAGAAAAGCATGGGGGGGAGAAACAGGGGAGAAAAGCATGGGGGGAGAAACAGGGGAGAAAGCATGGGGGAGAGAAAGAGGGGAGAAAAGCATGGGGGAGAGAAAGAGAGGAGAAAAGCATGGGGGAGAGAAAGGGGAGAAAAGCATGGAGGAGAGAAACAGGGGAGAAAGCATGGGGGAGAGAAACAGGGGAGAAGATAACAGAGGAGAGAAACAGGAGAGATAACCATGGGGAGAGAAACATGGGGGAGAGAAAGAGGGGAGAAAAGCATGGGGGAGAGAAACAGGGGAGAAAAGCATGGGGGAGAGAAAGAGAGGAGAAAAGCATGGGGAAGAGAAACAGGAGAAAAGCATGGAGGAGAGAAACAGGGGAGAAGATAACAGAGGAGAGAAATGGAGGAGAGAAACAGGAGAGATAACCATGGGGGAGAGAAACATGGGGGAGAGAAACAGGGGAGAAAAGCATGGGGGAGAGAAACAGGGGAGAAAGCATGGGGGAGAGAAACAGGGGAGAAAGCATGGGGGAGAGAAACAGGGGAGAAAGCATGGGGGAGAGAAACAGGGGAGAAAGCATGGGGGAGAGAAACAGGGGAGAAAAGCATGGGGGAGAGAAACAGGGGAAAAAGTAACAGAGGAGAGAAATGGAGGAGAGAAACAGGAGAGATAACCATGGGGAGAGAAACAGGGGAGAGAAAGAGGGGAGAAAAGCATGGGGGAGAGAAAGAGGGGAGAAAAGCATGGGGGAGAGAAAGAGGGGAGAAAAGCATGGGGGAGAGAAAGAGGGGAGAAAAGCATGGGGGAGAGAAAGAGGGGAGAAAAGCATGGAGGAGAGAAACAGGGGAGAAAAGCATGGAGGAGAGAAACAGGGGAGAAAAGCGTGGAGGAGAGAAACAGGGGAGAAAAGCATGGGGGAGAGAAACGGGAGAAAAGCATGGAGGAGAGAAACAGGGGAGAAAAGCATGGGGGAGAGAAACAGGGGAGAAAAGCATAGAGGAGAGAAACAGGGGAGAAAAGCATGGAGGAGAGAAACAGGGGAGAAAAGCATGGAGGAGAAAAGCATGGGGGAGAGAAACAGGGGAGAGAGCATGGGGGAGAGAAACAGGGGAGAAAAGCATGGGGGGGGGGAAACAGGGGAGAAAAGCATGGGGGAGAGAAAGAGAGGAGAAAAGCATGGGGAAGAGAAACAGGGGAGAAAGCATGGAGGAGAGAAACAGGGGAGAAAGTAACAGAGGAGAGAAATGGAGGAGAGAAACAGGAGAGATAAACATGGGAAGAGAAACAGGGGAGAGAAAGAGGGGAGAAAAGCATGGGGGAGAGAAAGAGGGGAGAAAAGCATGGGGGAGAGAATGAGGGGAGAAAAGCATGGGGGAGAGAAAGAGGGGAGAAAAACATGGGGGAGAGAAAGAGGGGAGAAAAGCATGGGGCAGAGAAAAAGGAGAAAAGCATGGGGGAGAGAAAGGGGAGAAAAGCATGGGGGAGAGAAACAGGGGAGAAAAGCATGGGGGAGAGAAAGAGGGGAGAAAAGCATGGGGGAGAGAAACGGGAGAAAAGCATGGAGGAGAAAAACATGGGGGAGAGAAACAGGGGAGAAAAGCATGGGGGAGAGAAAGAGGGGAGAAAGTGACAGAGGAGAGAAATGGGGGAGAGAAACAGGAGAGATAACCATGGGGGAGAGAAACAGGGGAGAAAAGCAAGGGGGAGAGAAAGAGGGGAGAAAAGCATGGGGGAGAGAAAGAGGGGAGAAAGCATGGGGGAGAGAAACAGGGGAGAAAGCATGGTAGAGAGAAAAATGGGGGAGAGAAACAGGGGAGATAAGCATGGGGGAGAGAAAAATGGGGGAGATAAACAGGGGAGAAAAGCATGGGGGAGAGAAATGGGAGAAAAGCATGGGGGAGAGAAACAGGGGAGAAAAGCATGGGGGAGAGAAATGGGGGAGAGAAACTCAGAGGGCCCGGGCCCTGGATGTTTTAGGACCCTAGCAACGCCCCTGAAGAGGGCGGAGCTATTCTAATATTATTCTAATACTATTCCCCTTTAAGAGGCAGTTGTGACAGGGATTTGTTGGTTACATTAGTAACATTATCAACAGAGGGGACCACAAGCTCTGTGAGGACCTGTGAGGAGATTTTTAGGAGCCAGCTAACAAGGACTGTGTCAGTGTGACAGATGGGAGTTATGAAGCTATGAAGCTTACTTATTTTTATTATTGGCCAGAGAGGAAGCCTGATCCACTTCACTCTACTAGGTGCATTTTACTTCTTTTATTTATTTTTTTGCCCATTTTCTATATGAAATATTACTCTGTAAATTCAGCCACTAGGTGTCTCCGATACTGGAAAACTGCAGGCTGTCGCTGGGCCTGGCTGTGAGACAGTTGCATAGCAAGATGGGTCAAAGCGGATACACACAAATGCATCCGTTTTACCATCAGTTTCCATCAGTCTCTTCCCCTGTAATTCCCTGGCTGCTGCACAGTGGGTCTTCAGCTTCTTGTGTACCTTATATGACGTTCCTTCAATGCTAAGCCTCTCATATATGTTCCTCATTCCCACATTCAAAGACGAACGGCTCATCCTCCTATGAAGGGCGTAACTACCACCATAGCAGCCACAGAGACTACTACGGGGCCCGCCACATCAAGGGACCCAGTGGCCAACTCCTGCAACACACTCAGCCCCTTGAGCTGTCTTCATTTGCAGCACCTGGTGGCCGAGCGGGCCTTCAGGGTGCTGCATATATCCCTATGAGCACTTAAGTTAAAGAGTCACTGTCGTTTGTTTTGTTTTTTTGTTTGTTTTTTTGCAGAAATCAATAGTCCAGGCGATTTTAAGAAACTTTGTAATTGGGTTTATTAGCCAAATATGCCATTATCTGCATTTAAAAAGCCTTTTCCCAGGTCCCCCCCTCCCTCCTCTTTTCCATCCACTGCAAAAAATCAGGAAATTGTGACTTGTTGCATCAGACGTACACAGTCTGTTCTAGGGAGGGGGGAGGGGGGAGGAGATAGGAAGGAGTTAGCTGACAGCAGAAAGCAGAGAACAGAGGATTACAGGCACAGAGCTGGGTGACAGCTGTAATCAGAGCTCACAGAGGTCTGTGGTGACTGTCATAGGAGATAAAGGCTAAGGGATTTGTAGATTAACTCTTTGTTGTCCTGTTTTGGTCTTTTATTTAGCTCTCTCCATAGGAGAACAATGAAGACAGAGGGGAAAGCTTCAAACTTCTTTTTCATGATAAAAATGCATTTTTCGGCTAATAAACCTAATTACAAAGTTTCTTAAAATCGCCTGGACTATTGATTTCTGCAAAAAAAATTCATGACAGTGACACTTTAAATGTTAAAGGTTATGACTACACTTGATGAGTTTGTGGTCAGTCGGGAGGGGGGCCCAATCAAAAGTTTGCTATGGAGCCCAGCCATTTCTAGTTACTCCCCTGCCTCCCATAACTCCTAGTTCTGCCTCCCATAACTCCTAGCATGTGTGACCAGCAAGCTGAAGGTGACCTACAAGCCGTAACCCTGGGAGGGAAATTATAAACATCCTATTTTGGCCAGTAAGTGCGGAGCAAGTATGAAGGAAACTCCTACAAAGATTTCTTAAGTATATGATGATGATTTGTTTTTGTAATAATAATAATAAAAAATTTATTTGTATAGCGCCAACAGATTCCGCAGCGCTTTTTTTTCTATGCATACAGTACAGAGGTACATAATACGCAGTTAAATTGGAATAAATAAGAACATAGTTAATAAAAATAACAAAAAATACAAAATACAGAGTATAGACGAGACCTGCTCGTTGGAGCTTACAGACTAATTTTCATAGACACCAGGCATAAGTGCTTTATTTGTCCATGGTCCGGCCATTGTACATAATTAGAATTACAGGATGAACCAGTAACAACGCCAATGTCTGATGCAGGTAAACATATAAAGTGCAGGAACAGTCAGAGAAATAGAGCAAGGGAAACAGAAGGGGGAAACAGTTTAGGGAACGTTATAAGCGAGCCTGAAGAGATGAGTCTTCAGGGCACGCTTGAAACTGTGGGTATTGGGTATTAGTCTGATGTGTTTGGGTAGGGCATTCCAGAAAATTGGTGCAGCACGAGAGAAGTCTTGGAGGCGGGAATGAGAGGTTCTGATTATGGAGGATGTTAAGGTTAGATCATTTGCAGAGCGCAGAGCACAGGAAGGATGGTAGGTGGAGATGAGGGAGAAGATGTATGGAGGGGCAGAGTTGTGGAGAGCTTTATGGGTGAGGGTGAGGAGCTTGAAGTGGATTCTGGATTTGATGGGTAACCAGTGCAGTGACTGGCACAGAGGAGAGACATCGGTATAGCGGCTGGAGAGGAAGATGAGTCTGGCTGCTGCGTTCAGGATAGACTGGAGAGGGGAGAGCTTAGACAGAGGAAGACCGATTAGTAGGGAGTTACAGTAGTCAAGACGGGAGTGGATCAGGGCGACAGTCAGAGTCTGAGCGGTGTCAGTGGTAAGGAATGGGCGGATTCTGGAGATGTTTTTGAGATGGAGATGACAGGAGCGTGTAAGAGCTTGGATATAGGGAGTAAAGGATAGATTGGAGTCCAACAAAACCCCCAGACATCGAGCCTGATGCACAGGAGTGATGCTAGTACCACAGACTGAGAGGGAGATGTCGGGTTTAGGTTTGTTAGAGGGAGGAAATACAAGAAGTTCAGTTTTAGAGAGATTAAGTTTGAGAAACAGAGAGGTCATAGTGTTAGAGAGAGCGGATAGGCAGTCACTAGTATTTTGCAGGAAGGCAGGGGAGACGTCACGGGAAGAAGTGTATAACTGGGTGTCATCAGCATAAAGATGGTATTGGAAACCAAACCTGCTGATGGTCTGTCCGATGGGGGCTGTATGGAGGGAGAAGAGGAGGGGACCCAGGACTGATCCCTGGGGAACCCCAACAGTAAGAGGTAGGGGACTGGAAGTAGAGCCAGAGAAGGATACACTGAAGGAGCGGTCAGAGAGGTAGGAAGAGAACCAAGAGAGAGCAGAGTCCTTGAGGCCAAGAGAGCTGAGCATGGAGAGGAGAAGCTGGTGGTCCACAGTGTCAAACGCTGCTGAGAGATCCAGGAGAATCAGCAAGGAATAGTTTCCTTGTGACTTGGCCTTCAGGAGGTCGTTTGACACTTTGGTGAGAGCAGTTTCAGTGGAGTGAAGGGATCAGAAGCCGGTCTGTAGAGGGTCAAGAAGAGAGTTATCAGAGAGATAGCGGGTTAGGCGAGAGTAGACAAGACGTTCCAGGAGTTTAGAGATGAAGGGGAGATTGGAGACAGGTCGATAGTTGGCTGCACAGGATGGATCTAAAGAAGGTTTTTTCAGCAGTGGGGTTATAATAGAGTGTTTGAATGAGGAGGGAAAGATACCAGAGGAGAGGGAGAGGTTGAATATTTTGGTGAGGTGAGCAGTGACTGCAGGAGAGAGGGACTGGAGGAGGTGTGAGGGAATAGGGTCACTGGGGCAGGTAGTAGGACGAGAGGAGGAGAGGAGCTTGGAGACTTCTTCCTCTGTCACTGGGTCAAAGGCTGAGAGCGAAGGGTGAGAGGGAAGGGGACCTATGGGAGAAGTAATAGGAGCTATGGGACTTTGGGGCTGGGAGGTGATGTCGGAGCGGAGAGTGTCAATTTTGGTTTTAAAGAAGGAGGCCAGGTCTTCAGCGCAGAGGTCAGTAATGGGTGTCTGAACTTTGGGCTTAAGAAGAGAGTTAAAGGTGTTGAAGAGGTGTTTTGGATTGTTGGAGAGGGAAGAGATGAGAGAGGTAAAGTAAGCCTGTTTGGCAAGGTGGAGGGCAGAGTAATAAGATTTGAGGGTGAATTTGTAATGAATGAAATCAGCGGAGGTTCTCGATTTCCTCCACAGACGTTCGGCCGTCCTGGAGCACCGCCGAAGAAAGCGAGTTTCCGGGGTGTGCCAGGGCTGCCAGCATCTGTGGCGGGGTGTGCGGAGAGTAGGGGGAGCTACAGAGTCTAGGGTAGTTTTAAGGGTGTTGTGGTAGTGTTGTGTGGCTGTGTTTGGGCAGGTGAGGGATGAGATTGGGGACAGTGAGGATTGAAGGGAGTCTATGAGTTGAGGAGTGTTAATACCACATAGATTTCTGTATATGTATGGGGTAGGAGTGTCAGGAGGGGGGCAGATGTTGGTAATGGAGAAAGAGAGAAGGTTGTGGTCTGATAGCTCAGATGGATCGTTAGAAAAGTTAGAAACAGAACAGTGGCGGAAGAAGATCAGATCCAGGGAATTCCCACCATTGTGTGTGGGAGAGTTGGTTAGTTGTGAGAGGCCAAAGGAGGAGGTTAGAGAGAGAAGCTGAGAGGCAGCAGGGGAGATGGGAATATCAATAGGGATGTTGAAGTCACCCAGAATAAGTGTGGGGACTTCTGTACATAAGAAATGAGGGAGCCAGGTGGCAAAGTGGTCAAGGAATTGTCGAGGAGAGCCAGGGGGACGGTAGATGACAGCTACTCTAAGGGGGAGCGGGCGGAAGAGTCTGATGGTGTGAACCTTGAAGGAGGGGAATGAGAGTGAGGGCTCAGGTGAGATTACCTGGAAGGTGCACTGTGGGGAGAGAAGAACACCAACTCCTCCACCATGCCTACCCTCAAGTCTGGGGGTGTGGGAGAGATGAAAACCACCATAGGATAGAGCAGCAGGGGAAACAGTGTCCGATGGTTGCAGCCAGGTTTCAGTGAGGGCAAGAAGGGTGAAGGATTTGTTAATGAAGAGATCATGAATCTCAGTGAGTTTGTTACACACTGAGCGAGAGTTCAAGAGGGCGCAGGTGAAGGATGCTTGAGAGACAGAGGAAAGGGAGGATGGCAGACAGTGGGTCTTAGTGAGCTTAAAACAGTTTTTGGATGGAAGTGAAAGAGAAGGATTAGCAGTAAAGGAAGGAGGGCCAGGATTAGGAGAGATGTCACCAGCAGCCAGAAGCAGGAGGATAGAAAGAGACAGCAGGTGGTTAAGCAGAAGGTTAAAAGACTTGTGAGAGCGACTTCTGTGCTGAACAGTGGAAGGAGTTGTAGGGAGGTGAGTGAGAGTGTACAGGGTATGGGAGCAATGCATAGGGGAGGAGAGGAGAGAGGGTGTGAACCTCGAAGGAGGGGAATGAGAGTGAGGGCTCAGGTGAGATTACCTGGAAGGTGCACTGTGGGGAGAGAAGGACCCCAACTCCTCCACCATTTGTACTATGTACATTCAAATTAAGTACACTTTGTATATCGGAATACCCCTTTAATACTAAAATCTGTTTTTTCAGATACTCCTTGTATTTAGTGGCATAAAATCTAACATATAAAATATTTATAAAAGTGTATTTTTACACTTTAAAGCAAGTACTATAGACTTCTAGTCACTAGGAAATGCAATTGCCATTTCATGGTCAAAGACCGTACTTGCATGAATATGTCAACCAGTTAATTAAGGGTAATGCAGATTGCAAAGGACTTATCAGACAGATGAAACTTAGCAAGATAGATCCTGCCCCACGCGAGAACTTTGTTACCCAATTAATACATAATAGCTTTAGAAGGTCAAGTGCCCTACTTAAAGAAATCCCAGAATATATTTCTGATAAAAATCAACTTATGGTTTGCACTGATACAGTAAAATAAATTTTATTCGGTTTTTGCAGATGCACTTTTTACTGATTGCGGATCCATAAATGTACGGACAGTGTGAACAGCCCAATTGATATCAATGGGTCCTTAACCCTTTCACGACCATGGGTTATTGATGCACCAATGCCCAGGTCGTTTTGGGACATCAGCTTATGGGATTATAATGATCCCATAAGCTGATGTCCCTATGTCTGCCCCCTTTGCCTCTGTCCCCTGCCGCTGTTACAATCTTGTGACAGCGGCAGGGGAGAGAGGGGAGGGGGCAGAGCTCATGGGCGCTCACCCCATGTGCCCAGCCTTCCCTCCCCCCGCCGTCCTCAGTAGCCAGGAAACTGGAAGCCTGAGGCAGCCTGAGAAGCCTGAGAGCCCTTATGGTCAGCGGACAGAGAATTCTCCCTCTGTAGAGTGAGAATTCTCTGTCAGAAGCCCTATAGATGCTACGATCGTGCTAACCGCAGTATCTGAAGGGTTGACTCTTAGCACCGACTCCGGTGCTGAGAGTTGTGGCGGGTCTCCACCTATCACTGATAGCCGGGACCCGCTGCGGATGACACAGGCGCAGCTCCTGCACCTGTGTCATCCTGCGGCATAAACTAATGTCGCTGCAGCATCAGGCATAGGCTGCAGTGACGTTAATTTACAGTGCAGTGGCGGGAGGGGGGTAATTTGTCTGTACTTGCGGATCCGCAATTATGGACAAAACTACAGAACGCACAAAACTGGCTGAACTGAAGACAGATGTCAGACAACCAGGATATGCCAGCTGTGTAGAGACTATGATATCCATCTTCAATAGCCGTAAAGTGTACCGGCACTCCATTACTGCCCAGAGATCACATCCCCTTATGTGAGCTTTCCTTTTCTCCTCTATTTCCATTAAGGAATGGACCATTAGGTGAACAGACTGAGTCGCCTCCATAAGCCTTTGTATTCCATTGATCAGTATTTGAACTTACAAAAATCTATAATGGCTTTAGTCAACAGTAATACCACCTTCCAGTCCTGCAGTATTGATTTTACTATATCCTTTTTCTCTATACTGATCTTTGGCAATTAGTAGATGGGAAGCAAAGAAAAGAAAATCCTTTGTTCTGATCATGTAAAATGATGTTTCCATAAAAATGATGAACACGGCACATTTTCCAAATATTTTTGTTTACCGCACGAGTTTCCGGTACTGCAAGCAGTATGGTAAGATTGCAAAAAAAAAAAAAAACAATAAAACCTTATTCTAGTTTTATATAATTTGATAGGGGGATTCGGTAGGGCTGGGTTCACACTGTGTTTTTGCAATCTGTTTTTTCATCTGTTTTATGCAAAAAAAAAAAAAAAAACATGAAAAAATTGATGCATTTGTGTGCATCCGTTTTGACTCATTTTTCCATTGACTTCCTTTATAAAAAAAAAAAAAAAAAAAAAGGATCAAAAAACGGAGCTAAGTACATCTGCTTTTTTTTTTTTTAGCATAAACCAAAACATGGTTGGAAAAAAAGTCAATGGAAAAATGGATCAAAATGCATCCATTTTCTGCATAAAAGGCATAAAAAAAAAAAAAAAAACTGATTGCAAAAACGCAGTGTGAACCCAGCCTTAAAGGGATACTCCGGCAAAAATATTTTTCTTTTAACTCAACTGGTTTCAGAAAGTTCATGTTTAAGAAATAATATTTAAAAAAAATGTGTATATATGGTATATATGAGGATATAACATACTTTTGGCGGAAGCAGCACAGAGATCCCAGTTTATATACCTTTGCCACCACAATAACATCTGTGTAATGGATTGAACCTCTAATCACATCCACTGAGAAAAGTCAGACATGGACGTCAACATTTATGTAATAACCCAATTTATTCTGGCATGTGGAAAAGAAGAGATTGATGGCTTTAATACGTTTGTTTGTACTGAGAATAAAGCCTTGACAAATTAAAAGATTATTCCAGTCCCTTTGAAGATTCTCTCCTGATTCTCTCGTTCTGGAAAACTCTGTGTACCCATAAAAAAAAAAGTGAAACTTGTTACTGATCATAGAGATTAGGATGTGTGCTTTCCTGGAAGTGGTAAAAGCAAAAAGAGCTGTCAGAGAATAATTTACTATAATAAAAAAGTAAAAATGTCTCAGCAGCAACAGCAAAGTTTAATCATTTATCTACTGAGAAAAATATTGGTTTAAAGTGTCCCTGTCGTTATAACTTTCAAAATCTAAATCAACAGTAGACGTGATATAAAGCAAGTTTGCAATTTACATTCATTTTTTTTTTCAGTTATCATAGAAAACACTGCACTTCCTGTGTTTTGACTCTTTTTTTTTTCTCCCATTGAGTCTAAACACAGGAAGTCCAGTGTTTTCTCTCTCAACCAGCACAAGACTAAAAAGTTTAGGAGACTGGACCTGTATTTCTGGTAAGTTCAGCTTTGTTTTACAGCATGAGAAGTTAAAAAAAAAAAAAGAATGTATATTGCAAACTTTCTTTGTTTGGCATCTACTGTTGATTTAGATTTTGAAAGTTATTACGACAGCGACACTTTAAAGGGAACCTGTAATCCCAGCATCCAAGGCGGAACTCAACCGGCCCCCTCAAGAGAGCCCCCCATACTCCAGACCCCCTGATAGACCACACACACACTGCTCCAGTGATTTTCTAGGGACATCCTATGGCATATTGGGCGTGCTGAGGAGCGAGCAGCAAGTTCTCTGCAGCGGGATCGGCATCAGGGGCAGGACCAGAATGAGGGGGTAAGTATGGGAGGCTCTATCGGGAAATTGAGGGGGTTCTGACCAGGGTGCAGGTATGACAGGTTCCTTTAAAGTGACTCTGTAACCACAATCTTCCCCCCCAAACGACTTGTACCTTCGGATAGCTGCTTTTAATCCAAGATCTGTCCTGGGCTCCATTTGGCAGGTGATCCAGTTATTGTCCTAAAAAACAACTTTTAAACTTGCAGTCCTGTGTCACATTGGCGTGGCCTAGAGTGTGTCTGCCCTAGGATTGCAACACCCCTCCGTCCATCCTCATTACTAGGATCGCCCCCGGGGAGGATTTTTTTCTATTCCTATTCCTGTCTGAACACTGCACAGGTGCCTTAAAGATCAAACACAACTACAGTGTTCACACAGGTGATGAATAGGAGAAATTGTTCTAGGGGTATTCCTAATGATGAGGATGGTGGGGGGGGGGGGAGAGAGGGGTGTTGCAATCCTAGGGCATGGGTACTCTAGGCAACGCCAATTTGACACATGGCTGCAAGTTTAAAAGATGTTTTTTAGGACAATAACTGCATCACCTGCCGAACGGACCCCAGGACAGATCTTGGATTAAAAGCAGCTATCAAAAGGTACAAGCGGTCTGGGGGGGTCAGATTGTGGGTACAGAGTCGCTTTAAGGATATTAGTAGTTGCTACATTCTTCATATATCCATTATACATAAGATAGAACCAAAAATGTTTTGGTTCTATCACACAGTTTGGTAATAGATGTGTGAGTAAGCCATTGGGGTACAAGTGATATTTAATAACTCATTATTTACATTAGGACCATTAAAATATAAGGATGTACCTGTCACCCCTCTTGACCCGTCCCCATGAAATAACACATCTAGGACATTTTTTTTTATAGCTCTGTGTTATACGGTTCCTCTGATATTCTCACTAGAAAGATATGACTAATTAACCAGTGAATAACAGTGTGGGGCCTCACCCCGAGGGGAACAGCATGTCACCGAGCTACAAAAATAAATTAACGACAATTGTTATTTAATTATTATTAGTAGTAGTAGTAGTAGTAGTAGTTATTTTTAAAGCTGCCTTTTTTCTAGAGCAGTATATAAGCAACAAGGAGTGACTCACAGGAACATTACATGTATAAAGTAAATGGCAGACTGGTACCTAGGGATAGAGAATCCTGTTCGCAAGGGCTTTACAATCTTTGGTATTACATGAATTTGCTAAAACAGACAGGCCAGGAGTGGTGACAAGTCCTCTTTAAAGGGGTATTCCCTTCTCCATAATTATATCTAAAACATTAGGTAATTAAAAATTAAGAAACTTTTCAATTGGTTCTTTTTACCTTTTTAGCTCTGGCTCCCTGCTATACCCTCAGATGTGTCTGATGCGTTGACAGCTGATTGTCCAGGTTCCCACCACTGTTATCAGCAATGGCCTGGCTGGGATGATGACTCACTGCCTGGTTGGAACAATCTCCACTGCCAGCCACCTTATTTCAACAGTAACCAATCACACTTATATCTCCCAGCTCTGTGAAGTTGGTGTAGCTGAGCTAAGCACAGAACAGCAAAGCTCAGCACAGAACAGCAGGACAGACCATCAGCTGTGATGCCAGCCCTAGTGTTACTGGTGAAGAGGACCATTCACAGTTAAGGAGCTCATCCACTGAGGAAACTAGGAAGTGAAGTAATCTTCAAGGCATATGCAAGGTAAAAAAGGAATAACCCTTTAAATATGTGAGCTACACAAAATACAGTGATTTTAAAATCCAGACCCATGTACTCATACAGCACTAGTATCAATAAAATCTTTAAACGGCCACAAATGGACCAAAATATTCTGCCAAAATTTCTGCAGAACGTTACATTTGATGTTAGGAAATAGTTAATTTTGCCATAGGGGTGATTAAAATGCTAATTTATGTGCTGGAATTTAATAATTATTTTGTAGTGGAATCCATGGGAATTTCTTTCTACTATAACATTCCATTATCCTTAATTGCAATCCACAGTCTAGTCTACACAATGAGAAATTTTCCGATGTAGAGTGACAATTCGGGTACATTAAAAATTATAATTAAAAATTATTGCTGGATATTTGCATTTGGTGCCAGAACACTGACCAAAATACAATGGGGGACATGTATGAAAAGGCGAAAGTGCCTTTTCCAGGCACAGATGTAGCTGTTTGGTGTAAAAATATTTGCAAAGGGTATTTTTGCGAATATTTTTTCGCATCGGCCCCATCTGCGCCACCTTTGCCAGTGGGCCGGAGAGGGGGCATTACGGGGGGTGCATGCGCCGCATTTATAATTTTTCCGGCGGAAAAATGATACTGAAACCTACACCAGCTCTGAGCTAGTGTAGGTTTCAAGATTTCGCACGGACGGGCTGTGTGCACTCATGATTTATGTAGAGGCAATGCGCATCTACATAAATCCCCTAAGCTGCGGGAACATTTGTAAGCCCGGCGTAAAAAACGTCCCCCTATGTGTGAACATAGCCATGCAGTGAAATCAACCGAATGTAATGCTAAAGGACAACTAGGGCGCTCAAAAAATAAATCATTAAATAAATAATAGTTTTATGCTATGTTCACACTACGTGAAACTACGGGCGTAGTTTTGAGGGGCGGAACATAGCCTTAATTCAATAGGATCCCAATCGGAGCGTACACACATCGCATGCACTCCGGCTAGGATCCCATGCGGCACGGGAAAAAACTGAGGCTATGTTCACACTACGTAACACACTGGCCGTTTCGTGACCCCGGATGATCCGTCCGGCTGCAGAGCTCTGATGCTTGCTTCACTGTGTGAACTGACAGGTCTTTCTGCGGACAGAATTCACTGAATTCCGGCCGCAGAAAACTGACATGACGCAATGATCAGGGCACAGACCAGCCGTTCCGTGACCCAGCCGGGGTCTCGGAACGGTCTGTTACGTAGTGTGAACATAGCCTTATACTTACCCTCCCAAGTCCGTCTTTGTTCAAATTTCCTGCCGACCGGCCAGCGTCTTCCTCACTTCTCTACTTCCTGGTTCTTTGGCTAGAGAGTGTCAGATAGCTGATAGCTTAGTTGAGCAAGCTGTGAGTAACATAGTAGAAGGGGGCTGGCAAAACTAAGGGACAGTAGTTAGTCCTTCTACTAGTGACAACATCGAAGCAAGATGGAGCCAGCTGAAGAACCCATGGTCGACAGTGATCAGGCAAGTATGCTTTTTCATTACTTCCGTAGGGTTAGGAAAGATATGGAAGGGGAGCAGAAAGGTGATTGAAACACATTACCCAGTTATACAACTTTTAATGTGTTTTAATTGCCACAAAAATAAAAAATATTTTTTGCCAGAGTTGTCCTTCAGAAATACAAGTATATGCCCATAAATTTAAACCCTAGATGACCTATACCATATACCCATATACCCACCTGTGACCAGATGACCCATGACATACCAGTACACCGTGCTTTTGTTATGGCACTATGAAGTGAGCTCCGAAGCCAAGCGCGCTTAATGGTGGGTGAGGACTAGCTGCTATCAGCAGCTGGACCCTTGCCGTTAATTAAGGAGCTGCTTCTGTCACATAAATGCCACATTGGCACTGCTGCATTAAAGGGGTTAAGGAAGTACTGCAGCACGATCAATGCAGCCCGTCCTTAACCCCTTTAATGCCACAGTGCCAGTGTGGCGTTTATGTGACAGAAGCAGCTCCTTTCACTAACTGATCGGGACCCCCACAGTGTGATTTTGGGGGCTCTGATCATTTTGCCTGACTGCAGGAGATCTAATACTTACCTCTATGCAGTCTTTTCTGGTGCACTTCCATAGGCAGGCTCTATGAGAAGAGTAATAAGTCCCCTTGAGGGACTTAAAAAGTGTGGGGGGAAAAATAAACAATTTAAATATGCCAACCCCCCCCCCCCCTAAAAGTTTAAATACCCCCCCCCCATGTCCAATTATCCAATATAAATAAATAAATATATTATATATTGTATAATAAAAAGTGATGAAAAACCCAGATCTAACTAAAACTAAAATAATAAAACTAGAGATAATATTTTACCGTAAAGTGCATTACGTAGCCACAGGAACCCTCCAAAGAAACAGAAAGTGCAACAGCAACCCACAGATGCAAGCGCTTACCATATATAATCCCCCTGCCATACACATGATAAAAACCTGCTCTATAGATATTAAAAAATGAGGATCTTAGCAAACTATTTGATCAAACAGAGTGTACCATGTCACCACATTAAGGTGTCCTCAAAAACATGGTCCCTACTCCAGCATTTTCACACTAGCAATGGCCTCTACTGGGCTGAACAAGCCTACAACTGGGCAGATAGGAGCCAAACAATCTCTTTTTATGGCACCTTCGGGACATGGGTGGTGTGCAAGCCAACAGGAGGCAGCCACACCCCCCACATTCAACAGAAAAAAAGGGGAAAAAATGGCAGCACCTCTATGCCTCTGTTCACACTATCCCTCCAAAAGTTACAAAATTGAATTTTTTTCCCATTTCCCTCTATAAATAATATTTTTGGGGTTCTGCCATATATTTTATGGTAGATTGAAAGGTGTCATTACGAAGTACACCTGTTCGTGAATAAAAAAAAGCAACCACTGTGGGACTGTGAGAAAATACTCAAGATGTTAAAGAGGTATTCTGGAGAAAAAATCTAACCAACTGGTTCAATAAAGTTATACAGATTTCTAAATTAAAGTGGTAGTGCCGCGCTAAACAATTATTCACTAAATAACACAATTACAAAGTTATACAACTTTGTAATGTATGTTATGTTAGTGAATCGCCCCCTTCCCCGTGTTTCCCCCCCACCCCCACCAGACCCGGAAGTGTAGTGCTCTATACATACCTGCCTCTTGCCGACCCCGTCCACCATCTTGTGCCATGATGTCATCTTCGGACGGACGGACGATCCACTCCGACCGTCCCTAGTGCCGGCCGCCCTCTGTGCTCAGCCAATCGCAGCTGAGCAGCTGATGATGCGGCAGGGGGCCGCCAGCACTAGGGACGGTCGGAATGGTTCGTCCGTCCGAAGATGACATCATGGCACAAGATGGTGGACGGGGGTCGGCAAGAGGCAGGTATGTATAGAGCACTACACTTCCGGGTCTGGTGGGGGTGGGGGGGAAACACGGGGAAGGGGGCGATTCACTAACATAACATACATTACAAAGTTGTATAACTTTGTAATTGTGTTATTTAGTGAATAATTGTTTAGCGCCGCACTACCCCTTTAATTTTATTTAACAATTAAATCCTTCCAGTAATTATCAGTAGAGATGATCAAACACTGGAAAAAGTTAGGTTCTATCGAACACGAACCTTTTCGAACCTTCCACATTTGCCTCCCGATGCCTTCCCGTTCCGTGGGGAAGGAGGAGACAGCCCAAGTACTGCCTGTAATTCCGGGATACAGCCTAGGTAATAGGCCGTATCTCGGAATTCCAGTCGATACTCTCGACAAGGTTCGACAAGGTTCAAGTTCTATAGAACCTAACTTTTTCCGGTGTTTGATCATCTCTACTTATTAGCTGCTGTATGTCATTCTTTATTTAATCAGACACAATTCCCCCTGCTGCCACCTTTGCATCAAACTAGAAATAACAACATGACGTTCTCAAGGGCATATACTGTAGGTTTTTTTTTTTAAATAGAACTATTATTTTAAGATTTTTTAAGAATTCTTGCAGTAGGAATGTTCCTTATTGCCCCCAGCAACCAATCAGGACACCGCTTTCATGTTACCAGAGCTGAGCTGTGATTGGTTGCTATGGGCAACTAAATACATTCCTAGCATAAAAATGCTTGATAAATTACCCCCCCCCCCCCCCTTTCAATTCCGTATAACTTTCTGGCACCAATTGATTTGAAGCTAATGTATTTTCTCCATAATACTAATTAGATTAGTTAAATGCAGAAGCTATAGATATTGCGGCACTGCTGCGCCACTTGTCACAGGGCTTGCGTGATGGATAGCTTTCACTTGGTCCCAACACAAACTTGTTAAAGTGTTCCTAGTACCCCCTCCTACGGTGTGAGGCCATGTTCACACTATGTATAACACCAGCCGTTCTGTGATCCTGCCAAGTCACAGAACAGCCGGTGTCACTGGAGATAATGAGTACCAGCCGGATGATCTTCACTTCTGCTGAATTTGGACACGGACGCACCCATGGGCACCCACATCTGTATTCCCCGCTCCACACAATGGAGCGTGAGGCCAGAGCCACACTCTCCATTGTGTGAGCTAACAGGTACTCTGCGGCTGCTATTCAATGAATAGCGGCCGCAAAAAACTGTCATGTCAGTTTTTTGTGTGGCCGCTAGCGATCCCAGCCGGAGCGTATACTATGGGGGAGATTTATCAAACATAGTGTAATGTGAAACGGGCTCAATTGCCCCTAGCAACCAATCAGATTCCACCTTTTATTCCTCACAGACTCTTTGGAAAATGAAAGGTGGAATCTGATTGGTTGCTAGGGGCAACTGAGCAGTTTCACTTTACACCATGTTTGATAAATCTCCCCCTATGTGTATACACTACGCCCGTGATTCCATAGACAGAAACACAATGTAAGTTTCATATAATTTGCAAATCAGCAACAACGGCCGTGATTGATATGAAACTTACGTAGTGTGAACATAGCCTGATGGTTCAAGACTCAGACACAGGCATACCTCCCAACTTTTTGGACGGCCAAAAAGTGGTTGAGTCTAGGAAAATTTTACAGACATTTCTATACTTTTTGCAGTCACACATCCAGGATCTGCTGCAGATTGATGCATTTAGTTACATTTATATCTGCAAATCTGCAGCAGATCCTTAGGTCTCAATCACACATAGTAACCCCGTATGTAACTGCAGAACTATGGACAGGATCACAAATGTGTTTCAGTAATGCTGCGTTTACACGGAACGATTATCAATCGAATTTTCGCATAAACGATCTCATTTGAGCGATAATCGTACCGTGTAAACACAGCAAACTATCAAACGACGAGAGAGAAATCTTCCATTTTGATCTTTCAACATGTTCTTAAATCGTCATTCGTCGTTCTCTGAAAATTCGCAGATCGTTTTGTGTAAACAGTCTTTCACCGATTTCCCCTATGTAAAAGTTGGGCTTAAGCGATCTTAAAAGCGATCGCAATAACGATTTTTCTTACGAATTTCCAAACGTTTTTTCTAACGATTTATTCGTCTAAACGCTGATCGTTATAAAAACCAAATCGTTGCTTCAAAATCGTTAAACGATCAATTGGGCAAATTATCGCTCCTTGTAAACGTAGCATAACTGTCTGCATTTGTAAGGACCCATTCATTCAGATAGGTGACACAGATCGCACAATGGCTAAATCACTTTTTGTGACATGGGTTATGTCCCCAAAACAGATCTGTAATACGTACAAACGTGTTTATTGGGACATAGAAATCAATAGAGTCTGAATGTGTGAAATGATATCTGACATAATGTCACATGATTCATGTGAATATAACAATTTTTAGGATCCAACTTGCACCACATGATAGAATAATATACAAGTTTGGGTCTATTATACAATAAGAAACCAGACACTTTCTAGAGCAACATAAAAAGTTTATTAATACAATCTCATTTCTAGGTCAAAAAGAGGAATGTAAGGGCCAAAGGGACCTGGGTCAAAAGTAGGGACCGTCCCTCCAAAAGAGGGACACTTGGGAGTTATGCACAGAGAGTGCAGGGTACATGTAGCATATTTTACAGACGCTGCCTGTGCTGGAGAAGAGAACGAGGCAGGAGAGCCCTGGGAGACCTGGAGCAATGAGGGAGCGTGTGGGAGGTAAGTTTTATTTTTGTTGTTAACACGCTCACCCAGGACGGCCCTCCACTACAGGATCGTCCGATGGGCCCCTGAGTGATGTGCAGCTGCAGTGAGATTAGATGTGGGCAGTTCGGGCCATCGCTAGCTCCCCCCCCCCCCCAGGAGCCTTAGGCCCTGTACAGCCAACTGTAACCACTTGTTACACATCTAGGAGTACAGGAGTACATATGATTTTCAACCGTGACATCTAATGGGTTAAACTGCTGGGATCAAATTCTTTCAATATCCAGCTGGGGGGGACAGATGTAGCTTGTTTGGGCCATAGTCCCAGTGCTCAGGCCAACCCCTACCGATCTAACGTTTATGACCTATCCAGTGCTTTTTGGAATATCCCGAATCTACCTGATTTGAATCTTTCCACGACCACAACATTAATTTAACTTGTGTTAAACATAGCTTTCCTACCCACACCATTAGCATCTTCCCTGCTTCAGTCCCATAATTCATCACTGTCTCAAAGATTGAGTGCAGCAAAGAGGGACTGGCCAAGTGTGAAAGAATACTCGTTCTGTAATGGTGCCAAACCATTGTATTATTTTGTTGTAAAGATTTCCTTTTTGTCTCTGTAGAGTAACAGTGACACTAAGTGAAATAAATGTTATTGGAGTTCTTTATCAAACAATTACTTAATGTATTCAGATGAGGTGCCTCATTACTACAAGGGCATTGAGGTCTATTTCACAACATATGCCACGGATTATTTTTCAAACTGACTTTCACTCTATTTAAGCTCTTCAGGACCAGAGCCAGCAATGCGAAACAATGTGTGAAATACTTAACAGCCATGATGTATTAATACATAGGGTAGGGCTATTATTTTGATATTCTATTTGGCCCAGAATCGTTAAAAAGGTTTGTCAATTTCGGGTGCCCATAGATATTAAGCTTGACTCTTTCTATGAATACTTACATTCTTAATGGAGAAGTCCGGCCTCAGGGTTTTGGGGTTTTTTTTGCAAATGGCAGGGCATGGGGTGGGGGGTTTACAACAACAAATGGACTTAGGGCCCTATTCCACGGGACGGTTATCGTTCAGATAATCGTTAACGATAAACAATCTCAAACGACCGCTATTGCGAACGACCTGAAATCGTTCAACCAATTTTACAGAATGATGATCGTAACTTATGATCGTTCTTGCGGTCATCTTATCCTCACTACTGCGAACAACCGAACGACGTCTTATTCCATACGAACGATTTGCGAACGAGCAATGATAAAAAAAGTATATGTAGTGTGTATGTTTGTTTGTATATATGTGTGTGTGTTTGTGTGTATATGTGTGTGAAGTGTGTGTATGTTTGTTTGTATGTATGTATGTACAGTATATGTATGTGCATTTAGTGTGTATGTATGTGTATGTGTGTTTGTGTGTGCATGTGTGTCACAAATGACGTGACCTCTTCATTGCGCAGATTGTTGGTTTTCTTGGGTCTCTGACTATTGCCTAAGGACAAGTCATCATTATTTAGGTCCACTAAACCCCTTTAATATTGCACGGCAGTCTTGTGATTATTGCTTTTGAGTCAGTACATATTTACAGGGGCTATACACACTTATCAACAGTCCAGACTCTCATCTCATCCTGGCGTGTATTAAATCCCAGTATCAGTAGGAATCTCTGTGATGTTGTCCTTTCCTGTTGACATTGCTGTGGTTGTAAAGATCTGTACAGAAAAACACATTGCTTGGCACACAACAGACTGAGCAGGGAAAGAGAACCTGCATAATGTACTGTATGTTATAAGAGAACCTGCATAATGTACTGTATGTTATAAGAGAACCTGCATAATGTAAGGTATGTTATAAGAGATTGTGCATAATGTAAGGTATGTTATAAGAGATTGTGCATAATGTAAGGTATGTTATAAGAGATTGTGCATAATGGCAGTTATCATACAAAGATGTTCAACATAACATAGCAGAAAAATACACAATTGATACATGCAGTAATCCAGCATGACAAGGCTAGAATAGCTCAAGTATTCGGCCTGGTAGGGCAAGAACATGCGTGGTAGATCATGGAGGCCACCGCTGAAGATGAGGTGGAAGGATTTAAAAGCCTGAAACATCTGAGACAGATGTCACATGATCTCTGTCTCTTCTGTTACCAGGCAGGTTGTGACGCCTCATCTGTAACCCCGCCCACCACTGACATCACACAGTGATCATTTGGCCAAGGGCTGGGAAACAACAGCCTCTCCTGAGTAGTATAGGGCAAAGAAGACACTGTTGTTACATTTCTGTCTTTCTCTAATCTATCTATGTTATTGAATAGAAAAACATAGCTAGCTAGCTAGCTAGATAGATAGATAGATAGATAGATAGATAGATAGATAGATAGATAGCTAGATAGATAGATAGATAGATAGATAGATAAAATACAAAAAGTGTTGCAGCACTCAGAGAACAAATATGAGGGTGGGTGCCAGCATACAAGCCGGGGAACCTCCAGGCAATGTAATATATAGTCCAAAAAGGTAGCGGCTCTCCAAGGTAGTGAAAAACAACGTGAAAAATGTATTCACAACCCATGCAATATACAGCAGCGACGTTTCTGACCACAACTGTGGTCTTTTTCCAGCCAGATACACACATGTGTCCCCCTAGGGGTATACATCTCAAACAGTGCAATAATTAGTACATTCAGCTGTGTATATAGTGACGTGTACAAAACATGTGATCAGAGGGACCGAATCCCATTAGAGATATATACAAAGTGAAACATCATGATAATATATAAACAGTGTTGATTGTTGCATTAAAAATTATACATATTCCAATTGACATAAAGGAGCATGTGCGATCGCTCCCCCGATGTTAGGAAAATCGCGCTGATCCATCAGTAAAATCCACAAGAGTGTAGAACGCAAACCCGATTGGAACGCAATCATATGCGTGTAAGTGCAGGTTGCGCATGCGCGAAACATGAACCAATCGCGCTGGAGGAAGGCTCTGACCAGTCTCTGGGACTGCCCACCAACACAACCGTATGTATAGAGATCTATGACCATATAATAAGTAACTGAACTAAATGAAAATAAACTTGAATGACAATAACGCAACCATGTGGATAAACATTCAGAATAAACATGCAAGTTCATGCGGATATGCATTGGCCACCCATTAGCACGGACCCGGGACTAGAGCCTAGGGAAAGGTCTCATAATCATCCCGATACTGGTGTCCGCTCCGGAATCCACAACCATGCCGCTGTGAAGCCGCACAGTGTGAACACCGGGCGAGCACTGCGCAACGTCCATGGGGGCCTATACACTGTACAGCATATTACATGCCAGAGCTCAATGAAGGTAATTTAATTGAAATGAAACCAAATAAAAAATTTAATGAAACAGAAATTAAAAATTATTTAGATTCAAGTATTCCAGTGGGAGCATGTAGTCGAACATCCATGTAAAGGAAAAGTCGCTGTCATCATGAACGGACACTAGTGGACTCTGAACTTGTCATCATGTATTCTCTGTGTCATGAATAGAGATCTAAACTATTTATTTATTTTTTTATTTCTTTATGTCTTTTCATTTTTATTTTTTATTTTCTATTTTTAATTTCAGTTTCAGTTAATTTTTTTATTTCGTTTCATTTCAATTAAATTACCTTCATTGAGCTCTGGCTTGTAATATGCTGTACAGTGTATAGGCCCCCATGGACGTTGCGCGGGTGCTCGCCCGGTGTTCACACTGTGCGGCTTCACAGCGGCATGGTTGTGGATTCCGGTGCGGACACCAGTATCGGGATGATTATGAGACCTTTCCCTAGGCTCTAGTCCCGGGTCCGTGCTAATGGGTGGCCAATGCATATCCGCATAAACTTGCATGTTTATTCTGAATGTTTATCCACATGGTTGCGTTATTGTCATTCAAGTTTATTTTCATTTAGTTCAGTTACTTATTATATGGTCATAGATCTCTATACATACGGTTGTGTTGGTGGGCGGTCCCAGAGACTGGTCAGAGCCTTCCTCCAGCGCGATTGCTTCATGTTTCGCCCATGCGCAACCTGCACTTACGTGCATATGATTGCGTTCCAATCGGGTTTGCGTTCTACACTCTTGTGGATTTTACTGATGGATCAGCGCGATTTTCCTAACATCGGGTGAGCGATGTCACATGCTCCTTTATGTCAATTGGAATATGTATAATTTTTAATGCAACAATCAACAATGTTTATATATTATCATGATGTTTCACTTTGTATATATCTCTAATGGGATTGGGTCCCTCTGATCACATGTTTTGTACACGTCACTATATACACAGCTGAATGTACTAATTATTGCACTGTTTGAGATATATACCCCTAGGGGGACACGTGTGTGTATCTGGCTGGAAAAAAAGACCACAGTTGTGGTCAGAAACGTTGCTGCTGTATATTGCATGGGTTGTGAATACATTTTCCACGTTGTTTTTCACTACCTTGGAGTGCCGCTACCTTTTTGGACTATAGATAGATAGATAGATAGATAGATAGATAGATAGATAGATAGGAGATAGATAGATAGATAGATAGATAGATAGATAGATAATAGATAGATAGATAGATAGATAGATAGATAGATAGATAGATAGATAGGAGGTAGATAGATAGATAGATAGATAGATAGATAGATAGATAGAAGATAGATAGATAGATAGATAGATAGATAGATAGATAGATAGGAGGTAGATAGATAGATAGATAGATAGATAGATAGATAGATAGGAGATAGATAGATAGATAGATAGATAGATAGATAGATAGATAGATAGGAGGTAGATAGATAGATAGATAGATAGATAGATAGATAGATAGATAGGAGATAGATAGATAGATAGATAGATAGATAGATAGATAGATAGATAGGAGATAGATAGGAGATAGATAGAAGATAGGAGATAGATAGATAGATAGATAGATAGATAGATAGATAGATAGATAGGAGATAGATAGGAGGTAGATAGATAGATAGATAGATAGGAGGTAGATAGATAGATAGATAGATAGATAGGAGATAGATAGATAGATAGATAGATAGATAGATAGATAGATAGATAGATAGATAGATAGATAGATAGGAGATAGATAGGAGATAGATAGAAGATAGGAGATAGATAGATAGATAGATAGATAGATAGATAGATAGATAGATAGATAGATAGATAGATAGATAGGAGATAGATAGAAGATAGGAGATAGATAGATAGATAGATAGATAGATAGATAGATAGATAGATAGATAGATAGATAGATAGATAGGAGATAGATAGAGGAAGCTCTTTAACACATATCCCTTGTACTATTGATGCCTGGCAGCAGTTTTAGCAGAGTATGTCAGCTGTCAGTCGGAATTGACTGCGACATTTGGTAACATGTTACATACATTGTCATGTACTATTCTTAGAAAATACAATTTGCAATATCCAGAGCTGCATTCACAACTCTGCTAGTTTCTGAGAACACTTGTACTAGCACTTATTCTTTCTGAAGCAGTTCTGCATAGCTGGAAGGAATCGGATGACCCAAACTCTAACACCACACAGCTTTCCCCCGTCTCTCTCCATAGAAGTGTTTGTGCCGGGAGAGCGGAGAACTTTTGTACTGACCGGTGTGTTTGAAGCGCTGCTATTCCCCTCCATCTACTATTGATTTCTTGACTCGGTCCATTATTTATGAACACTGAAATGCACTTTCAGTAGAGTAAGATGTATTAATTACAGAACATTTTCTTTTTGTTTCCAACCCTTGAGGCCTTGTATATATCCATACAAAGAGACCTACTCCTATTATTCATAATCCAGGCTTCAGAATAAATCTGCATATGTTACATTGCAAATAGCTTTAAGACATATTTGTCAGATTAGGCATCAATGAGTCTACATAAATAAAGAAGAGGCCGAGAGGGCCATGGCCCCTGCATTCTGTTCATCTTGTTTTTCCTGGAAACCCCTTGTAAGCTTTATTATTCTTTAAAGGGGAACTCTGCTGAAAATCTTTTTCTTTCAAACCAACTGGTGCCAAAAAAGTTATAAAGGTTTGTAATTTACTTCTATTTGAAAATCTCCAGTCTTCTAGTACTTATCAGCTGCTGTATGTCCTGCAGGAAGTGGTGTATTCTTTCCAGTCTGACACAGTGCTCTTTGCTGCCACCTCTGTCCATGTCAGGAACTATCCAGAGCAGTAGCAAATCCTCATAGAAAACCTTTCCTGCTCTGGACAGTTCCTGACATGGACAGAGGTGGCAGCAGAGAACAGTGTGTCAGACTGGAAAAAATATACTACTTCCTGCGAGACATACAGCAGCAGATAAGTACTGGAAGACTTGAAATTTTTAAATAGCAGTAAATTACAAATCTATATAACTTTCTCAAATCGGTTGATTTGAAAGAAAAAGCTTTTCACCTAAGTACCCCTTTAAGTCATACTTGTCAGATTAGGCATCAATGAGCCTACATAAATAAAGAAGGGGCGAGAGGGCTATGGCCCTTCGTTCTGTTCATCTGGTTTTTCATGGAGACTTCTTTTAAAGGGGTTATCCAGCGCTACAAAAACATGACCACTTTTCCCCCTCTCTTATCTCCAGTTCAGGTGCAGTTTGCAATTAAGCTCCATTTACTTTAATGGAACTGAGTTTCAAAACCCCATCCAATCTGTAGACAACAGTAGGGGGAAAGTGGTCATGTTTTTGTAGTGCTGGATAACCCCTTTAAGCTTTATATATTCTGCTGAAACCCTTTTTTTTTTTTTTTTTTTTTCAAGTCAACTGGTACCAAAAAGTTATATAGGTTTTTAATGTACTTCTACTTTAAAATCCCCAGCCTTCCAGTACCTATCAGCTTCTGTATGTCCTGCAAGAATCTGTATGTTATTTCCAGCCTGACACAGTGCTCTCTACTGCCACCTCTGTTTATGTCAGGAACTTTCCAGAGCAGTAGCAAAACCCTATATAATACATCTACTGCTCTGGACAGTTCCTGTCACGGACAGAGGTGGCAGCAGAGAGCATTAATTTCTGCAGAACATGCAGTAGCTGATAAGTACTGGAAGATTTGAGATTTTTTTTTTTTATAGAAGTAAATTACAAATCTATATAACACTCGGACATCAGTGGATCAGTACTCACTGGATTTCCCCTTTAAGGAATGTCCATCTCTGTCTCTACCTCTCTTGCTCTGTCTATACATGCAGATGTATTCCCCTTCTATTAAAGTAAATGTAATATGTTCAGAATTTCGTACAGAAAACTCAGTAGCAATGAATTTTTACGGACACGATCTTCTCATCAGTAAACCATAGGGAAAAGGATACAATTTAAACTAATAAGCGGGGCATGTAGGCTTGGTAGATTTTATGGCAGGAGCAAAGAGAACAAGGTCTATTCAAGCACAATAACATTTGTGGCTGTCATGCCATCCTCCCTTTCTTCAGGAGGAAGGTGTGAGGCTTCAGGCTATAAATAAAGGCTTCGTTGAGAGGACGCTCCGGCTCCATGCTGCCTTAAGATTGAATATGTGATTTACCGATAGGGAGTGAGGCAAGGAGTCTTCCAGGGCGATATATCCTGTGATTAATAAAAGGCGTCTTCCCACTCCTGGACTATACAGTACACGCTATGCACAGGAATTATGACCCATGGGTGGCCGGGGGAAGCTGCACCACAGGAACGTGACTTTACGCCTAACAAGAAGGGCACACAGCTCTGCGAATATAATTATTACTGGAAATTTAGAGGCAAGTTTACCCTAGATTTTTTTAATTAGAGTTTTTTCCTTCCGTTTTTTTTTTTACGGACACAAAAACGCAGCTGACACTACTTTTGTGTCCCTTAAAAAAATGGATCTGTTTTGATCCGTTTTTTTTTTTTTTGTTTTTTTTTTTACAATGGAAGTCAATGGAAAAAACGGATCAAAACGGATGCACACAAATGCATCAGTTTTTTTTCATCCATTTTTTATCCGTTTTTTGCAAAAACGGATGAAAAAAACGGATTGCAAAAACGCAGTGGGAACCTAGTTGTATATGTGGATGCTTGAATTGTTCATATTTAGCAGTGTTCAGTATATTTGCCTTGGTAGGGAAGGGGTTTTCTTTCTAAATATCACACTGCATAGCCCTTTCAGGAATATATAAAAGAATGACTCCCAGACAGCTCCTTTAAAGGGGTTGTCCAGTAAAAATATTTTTCTTTCAAATCAACTGGTTTCGGAAAGTTATATAGATTTGTAATTTACTTCTACAGTGGTGCCTTGGATTACGAGCATAATTTGTTCTGGGACCGCGCTTGTAATCCAAATCCACTCTTAAACCAAAGCAAATTTTCCCAAAAGAAATCACTGATATGCAGACAATTGGTTCCACCCCCAAAAAATTATGATTTTTTTTAATATTCTGAATAATATGTAGAAGAGATTAAACAAACAATGAGAAACAGCTGAATATGTGATAGTATAAGTTACTGTACAGTTTAGTAATCAGCATGTGGAGTATAATGTATAGTAACTGCATAAACCTGAAAAAACAGCAGCAGTTTGTAGATGAAGAATGGAGATGCGAATCCCCATAATGCAGTAGTGTAGTAACACAGGCTAGAATAGAGAAGCAGGGCTGCTGTCAGAGGTCTGTGTGGTCACATGACAGCAATGGAGAAGGGGGTGTGCTCAGCATGAACCAGTCAGGAAGAGAGAATCACGGAGCTGTGCAGGAGGACAGTGACAGAGACTTTATATACAGTAGTTTGAATGGCTGAGTGTGAGTGCAGGCACACTATAGCAGGAGTGTGTATAGCCGAGTATAAGTGCAGGCACATTATAGCAGCTGAGTGTGAGTGCAGGCACAATACAGCAGCAGTGTGTATAGCTGAATGTGAGTGCAGGCACCTTATAACAGGAATAGAGAGGATGGAAAACACAAGGGCTGACAGAGACTGCAGGGAGCATGGAGGAATGAGCAGGGCAGATGTGGGCACAGTATAGCAGCGCTCTTTGTCCGGGGAGAGAGTGGTTACAGCTATGGAGAGATTACCTCCACAGTCCTGTCCCCGGATGCAAGCCTCAGCCTGAAGTAGATCTGCTATGATTTGGAAGGTGAGGGAGACTTCCTAGGTCAGAGTACAGTGCTGTAGATCATCCTGTGGAGGCCATGCTCATCCCCCACACCCCCTCCTACCCAGTAGTGTCGAGAGGACACTATAATCCAGCAGTGGTCCGAGCACATGTGGTCCGCTCCATTCATTCTTGCTGAAAGCTGCATTCGCCTTTCTACAACGGATCTATAGAGAATGAATGGAGCAGCAGTGTGTATGAGTGTCCCGCAGCTCCATTCAGCTGGGATTCTGAAGATCGCGGGGGACCACACACACACACACACACACACACACACACACACACACACACTGGAAGTTATGCTCTATCCTGGGGACACTGTGCATAGAACACAACTTGTAGAAGTGGGAAAGAACCTTTAAAGCAAATATGTCTTTAAAAAATTCGTAGATGTATTGTGTAATCAGAGGAATAGTAAGTGAGTAAATCCTGTGACCGAAAGCTTTTCAGACACCCTAGTAAGTGATGTTGTACTATCCAAAACAAACTATCATTTAAAGGATGTTCTCCATCTGCCAGAAGGTCTTCCAGCTGTCAACTTCTGTTGCAGAAATATAAAGGAATCATAACAATGTCACTTGGCTTCTTAACAACATGCTGCTTTCAATAATGCATGTCACATCAAGGGAAAAAAAGATGCCAACAATTCCTCTCAACCCAAGAGAATCAAGCAGGGATCGCCGCATCATTTGTAAGTTCTCGCTTTGAGATGACATTTAATAAGCACCAAAAAAATGTTACTTTTTTTTTAAAAATTTTTTATTTACATTGCAAAATAATCAAGGAGGGGGGATTGGTATATGCAATTTCTAATACCGCTAATTGTATTGTTTATAAGTGAAAATAAAAATAAAAAACAAAAATCAAGGAAAAGAACCAAGGAAAGGACAATAGAAATTAAAATGTTTGCACTTTAATTAAAAAATTTTTCCCCTCTTTTCCTTCTAAGATCCAATTATCGCTCCATGTAATAGAGACAACGATCCACCGATCCTCACCTACAGCTGACCGCAAAACTGTATACATTACTTCTCGTTTCCTGGAGCCACTGCTGTAGCTTCAGAGTGGGTCTTAGAACTGACTGGCCACTCAGCCAATCACTGGCCGCAGCCTGCTACTATACAGCCCAGCATACGATTAGCTTTCCCTAACGTTATTCCTCAAGCGATCCTGGAGGTGGCGGCATAATGTTCCCCCTGCTGTCGTTTTAGTTAAGTTTCACTTAACAGAATTGACAGCAGACACTGCCCTACCACCGCTTGCCTGTGCCGCTGCAGCCGTCCCGCGTCATCCAGCAGCTCTTATCATCCCCCGGCCTTTGACTCTGGGCTGTGGTGAGTACCTAGGGTCATGCCGCAGCGGTCGGGTCGGGTGGGGTGCTGGTTGTGGCTTGGACAGTCAACCTTGTTCCGGACGGGGGGTGGGCTAGTGATGGGACGACCATCTGAGAACCCAGAATCGGCTCTGGTTGCACTGGTGATTCATTTTAAGGCTGTCAAAATCACTACCCCTAAATCCTTCTCTTCTAAAGTCTTTGCCAATACAGAACTGCCAATTTGATACCTGGCTAGAGGATTCCTTCTCCCCCAGTGTATTATTTTCCATTGTTTGCACCACTTATCTAGCAAAGCTAAATCATTTTCCATATTACTGACACCTCTAGGAAAATCAAGCCTATTGTATGTTCTTGTTCATATCCCTCCTCTCACAGATGTCACGGTTTGTTGGCAGAATAATCTCTGCTTCTATGAAATGTGCAAAAGATGTAATCAGCTAACAAACAATAATTTGTTTGTTTGTAGACAGATCTCTGGGGTGTTTAAAATGGGCAAAGATTACTAATGAATGTTTGTAAAACTATTAATCATTAATATAGTAGTTTTGATGCTTATGATAGCTACACCCCATCAGTACCACAGCACCACAGATACTACCCAACCACTTCTGAAATATATTGATCCTGAAAAATTCTCCACCAACTAGGGAATGGGCACCTCAACCAATTGAAGTTTGGGACCATATGACTATCGATATGGAGACCAATCTGACCACCAGGATGTTGACTGCTCACACCAAAAACAGAGCACGATCCGTCTTTCCATGAGTCCATGAAAAACTCAATTACCTTGGGGGAAATGCGTTGGACACAGAATTGTTTCATAACTTTATATCACTGGCAAAATTTGTGCAAACACTGATACATAATAGTGGGATGCTATTCCTGCCAACTAGTGATCTACGTATATATAATCTGTAATATATTTAGTCCAGCATGGGAGATATACTTACCCATAAAACTTGGAACTTAAAGAGGTTGTCCAAGACAAATTTATTTTTCTCCTATCCATAGGATGGGGGAAAGTAAGAGATCACAGGGAGTCTGACCTCTGTACCCAACGCCAATTTCCGCATCTGGCTCCTGGCATCTCTGTTGTGAACAAAGCCTAGGGTACTGCATGAAATGGAGAGAGCCCAGTAAGCTGGAAAAGTGCTTACTTGTCTCTTTCCAGCAGCTCCATAGGAATAAATAGAGCCGCCGGAAAGAGCTGAGTAAGCCATAAGAGTGCTTACTTGATTCGGGGCATGGGTACTCGCTGCTCCATTTACAACTAAGAAGCTGGGGGCCCGATACAGAGATGGGGGGGGGGTACGGAAGTTAAACTCCCAGCGATCTCTTACTTTTCCCCTATCCTGTGGATAGGGGAACAGTTTATTTTCTCCAGACAACCTCTTTAAGTCCAGTACGGAAAATAAACTTACCCTTAAACCCTTTAACTTAGTTGTCCTAGGGTAAGGGCCCTATTACATGGAGCGATAATCTAGTCGATTCGGACGTTTATCGCTATGTGTAAAAGAGACAACAATCAGCTGATGATCGTTTATTTAGGTTTCAAACCTAAAATCCTCGTGCACGCAGCGTAGCATGGCAAGCGACCGGCGATTCCACAAGCACCATACATTACCTACCGCCGTGGCCAGTGATTGGCTGAGCGGTCTGTCAGCTCAGACAGGCCGCTCTGAAGCTGCTGTGGCGCACTGGACCGGGAGGAAAAAGGAACGCAGGAAAAGCCCTGCAACATGCTTAGGTAAAGTATTGTGTTTAAACAAGGACATCGGTAACAATGTCCCTGCAGCCCTCGCTAAACGATTATCAGGCCTTGTAATAGGCCCAGTAAACCAGCGCCGATCTAGCAGATCGGCGCTCGGTTACATTATTGATCAAGCCCCCATCGGCCCGTGGAATAGGACCCTAAGTCCCGTCTAGCATAAGGGACAACCAAACCACTAGCCCCATTAGAGTAGGTAAGTAGAGTGGTATGGTACATCTACTCTATACTGGTCTTAATATTCAAATATCTACCATAACTATCATATAAACTTTAGGCATTAAATAAATATACACCACCTCTATTAGTTATATTTATATATTAGTCTATCTTATATTTATCTGGGACATCTGCCTAATCTTATTAATGTATTTATTGTGTAATCCATACAGATGTTACACCGAGCGAGTAATGCAATCCAAGCTAAAGGCAAAGTGGAGTGTGTCGCCAGGCGAAGCTGTTCATTTCTGAGAATATCATAAAGCAGTCATAGAGACCCATTCCCAGGGCTTGGTCACTTACTTATCCTCTCAGTAGTTTGTATATAATCCCTGTTTATCAGCTTCATTGGCCACAGAAAGGGCAGTATACATTAGTATACAGCCTCCTTATAAGTATGTACTTTTTGTCTTTTATTACATTACATTTATTTTGTGCACTTTCACCGTGTAATTTTCACACCTGCAGAGCCCAGTGGGGCAGGAAGGATCCTCATTTAGCTATTGCCACCCGGCACATCTATTATAGCTATTAATATCTACTAAATAATGAGTTCTGCCCTTTTTGGGACCTTCAGCTGTTGCTAGCAGCTGTGTCTACTGTGACACCGATGTTATCAAGTCTCGAATTATTAATGCAACCTGCTAATGTAAATTCACACTTCAGGCAGAGTAAACGTACATGTTTGGGAAGGGGAGGGGGGGGTCTAATGTATATGGCCACATTAAAAAAAGGGGGGTGCTCTGGGCGCCCAGGCAATGCTCACAGTGCTGCCAAGGCGGCGATTTGCATATCTTCTTTTATCAAAATGCTCAAGAACGTCGGGACGCACAGAAAAATTAATAACAACTCTGCCAACATGAGGTAAAGAGCTGCTAGGGGATATCAGCAGGTTCGTGCTGATAGTTCCCCTTTAATTAGTCTCCCCCACTATTGAGGGTCTTATACACAAGCGATCAGCTGAGGATGGTGAAAACATTTGATCCTTCGTTGAGAGTGTCTTTAGAGCCTGCTTCTAAATTTATGGTCATCAGCCCCACATTTCCCTGTTTTAACAGGATGTGAAGCCAATAACGATAAAGGCAAACTGACAGCACAAATATGCATATATCCGTGCTGTCAGTTTCCAGATCACACCAGCAGTAAATACTTACCTAGTGCGTTGCTGCTGTGATCCAGCATCTTGTTCTCTAGCTCTCTTATACAGCCACTCCTATCCAGAATGATTGACAGCAGGAGGAGGCAGACCTGAAGATACATCGATTGGACAGGAGAGCCGGAGGAACAGGATGCCGGATCACAGCAGCAGCGCAGAAGGTAAGTATGCATGGCTGTGTGATTCGGAAACTGACAACACGGATATATGTATACCCATGCTGTCAGTTTCCATGGCTGCATACATCGAACGTTCTGGTCTGGAGAAGTGACATTGGGACTGTGGAGGTGTCAGCATCTCCGCCCTCTGCAACAGCATTTAATGGATTTTATATGCTGAACTGATAAAATAAAGGAATATTTTAAGGGTAAGTGCCATCTCTATGCTTCTAATTTGTTTGGATTTTGCAAATACCCTACCTATTCATTTGAGAGCGCAGCGCGGCCAACATGTCTTTCCATGTAAAAGACCCCTTACTCTTCCCAATTCACCCACCTTTATGTGATCTACTCTATTTAGAAAATGTGCCTGGACCATTGTATAAATGCAGCACTTTCTGCCTTTGGCCTCGGCCCCAGTCCTCATAGATTAGAAGCTGTTCCAGGCGGGGCCTTTACTCTCTTTGTTTGGATAATTTATGTAATTTTGTATAATTATGTAATTATGTCTGATTAATCTGTATATGAACGTTCAGAATTATAAAGTGCTGCGGAGTATAATGTCACTATATAAATAAGTATTATTATTAATAGAAAAATTACCTTGGAGAATAAAGTGTTTGTCTTTTTACGTGTTCATTTAACTTATTCTAAGGGTGCCCGGGAGGCCCATCTGTGTTGAAGGGGAAATCGCTAGTAGCCCTATATACCTCGGCATTTACACATTGGGGAAGATTTATCAAACATGGTGTAAAGTGAAACTGGCTCAGTTGCCCCTAGCAACCAATCAGATTCCACCTTTCATTTTCCAAAGAGTCTGTGAGGAATGAAAGGTGGAATCTGATTGGTTGCTAGGGGCAACTGAGCCAGTTTCACTTTACACCATGTTTGATAACTCTCCCCGATTGTTTATTCTGTTTTTACCGCATAAATACCTCATAAACAGCCAAACTGGAGGGGGCAGAGGTCAGAGGACTCTATGTCAGAGCCTGTTGATATATAACTTTGGTAGTTTTAGTGTCAGGCGCGGAAAACAATTAACCTGATCCAACTCTGAAGAAAGATGCAAAGATCAGATTTATGCCAGCTACCTGTAATGATCGGCCTTAGACCTTATTTATCATCATTGCAATAATAGTAAATTGGTGTAAAAAAACAACGAGGCATCTGCTTACGGCTTGTAAGCCAAAGTTAGTAAGTGTTGTGTGAGTCAGGAAAGGTTAGGACTAAAGATGAGTGAGCACTAAAATACCTAAAGCGACTCTGTACCCACAATCTGTCCCCCCCCCCCTCCCAAACCGCTTGTACCTTCTGATAGCTGATTTTAATCCAAGATCTGTCCTGGGGTCCGTTCGGCAGGTGATGCAGTTATTGTCCTAAAAAACAACTTTTAAACTTGCAGCCCTGTGTCAAACTGCCGTGGCCTAGAGTATCTGTGCCCTAACCTTGCATCACCCCTGCGTCCCTCCTCCCTGCCCTCTTCATCACTAGGAATGCCACTGGCCGGATTTTTCCTATTCCTCTGAAGTGAACACTGCACAGGTGCCTTAGTGGTCCAGCCCATGTGCAGTATTCACACAGCTGATGAATAGTTGAATACCTGACTGGAGCATTCCTAATGATGAAGAGGGCGAAGAGGAGGGAAAGAGGGGTTGTGCCAGCCTAATGCACAGACACTCTAGGCTACGCCAGTTTGACACAGGACTGCAAGTTTAAAAGTTGTTTTTTAGGACAATGACTGCATCACCTGCCGAACGGACCCCAGAACAGATCTTGGATTAAAAGCAGCTATCTGATGGTATAAGCAGTTTGGGGTGGGCATATTGTGGGTACAGAGTCGGTTAAAAAGCTTGTTATTTGTATTGAGTATTTTTCAATACTCAATTGCTTGATCAAGTAATGAACCCCATGAAAGTCAATGGGAGATTAGAGCACAGCTGCCTGGCTGTGTCTTTAGAGTAGTAGGAAGATTTGAATAGGTTTGCAGCTCCTGGCATCATAATGATACATGATGACACGAGTTCCCAATGCTGGCCCGCAACTTCATGCTCCGTAGCATCCGTGATGTACAGAACGTGTGCATGTGGTCTAAGGGCCTGACCGCCTGGACCCACGAGTTCCCAAGAATGGGGATGCAATCAATTCATTCTCTATGGGACTGCCAAACCCTTCAGAGTGCTGAACTCCATAGAGCCAAATCAGCGTTTTCGGTTTCTGCTCTGTAATGTTTTATGTACATGTACCCTCTGTATTCTGAAGAATATGTTGTGTTAGTTGGAACTGAAGGACCATAGAAAACCACACACTGTGAGATTAATGGCTGATAAAGGGGAAATCTCCTCCAGTACAACATACTAATGTGATGCATCTGGGCTCCCCTACATGAAACATCTGGTACTGATGCCGCTTGTTTCTATCTACCCAGCTGAGAGCGTCAGACCTGTCTGTTTGGCCACATCAGGTGACCTGGGTGTATATAGACCCAGGTCACCTGATTGTGTTTTGTTAGCCGAGAGGGAAAGCTGCTGGAGCAGGGACAGCTGTTGGAGCAACCCACAAATGACCCAGTAGTCACAAAAACCACTTGTGCAAGGGAACCCTGTTCATTTGAATGAGAGTTTGAATCTTGCAATATGGTGGTTCCTGATCGCACAACCAGGAATCGCTGTGTAACCCTAACTTAAAGGGAACCAATCCACACATTTGTGCTGATTAGGTTCCCAGGGACGCTGGACAGATCTTGTAGACAAGTCCCCTACCATGTCGGGAGTAGCTTGCTCAGAAACTCCACATTCCGGTAAAATGTTGTTTAATCCGGCGTGCGGTGCAGGGGGAGAGCCGTGAACTAGTCACAGCCTGGACACCACCCAGATGACCAGTTGACGGCTCTCCCCCTGCACCACATGCCGGATTAAACAATGTGTTGCCAGGATATAAAGCTACAAGATCTATGCAGTGCCACTGGGAACTTAATTAGCACAATTGGTTCCTTTTAATGGTGATTAAAGGTATTTATTTACAATAATTTTGGCTGTATTGAATTAAATCAGATTGTCCAAGGTATAGCATTCCTGCTGCAACATGAGAAAAGCCTTGGACATAGGCATCAGAGGTTTTAGACAGGGTACCATCCAGAAATTTCACTTGGGGTGTGGGGTCCCAAAGACTGTGACGAGTGGTACTATGTTTGGGGTACAAATAAGAATAATCCAAGCAATTTAATACCAACATTGATGATAGTATAGATTTTACTTCCACTATGCAATGTGTCAAGCGAGGCCAGGAGGTAGGTTAAAAAAAAAAAATCTATTTGAACCCAGAAAATTCAAAATGCAAAAAACAATGAGAAAATCAAAAGGCCGCCCCCCCCCCCCCTCCCCCCCCAAAACAAAACGAGGGAAGAAAAGTAAATAAATGAGTTGGATAAAGTCCAAAATGGTGCTATTAAAAAGTAAAGCAATAAAAATAAGCTCTCATATGTCTATGTCATCAGAAAAGATTACCACTCTCGGAATGCGACAATGAAAAAACAAAGAATATTAAGGCCCAGAATGGGATGAATAGTTGCCATAATCTGATTTAAAGAGGTACTCCGGACGGGGGTTATTTTCAGTGTACGGCCGGGGAGGGGTTGGATATAGAAGCCGCCGTTCACTTACCTCTCCGGTTCCAACCCCGGATCCCGGATCGTGCCGCCCCATTCTCCTGTCTAGCTGCTGCTTCTTCGTCTGAGGTGAGGCTTGAGACGTGAAGTCTCAAGGCAGCTCAGCCATTCAGCGGCCGAGGCGGGACTCCGCTACGACCACTAAACGACTGAGATGCTTTGAGACATCACATCTCAAGCCGCAGCTCAGACCAGGAAGCGGCAGTCGTACAGGAGAACGGGGCGGTGCGATCTGGGACCCATCGCTGGAACCGGGGAGGTAAGTGACCGGCGGCTTCTATAGCCAACCCCTCCCCAGCAGTACACTGAAAATAAACCCCGCCCGGAGTACCTCTTTAAATAGGCAAAACTGAGAACACAGAAGATAAAGAAAAGAGCAAGTGCTTTACTATAGGTTATTCTGAGGTTGGATGCTCATACTGCATTAATGTCTGTTTGCACTTTTTTCACCTATACTTTAGGGTGACCTTCCACAGTAGGAGAGGCGTACACGTTCCGAAATTTCTGTGTCCCTTGTTTGCTGGTGGTCCCAGATGCCCAGTCACACTCTATTAGAAAGAAATCAGCTGTTGCCAATATATCATGTCCACTATGTGAGGGTTCAACGTGCATTTGAGGCCAGTCACTGACTGGCTGAGCGGCCAGTTTATCAGCCAGTTGTGACGTGTCAGCGCTAGAGATGAGCGAACCGATTCGGCCGGTATGGGAACCGGTTCGGATTTTTCCAAAAGTCTGAGTCCCGTCAGATTCGGATTTTTGAAAGTCCGTTCCAATTTTTAATTTTTTTTCTTGCTTTCTAAAATGGCAGGAAGCGCTTTCTAAAATGGCAGGAAGCGCTTTCCCATGATGCTCGGAACACATCCAATCAGCAGGGATCTTTAACTAGCCCACCGCCTGTGTGACATCGGTATTGCTTTAAGAGGAGCGCAGTCACATGACCGCATGAGGCAGTCTGCAGAGAGAGAGGAAGGAGACTATGTGACAAAACGCTGCTGCTGCTGTACTGACTTCTGAGAAGATATTGTACAAAAGCAAAGACCAAAAGATTATTAGGAAAGCGGAGAGGAGAAACATATATTGATTGAGAGAGAAAAATAGAGAGGGCGAAAGATAGATAGGTAGATAGATTAGGCATAGGAGAGCAAAGGGTGCACAGAACAAAAACGTGCTATACAGATATATAAGTACTATACTGTCACCCTTGTGAGAGTGTATATGACATAGGTGTTATCCTGAGGCCCAAATATACCTCGTACATTTGTGGAGAATAAAACTCAAAAAAAAAAGGGCTCTACAGATATTCCAAGTACAATAGTTGGATCCTTGTGAGAGTGTATATGACATACTTGTTATCCTAAGACACAAATATACCTCGTGCATGTTTGTAGAATAAAACTCTAAAACTACTGCTGCTCCTGTACTGGCCTCAAATGACTATTGCTGGACCTCCCCTGGCCTCCAATGACTACTGCTGCTCCTTCACTGCATTTGTGACCTTTTTCCTGCATAGATCCTGTAATGGTGAGTTTCCTGCATAGACCCTGTAATGGTGAATTTCCTGCATAGACCCTGTAATGGTGAATTTCCTGCATAGACCCTGTAATGGTGAGTTTCCTGCATAGACCCTGTAATGGTTAATTTCCTGCATAGACCCTGTAATGGTTAATTTCCTGCATAGACCCTGTAATGGTGGCACAGGGTGAGGTAATTTCCTACTCCTGATGAAATTCCCCCCTGCCTCTGCCAGAATTTAAAAATGGCCGGACTTCTCCTTTAATAAAGGATGATGATGTTTAATTTAATGGATAAACATAAGTAAAACTAAAAGCATTCAAAAAGAAGACCCTGAAGAATTTAAAAAGGAAGTAAAAATCACCTAAAAATATTCAAATCCATTCAAATTAAAATCAGTTCGCTGTAAAGTAATACAGACTCGATTTTCCATTCTTGCCAATACCTTGAAGACAAGATTTTCTATTTCCTGCCTGGGTAGTTTTGCTCTTTTTTTATTATTATTACTAGAATGAAGTAAAACATAAAAAAAAAACAATCTGTCCTTGACATGAAGGTGCGTAGCCAAAGCGGATATATGACTGACTGAGCTAAAGATGGGGGTCTAACATGCAAAGGATATGGATCTAAAAATACATTAGTATCACTTATTTATTGAAATTGATTTCTTTAGGGTAGCTGACTCTCTGGCTCCCGAGCAGCATAAAATAAATTCATCATCTTGGATGCACATTTTTATATAGTCAAAAGAGGTAATTTATATAGACAAGGTAGGTAGCCTGTATCTGGAAAGAACTCACCATGATATTTACTGCTTCCTAGACATGTCACATCTGTATTGGGCATGGTTGAGGTTTTGGAAGGCTTTTAAGAATTGTGAGAGACACAAATGTAATCAATAAACACAAACATAATTAAAAGGGCTGTCTGGTTTAGAAAAACGACTTTTTTTATTCCCTGCTAGGGAATTATAAGTTAATATATGGGGCCCCGGATCAGGACCCTCAACTATCAACTACAGCATAGAGAGAATCTCTCGTTCTAACCCCTTAATGCCCAAACCATTTTCTTCGTTTTTTTTCATTCTCGTCAAGTGCTATAATCTTTTCATTTTTAATCGACACACATATAAGGGCTTGTTTTTTGCGGGACCAGTTTTTCTTTCTATTGGCACCATTTTTAGCTATATATGACTTTTTGATTGTTTTCTTTTCCTTTTTTCGAAGCAAGATAGTAAAACACAGCAAATCTGGTGTCGTTTTCCCTTTCTTTTTTTTTCATTTTTATTTTTATATTTATTTTTATAGCATGGGATAAATAAATGAGATATTATAACAGTTCAGGCAGTTATGGATGGGGTGATAGCAATACAATGTGTACATAGAATCTTCTTTACCACCGCCAGGTAAAAATCCAGTCCAACCTTGGTTCTTTTCGAGAGACGAAGCCTTTATTTAGATTCAGTCCCAGATTGACAACAAGTGGTTTTAGCTCAGGACATCAGATTAGCATTCTATTATACTCCAAAGATTGGATGGGCCTTTAACATTCATGGCTCCTTCTATCTGTTTGATATGTAGATTGGAGCAGGATAGTATGGGAGATTTGATGGACATCTCACAGTCCTGGATGATAAGTAGGATGTGGAGGCATTTGGTGGTGGTAACTTCAAAGAGCATTTTTGTTTTTCCCTGTTAGGTTTTATTGTTTACATAACACATCTCTGAACAATAGGCCGACCATGGAACCTTCTCTCTAAAGGAAGCAACATCTGCATAGTTACTGACACAAAATAGTATCAGCCCTTTTGGACCAATCAAATGGAATGTTTAGTTATGAAAATCAGATTGTCCTGCTCTTATCCAATCAAATGTTCTTCAATGTTAACCAATGAGGTAGAAATGGTATATAGACTGGTAAAAAGGGATGATACAGACAGACAAGATGGATGAGTAAGGAAGAACATAGAGAAGGTATGAATGAATGGAGGTAATGGGTATAGGTAATGGGTATGGTAGTACATTCATTCATAAGAACATAGAGAAGGTATGAATGAATGGAGGTAATGGGTATGGGTAATGGGTATGGTAGTACATTCATTCATAAGAACATAGAGAAGGTATGAATGAATGGAGGTAATGGGTATGGGTAATGGGTATGGTAGTACATTCATTCATAACTCTATTACATCAAAGCTAAAACCACTTGTTGTCAATCTGGGACTAAATCTAAATAAAGGCTTCGTCTCTGGAAAGAATCAAGGTTGGACTGGATTTTTACCTGGCGGTGGTAAAGAAGATTCTACGTAAACATTATATCACAACATGTGTTTGTTTTTTATTTTTATGTTTTATATTTTAAAAAATTTACAAGGGGAAATTTTGTCTTTTTTTTTTTTTTTTTTTTAGAGGGGTGGGGGGACTTTTTTTTAATATTTATTAGAATAAAAGAATTTTTTCCAAAACGCAAGTTTTTACTTTTTATTAATCCTACAAAGGGACACTAATATGCAATCTTCAAAAATCTTCAAATCACTAATATAATACACTTTATTTGTACTTGTATAGTGCAGTGTATTATCCTTTCAACATAACATTTATAGGCAACCTAATCACCCTTGGGGGAGGCAAAACCGAGTAGGCACAAATATATAGCATATCTGGAGGCCTTCATTAGACCCCTGCTGCTATAGAAATTCATCTGCATCCCAGCTATTGTATCAACCCAGTGCTGATGAGGTGGCAGAAACCACTTAAATGCCACAATCACTATTTGACTATGGCATCTAAGGGGTTAAAAGGATGGAAGGGGCTGCTGTCTTGCAGTATCCAAGTTCCCATGATATTCTGCACAGGAGACCAGTGCCAGTGCAAGACATTGTCAAGACAGGGAGGTAAAGACAAAACGAGACAGTGGGCCCTGATACTGAACCTACCCACTGTCCCTACCTACTTGCCTCAATTGCTCCTAGGTAGCAGCGGACAACCACGAAAATGTTCCCTGTACTGGATACGTGCAACACAGAACAAGACAGACAGACAAACACAATAAAGGGGAGTAAGGGAGCCAAGTCAGAACCAAACAGGCAACATGGTACAAAGTCGGAGAGAAAGCAGATAGTCAAAGGTCAGGTGAGAGGTCAGGTAAATTAGGTACGAGGATCGCAGGAATAAACAGGAGGAGCTGTAATCAGGGTATGAACCTTAATAGCCAGCAGAGAGAGACTGGCCAAGCTTTCTTTTATGAGGATCAAGAGTTCGGTCCGGATCCCCATTGGACTGGCGCTCTGATCCTCAAGATTCCAGACAGGAAGAGGAATATGTCAATCAAAACACTTGCTCAGCTGCAGCAATCAAGTCTAGCAGAGCTCAGTGTAACTCCTGCATTGCTGCTGGAAGCTGAGAAGCAAGCGGGTGTGTCACATAAAAGTAAAAACAGGCCCAGTTCACACCAGGCTACTGCACATTCCTGACAGATGTATTGTGGTCATTAGGAGGCTAAAAGAAACAGGAAGAGCATTACAGGCACAGCCCATTGATTTCTATTAGAATTGTACCATGCTTTATTCCCCCTTAGGTGGCACTGCAGGAAAACTGAACACTTGCTGCCAGGTTCACCCATAGATTACAGCTAATTTCTGGGGAACTTAGCTGGAGGAAATCCTATGACCAGTTTATTGGCAGGAGACCCTTGTAACTAAAATTAATGGTCCAAAGTCAACAACCTCTTTTTTAAAAAAAAAGTTTGTGGTATGTCACATGTACAATAAAACAGCCTATTGTGCCAGAAGAGTTCTGGAATATGTGACAAAAACTGTAGAAAACCAAAGCACTAAATGACATCGACAAACAGTGATTTACAATTCCCTCCAAGAGCAATTTTCAATGACTTCTTTGAGTCTGAAAGGTATTTTAGGTTGCGGATGAAACATTCCTATATAGAGCAATATCACAAAGAAATGTGATTTTCTTCACTGATGGGGACTATGCTTTTTCTAGAAGTTATTGACATTGCAATGTACTCCATTAGCACTGAAGGGAGTCTTGGAGCTCATCCATTTGCCCTGAGCTGACAACATAGGAAATAGACCAAAGCTTATCACTAGTGTATCATCAGGGGGATTATTTTCTGTACCAAATCCACTAATAAAGAAATAAGGGAATTCTGAAAAGCGTGTTTAGATATCTGCACATCTGATCTTTGTACTTTATTGCTATATTGTTATATCTCAAACTGACATAAGTCTGTGCGGAGGGAAGGAGTAGTTTGTGAGGGGGCAGCTATGTGAGAGTCCATAAGGTGCTGTTTGTGAGGAGGTAAGCTGTGAGTCTACTTACCTCTATGCCTCCTCTGGACATACAGTAGGTAGCAGTGCATTGGGCACTATTCCTTCCTGTACAGAAATAAGGGGGGGTCCCAACATAATGAGGGGAATCCTCACTTTAAAAAGGGTTTCCCACTCAAGAGCAGAAAGCTTCTGCTCCTGAGCAGGCTGTACTGTTTCAGGCATACACTGACATTCAGGCATACACTGAATGTCTCCTGCTCAGTTTGCCAGCCAGACAGGGGTTAAGTGGTGATGCTGTGCAAAGCATCACCACTTAACCCCCTAGGAAGAGCAGGAAGCTGAACACATGAAAAGCATGGATGTTCTGCTCCTCTTTGGGGACATGTTACTTACCACTTGGTCACGTGGCCATCACTAAAGCCTGCAGAACACATAGATAAACAGCCATGATCCAGAAGTGGTAAGTGGCGCCTGCTCTTTCTAGGGGCTTAAAGCGACTCTGTACCCACAATCTGACCCCCCCAAACCACTTGTACCTTCGGATAGCTACTTTTAATCCAAGATCTGTCCTGGGGTCTTTTCAGTAGGTGATACAGTTATTGTCCTAAAATAATACTTCGAAACTTGCAGCCTGTGCCAAACGGGAGTATCTGTGCCCTAACTTTGCACCACCCCTCTGCCCCTCCACACCCTCTTCATCATTAGGAATGCCACTGGAACATTTTCTCCATGCTGAACACTGCACAGCTGCTTAACGATTCAGTCCATGTGCTGGGCTGACACAGGTGGGTAATAGGAGGCAATCTGCCTGGAGCATTCCTAATGATGAAGAGGGTGGGGAGGAGGGACGGAGGGGTGGTGCAAAGTTAGGGCACAGATATTTACCTGCCGAACGGACCCCAGGGCAGATCTTGGATTAAAAGCAGCTATCTGAAGGTACAAGTGGTGTGGGGGGGTAAGATTGTGGGTACAGAGTCGCTTTAAGTGGTGAGGCTGTGCACAGCATCATCACTTAACCTCTGGCTGGCTGTCAAACTGAGCTCAGCAACAGTACAGACACAGCCTGCTCATTTAACCCTGTTTAAAGCAGATTAGAGCAGATTCCCTGCTCCTGTAAACACCCTCTGGCAGGTGCCATTTTAATATGATAATCACTGTTAGGGCGCTGATACATTTTCAATAACTGAATGATCATTTGGCCGACAGTTACCTTCATGATGGCTGAAAATTCATGAGTTCTCTATAGAGAGAGCCACAGCCAGATGGGTCTGGGGCTGACTTTACCCCCATACACCTTATACTGGCAGCGGGTTCAGCCGACTTTAGGGTATACGGGCACCTTCATTGGCTTCACCTGTCAGTGGTTTTTATTTTATGGCCCATCCATAAATATTTATACTGACAGTCACAGAAGGCGAGAAAAACGCGTAAAATGTCTTTTTTACTGGAAAAGGATGAATTAAAACAAGATGTGCAGATTGTAGAGTGCAGAGGAGGCATATGCAGCGTTGTGCTCAGACTGTGAGCATACATCAGATCGTCATGTCAGCTTTCAAGGCTTTGATTAGTGTGGCACAGAGAGCACTGACAGCGCTGTGCACGCTTGCTTCTTTGCAAAAACCTGCAAAACCTGCAAATAAAGGAAAGGCACGTTATTGCGGCTATACCACCAACACAAAATCAAAGAAACTGCTGGGTCTGGGTGAAATAAAGCATCACACAATATATTTTTGCCCTGACTGCCCTTCTCTGTATTAGATAATGGTTTAATATCTATTATACGCAGGCAAGCTTATAAATTTTCTATTCAGTAACTATACAAACTATATATTTGATACAACTATACATGGGGATCAGGTAGAATAAAATTTTGCCCCACAATAAATCATGCTCACAGGTAAAAAAAAAATTCTCGCTTTTATATGAAACTTGAAAAATATCAAGAGTTTTACAATAATTTGCTCCTTGCATACCCGGCAGTCCAAAACACAGAAAACAATCGGGGTCTGTGAACCCTATATAGGGGTGACCCAGTGGAAGTTTATCACGTAAATGTCACCGGGGAGGAAAATCCACCGTAGGTCAAATAGTGTTAAAACTTAACATTTATTTAATTAAAACTAAAAGAGGTACAAGCCTCAAAATCACAGATAGCAAATACTAGATGAAAAAAAGAAAGAGACACACACAGGTGCTATACAGAATATGTAGGGGTGTACGTGGTGTCTACGGATATATTGGGTAGATAGGGGATGTGTGCCCTGTTCTCATGGGGAATGATCTATCCCTACCTTTTGGGGTGCCCACCTCCTTAATAGGGTGGCCCCAACCACGTAGACAGTCCCTACTCTATTTAAGTGCCCAGGAGAAAAATAATAAACGGACAAACAGAGAGGGAAAGTACTGTGTCAAAGAAAACACAAAATATATACACACCTAGTCAAGATGAGTGCTATATACAAAGATGCTATACATAAAGAATAATAGGAGATAAGTGGGTGTCATGTCTGTTATACCACAATTGCGCTCTTGATACAGTAAAAAAAACCTGCTACTGTTCCAACGCATTTCCCCTGAGAGAAGATGCCCCAGGTTCATCAGGGAACATTACATAAATAATGCCAAGGTAGAACACTATAGGGGTATATGGTAAGTGGGTGGTCAAAATTAGAGGCAGTACCCCAAATAATACAGACAGATAGTAATAGGATTAACAGATGTATTTTCAGCCGGTATATAGTGTATATGTCACACCACCTGTACTATATCACAGAAAATATCCTCAGATATATAAATCATTAAACATAAAGGTGAGCTTAACCACACCAAATGTCCTGAATGGCTAAATGGGTCACAATAGACCCTGTATCGATTGAGAAGCCAAAGGTCATAATAGACCTCCTATGTGATCGTAAGCATAGGCACACTATAGAACAAATAGGTATATCGCAGGTGTCCGCATAGATAGGCAGATCACTTAGCTTTTGTAGTATATGGACAGATGGAGTCTGTTCCAAGGTGAGACTTCAGTGGGTCATATTGCACAATACGGAGGATGCAACCTAGATATGAACAGTACAAATCGTAAGGTACAGTATACAGCCCCATATATATCTTGCATCAGTCTTACTAAGATTAATAGTACCATACCTCCAAATGACCGACTGTAGGTGAATCCAGCCGATACCCATGTGGTGAACGCGGCTATTCAAATACCTGTGTGCCTTCCCCACTTCCGGGTAAGAGGGCAAGTCACATGACCGGAAGGTGCGTGCGGTCCAATGTAATGTTCCCTGATGAACCTGGGGCATCTTCTCTCAGGGGAAACGCGTTGGAACAGTAGCAGTTTTTGACTAGGTGTGTATATATTTTGTGTTTTCTTTGACACAGTATTTTCCCTCTCTGTTTGTCCGTTTATTATTTTTCTCCTGGGCACTTAAATAGAGTAGGGACTGTCTACGTGGTTGGGGCCACCCTATTAAGGAGGTGGGCACCCCAAAAGGTAGGGTTAGATCTTTCCCCATGAGAACAGGGCACACATCCCCTATGTCTCATTCTATCTACCCAATATATCCGTAGACACCACATACACCCCTACATATTCTGTATAGCACCTGTGTGTGTCTCTTTCTTTTTTTCATCTAGTATTTGCTATCTGTGATTTTTTTTCGGCCTGTACCTCTTTTAGTTTTAATTAAATAAATGTTAAGTTTTAACACTATTTGACCTACGGTGGATTTTCCTCCCCGGTGACATTTCCTTGCATACCCTCACTGATGTGGATATATGACAAAATTACTAGTTAAGACATGTTATATTTTAACTAAATTGACGCCATGAAGGAAAAAGTTCTTTGTTCTTTGTAAAGTATTATGCCGTGACCCCGCTCTGAATCCCATCATTCCTGGCTGCTAAGTGTAGCCAGGGACCGTAGCTATTAGCGATCACAGAGGGGAGATCCCTTCTTTTGAGCCAGCTGGGCCTCAGCATCAGAATGACGCTGAACCCAGCCCGGTAATTGATAGGTCCGGGCTGCAGCTGACCAGAGTTAGGCTAGGTTCCCACTGCGTTTTCAGAATCCGTTTAACGGATCCATTTTTTTGCAAAAAACGGATTGCAAAAATGGATGCATTTGTGTGCATCCGTTTTTTATCCGTTTTTCCATTGACTTCCATTATAAAAAAAAACGGATCAAAACGGATCCGTTTTCTTTTAGGTTACAAACACACTTGCCGGATCTGCAGCGAGTCTCCTTGCTGCGTTTTTGCAGGGAGACTCGCTGCAGATCCCGGCCCTATACTTTCAATAGCAGAGAAACTCGCAGCAGGGATGTACATCCCTGCTGCGATTTTGTCTGCAGCCCGCCCCATTAACCCCCCGGCCGCCGGACATTATACATTACCCGGTCCCCGTTCCTGCTTGCTTCGGGGCTCCCGGTGTCTTCACGGCCCGCCCCGCCAATCAGTGCGCTGCGGCGGGGCAGCGCACTGATTGGCCAGGCGGAACGTGCCGGGAGCCGCTGAAGCAAGCAGGAGCCGGGATCAGGTAATGTATATCGCCCCCAGCCCCCGGCCGCACGATCGCCCCCAGCCCTGCAGCCCCCGACCGCATGATCGCCCCCAGCCCCCGGCCGCACGATCGCCCCCAGCCCCGCAGCCCCCGGCCGCACGATTGCCCCCAGCATCGCAGCCCCCGGCCGCACGATCGCCCCCAGCCCCGCAGCCCCCGGCCGCACGATCGCCCCCAGCCCCCGGCCGCACGATCGATCCCAGCCCACGGCCGCACGATCGCCTGCAGCCCCCGGCCGCATGATCGCCCGCAGCCCCCAGCCCCGCAGCCCCCGGCTGCACGATCACCCGCTGGGGGCGATCGTGCGGTCGGGGGCTGCAGGGCTGCGGGGCGATCGTGCGGCCGGGGGCTGCGGGGCGATCGTGCGGCCGGGGGCTGCGGGGCTGGGGGCGATCGTGCGGCCGGGGGCTGCGGGGCTGGGGGCGATCGTGCGGCCGGGGGCTGCGGGGCTGGGGGCGATCGTGCGGCCGGGGGCTGGGGGCGATCATGCGGTCGGGGGCTGCAGGGCTGGGGGCGATCGTGCGGCCGGGGGCGGGGGGCGATATACATTACCTGATCCCGGCTCCTGCTTGCTTCAGCGGCTCCCGGCACGTTCCGCCCGGCCAATCAGTGCGCTGCCCCGCCGCAGTGCACTGATTGGCCGGGCGGGCCGTGAAGACACCGGGAGCCCCAAAGCAAGCAGGAACGGGGACCGGGTAATGTGTAATGTCCGGCGGCCGGGGGGTTAATGGGGCGGGCTGCAGACAAAATCGCAGCAGGGATGTACATCCCTGCTGCGAGTTTCTCTGCTATTGAAAGTATAGGGCCGGGATCTGCAGCGAGTCTCCCTGCAAAAACGCAGCAAGGAGACTCGCTGCAGATCCGGCAAGTGGGTTTGTAACCTAAAAGAAAACGGATCCGTTTTGATCCGTTTTTTTTTTATAATGGAAGTCAATGGAAAAACGGATCAAAAATGGATGCACACAAATGCATCCATTTTTGCAATCCGTTTTTTGCAAAAAAATGGATCCGTTAAACGGATTCTGAAAACGCAGTGGGAACCTAGCCTAACTCTGGTCAGCTGCAGCCCGGACCTATCAATTACCGGGCTGGGTTCAGCGTCATTCTGATGCTGAGGCCCAGCTGGCTCAAAAGAGCTAATAGCTACGGTCCCTGGCTACACTTAGCAGCCAGGAATGATGGGATTCAGAGCGGGGTCACGGCATAATACTGTAATTATTTTGACCTTTTGTTGAAAAAAAAGGACAAAGAACTTTTTCCTTCATGGCGTCAATTTAGTTAAAATATAACATGTCTTAACTAGTAATTTTGTCATATATCCACATCAGTGAGGGTATGCAAGGAAATGTCACCGGGGAGGAAAATCCACCGTAGGTCAAATAGTGTTAAAACTTAACATTTATTTAATTAAAACTAAAAGAGGTACAGGCCGAAAAAAAATCACAGATAGCAAATACTAGATGAAAAAAAGAAAGAGACACACACAGGTGCTATACAGAATATGTAGGGGTGTATGTGGTGTCTACGGATATATTGGGTAGATAGAATGAGACATAGGGGATGTGTGCCCTGTTCTCATGGGGAAAGATCTAACCCTACCTTTTGGGGTGCCCACCTCCTTAATAGGGTGGCCCCAACCACGTAGACAGTCCCTACTCTATTTAAGTGCCCAGGAGAAAAATAATAAACGGACAAACAGAGAGGGAAAATACTGTGTCAAAGAAAACACAAAATATATACACACCTAGTCAAGATGAGTGCTATATACAAAGATGCTATACATAAAGAATAATAGGAGATAAGTGGGTGTCATGTCTGTTATACCACAATTGCGCTCTTGATACAGTAAAAAAACTGCTACTGTTCCAACGCGTTTCCCCTGAGAGAAGATGCCCCAGGTTCATCAGGGAACATTACATTGGACCGCACGCACCTTCCGGTCATGTGACTTGCCCTCTTACCCGGAAGTGGGGAAGGCACACAGGTATTTGAATAGCCGCGTTCACCACATGGGTATCGGCTGGATTCACCTACAGTCGGTCATTTGGAGGTATGGTACTATTAATCTTAGTAAGACTGATGCAAGATATATATGGGGCTGTATACTGTACCTTACGATTTGTACTGTTCATATCTAGGTTGCATCCTCCGTATTGTGCAATATGACCCACTGAAGTCTCACCTTGGAACAGACTCCATCTGTCCATATACTACAAAAGCTAAGTGATCTGCCTATCTATGCGGACACCTGCGATATACCTATTTGTTCTATAGTGTGCCTATGCTTACGATCACATAGGAGGTCTATTATGACCTTTGGCTTCTCAATCGATACAGGGTCTATTGTGACCCATTTAGCCATTCAGGACATTTGGTGTGGATAAGCTCACCTTTATGTTTAATGATTTATATATCTGAGGATATTTTCTGTGATATAGTACAGGTGGTGTGACATATACACTATATACCGGCTGAAAATACATCTGTTAATCCTATTACTATCTGTCTGTATTATTTGGGGTACTGCCTCTAATTTTGACCACCCACTTACCATATACGCCTATAGTGTTCTACCTTGGCATTATTTATGTAATGTTCCCTGATGAACCTGGGGCATCTTCTCTCAGGGGAAACGCGTTGGAACAGTAGCAGTTTTTTTACTGTATCAAGAGCGCAATTGTGGTATAACAGACATTTCCTTGCATACCCTCACTGATGTGGATATATGACAAAATTACTAGTTAAGACATGTTATATTTTAACTAAATTGACGCCATGAAGGAAAAAGTTCTTTAAAAAGTAACCTTAAGCACAATAAAGTACTGTTGACACTACTTTTTTGACCGTTAAAAAAAACAGATCCGTTAAACGGATTGCATCAACGCAGTGTGAACCCACCCTAATACAGTGTAGTCAATGTAGTTGTATTAGAGGTCCCTCAGAAGAACTTGTAATTAATGTAAAAGTAAAAAAAAATGTTTTTTTTTAATTAAAAGAAAAATCCCCTCCCCTAATAAAAATTTGAATCACCCTCCTTTTCCCATTTTATAAAAAAAAAAAGAAAGAAAGGAAAAGGTAAACATATTTACGTTATCACATTCCTGATCATGCACAGTAAATGGCGTAAAGCAAAAGTGCAAAATTGCACATTTTTGGTTGCATCAAATCCATCCTCGATAACTAATATAGAAAATGGTTTAATTTTTTAATTTTTCGACATTCTGAAAGCACAGACAAGATAACAATATATATATATATATATATATATATATATATATATATATATATAACAAAACGAAGAAAAGGCGGCACTCCAGTGAATAAAGTGATTTGGTTTATTCACCCCATGTGCGACGTTTCAATCTACTCAATGAGATCTTTTTCAAGCAATACAATGAACAGGAAGGGGCTGATTTAACAAAACATGTAGACAGACCACCAATTAGTGACGTCATCATATATCAAATTATAAACATATAGGGAGGCATTTATTAAGTCCGGCGTTTTTTACGCCGGACGTAAAAATGCCCCCGCAGCTCCGGCGCTACGGAGATTTATGTAGAGGCGGACTGCCTCTACATAAATCCCGTGCGCGCCGTTGCGCACCGCTGAAAACCTACGCCAGCTGAGGACTGGAGTAGGTTTTCGGCGTACATTTTGGCGGAACGGATGATAAATCGCGCGGACTCTGAGTCCGCGCCCTCCGTTCCGCCCACTCTCCGCCCCTTTTCCACCCCCTTTCCGCCCCCTGGCGTACTCGGCGGAAAGTGCCGATTTGCGAAATTTTTTATTTGCAAATCCGCCATTTTTGCTTAAAAAAGACGCAAATCGGCACTTTCCGCCGAAAATCATCCATTCGCCGGATGATACATGTGGCCCATAGAGAAATAACATAATGGTGCAATATACACGTGAAAATGTGATGCATATGTGCAAATCATCATAAATACAATGTGGCAGTTCCCGCCGATCGTTCCATATAATCATCAAACCTTGAAGATAGATATAATATAAAAAAGTCCAGTAATCTATTGGTTATTGGAGGAGGTCGTATCTCACCAGGATATGTATCAAGCAGCTGCTCCGCCGCACCGCGCGCTGATCACTGATGTATTCGGAGATTGGGCTTCCTGTCCAGATTCCAAGATGGCGTCACCGCGCTCCAATATGACAACACGCCTGCGCACTCTCCTTCGATGGATAAGCGGTCATGACACTCTCTTACGATCCCTTCATTGGTGCGCTCCGTGCACATGCGCGTTGTCTCTGTTTACAAACGATGAAGTGATCAGCGCGCGGTGCGGCGGAGCAGCTGCTTGATACATATCCTGGTGAGATACGACCTCCTCCATTAACCAATAGATTACTGGACTTTTTTATATTATATCTATCTTCAAGGTTTGATGATTATATGGAACGATCGGCGGGAACTGCCACATTGTATTTATGATGATTTGCACATATGCATCACATTTTCACGTGTATATTGCACCATTATGTTATTTCTCTATATGTTTATAATTTGATATATGATGACGTCAATAATTGGTGGGCTGTCTACATGTTTTGTTAAATATCAGCCCCTTCCTGTTTATTGTGTTGCTTGAAAAAGATCTCATTGAGTAGATTGAAACGTCGCACATGGGGTGAATAAACCAAATCACTTTATTCACTAAGTCTGGAGTGCCGCCTTTTCTTCGTTTTGTTATATCGACATCGGGACCTGGGTCTGGGACCGTGAGGCTGTGCACCCAATTTGAGCCTTGAGCCTACACAGTGCCGTTCTGCGGATTATTTTGTTTATATATATATATATATATATATATATATATATATATATATGTGTGTGTGTGTGTGTCTTCTTGCTCACACAGCTATCTAAGAGTGCCAGCAATTTCAAACATGAATTGCAGCTGAAAAATTCATTTTAACCCAGTCAAGCAAATAAGTCCTGTATTTTTTGCCAAAAAAAAAAAAAGGCAGCTACAATTTGATATGCAAAGCAGTTGCAAATATTTTATCATTTAAGGTAATGGCAATAACCAGACTGCACTGCCTCAGTGGCAGATTGTAATATGCCCATTGTGGGTAGTTAGGCATCACCCCAAGGCTGGGGGAGGCCCATTGCCGATACTTCCAAGACAGACCATGAAATTGCTATTGAGCATGTGTGACCATCTTGGTGGATTCCAACAAGCGGTCACAACCAAAGGCAGCAGGTTGTATATGTGCATCAATTTAGACCTATTTATCTAAATAGGGAATCCCTTAAAGGGGTTTTCCAGCAATTAAAAAGATTTTATATATATTGCTGCCCTGTTAGTAAACATAACAAATAATAAAGATGAGCAATTCGCTCATCCAAACCAAGTGAAGCGCTTTGTTTGATCATCGCTCTACTCATCAATCCACCTGCCTGTCAGCGCTGCTCTGCTCCCTGCCACTCCACCCCGGATGCCGGGGGAAAGCTGGATCCAATCCTGGGAAACTTCTCCCAGTTTTCCGGTAGGATCCAGCTTTTTCTGGCATCCTGGGAGGAGGGGCAGGGAGTGGAGCAGCGCTGAAAGGCAGGCGGCTTGATGAGCGGAGTGTTGATCAAACAAAGCGCTTCACCTCGTTTAGAAGAGCAATTTGCTCATCTCTAATAAACATGTTATACTTACCTCTCTGCACTCCCCTAGTGTCCCGATGCAGCCTCCCCAGTGTCCCCCACTGACTTCAGCTCTGCCAATTCCAAGATGAACTCATCTCGGGAGTGACAGCACCGCAGCCAGTGATTGGCTGAGCAAGCTGCCACTCCCAAGATGATTTTGTCTCAGAAGTAGCGGAGCTGCAGTCAGTGGGGGACAGCGAAGAGGCTGCATCAAGACACTAGGGAAGTGCTGAGAGGTAAGTATAACATGTTTATTATGTTAACCAACAGGGCAGCAATATATAAAATCTTTTTAAAGGATGAATAATCCCTTTAAGTCTCAACTCGGAAAAACACTGACCACCATCTGTATCATCAGGGTTAGGATCTGGTGGTTAGTGGGTTATTGAGCCATGATTGTTTTACATTTTTATTACTACAATTATTGAAAGTTATGTGTTAAACATATTGCAAAGAGGGCATGGGGGTTCAGTGGGCTATGTGGCCCTTTGCGCCTTCAAGTTAAAGGATCTGGGTACAGTCCCATGATGCTAGTGTTAGCTTTCAAATATGTAATCCCTGTGATATTATAAAATGTTGTCGGGACTGTATGGAGTAGCACATAAAAAGACGCAATCAAAAATAAGAGAACTAGGAGAAGGCACTCACCATAAGTTATGATCTTCTTAATTTCAGTGCTTCATTTAAAAACACACAGGACATTCTGGGCTAATGCACAAGATGCCAGCACTTAGATGAACTCAGGTAACAGTTGGTTCGCGCGCATGTGCGCTTCTTCGGTCATGAAAAGAGACGCTTTACAAAACAAAACAAAAAAACATCTAATTTTTGAAAGTTCATATTTTTCTAATGGAAATTCCTTTTTGTCTCTGGAAAACACTTCAGAACTGCTGCTCGTTCTGTTAAAACAGGGAGATTAAAAGACTACAATTATAAGCGTAGAGCAAGGGAAATGTAATGATGCAATCCAGACTGCGAGAACTTCCCCTGATTGACAGGTTCCATCCACTCTTTGGCTGCTTTTCATGTATAATCAGGAGTTATAATATTAATAACTCTCTTTAGTTCTGATAAATTGCTTTATAGCATTACGCTGTGAACTCCAAGATGCTGCTGGAAGTGAACAGTCATTATCTGCGAATCAATATGCAATGAAGTGTTCTTCTCTTTAACTATGTATAATAAATAGTAATAACTTCCTAATAGGATTCCAAGCAATTTACAAAATAGTCTTAACAATTAGACGCTTACATATTACTGCCACAGGCCACGTTTATAATGCCAGTCCAGGGATTGTTGACTTTCACAATCTTTAGCCTGACAATCTTTAGCATTTTATATCAGGTGTCGGAATTAGAGAAGACTTCCGATAATAGTGCCTGGAATGGGATGAATAGTAGTTTAACACTACGTACATTTTTGTAAAACTACGGCCGTTGTTGCCGATTGCAGTGATTAATGCGAAAATAAATATGTAACATTACCCCCTATGGAATCCCGGCCGGAGTGTATACACATGGGGGGGATTTACAAACGGTACGCCAGGGAGAAGGTGCAGATTCGCCCCTTCTCCCCGGCATACGCCTCCCGTGCACCCCACTCACCCGATGGGCGGGCTGGCGGAGCTTGCGGGGATATGAGAAGGCGAGGAGTAAGCGTGGCCTTCTCCGGGGCCTCATTTATCATGATTTACCCTGGAAGCAGGTGTAGATTTGGTACGCCGGGGCGCAGATTCGGGGGCGCCCGGCCGGTTGGATTCACTGAGAGGCGTATGCCTCAGTGAAACCTGCCGCAAAAAAGGGGGCATAGCTTAATATAAGACCAGTGTACTTGTATGCCGGTCTTCGTAAGTCCCCCCCCCCCCCCAGTGTCAGTTTTCTGCTGCCACTATTCATTGAATAGTGGCCGCAGAAAACCCTGTCAGTGCACACTATGGAGCATGCAGCCGAAGCCGCACGCTCCATTGTTTCCATTGTGTGCAGTGGAGGGTTCTGATGTGGGCGCCCACGGATACGCCCCCCCCCCCCCCAGTGTGACGATCTCCCCTCCCCTCTGTTACCCGGCTCCATTAAATCGAATGGAATCTAACAGAGAGGAGGGGGTTTTGTGACACTGGGGTCTGATAGGGCTTATATTTCTCACTGTTGCTAAAAGTTACTATTAAGCAAGTACGTCAATCATATATAGACATTGGAAGTGTTTCATATTACTACTTTGATCACATATATATATATATATATATATATATATACATATATATATACATACACACACACACACATTAGACAATCCTCCTACTACAGACATATCTGGAACACCACGCTATGCCCACTGAAGGGGAGGTGGGGGGGGATTCCTTTACGTGTTATTGGTTTACTGTTTACTGGTTTGGCCTGGATTGTTTCTTTAACAGAAAAGACAGTGAACATAATATGATTGGCAGCTGTGTATTTCGATCTCCAACCCCAATGTGCCCACAACGTGTAAATTATTAGCAGAAAGTCTTTTCCTGTCACACCTCATCTAGCCATTGCTTGACGTATTGTATTGTTATTGCAATTCTTGGCAGCATATTTCAAATTGTTTTATTGCACAGGAGACTCGTACACTAACAATCACTTAAAAGGGAAGTGTTTTTTTTCTTTTAAATCAACTGGTTTCAGAAAGTTTTACAGATTTGTAATTTACTTTTATTTAAAAAAAAACCGCCAGTCTTCCAGTACTTATCAGCTGCTGTATGTCCTGCAGGAAGTGGTGTATTCTCTCCAGTCAGACACAGTGCTCTCTGCTGCCACCTCTGTCCATGTCAGGAATTGTCCAGAGCAGTAGCAAATCCCCATAGAAAACCTCTCCTGCTCTGGACAGTTCCTGACATGGACAAAGGTGGCAGCAGAGAGCACTGTGTCAGACTGGGAGAGCACTGTGCCCATGGCCACCCAAAAAGACATACTTTTAGTGGTGTTATGTCTCCTGGCTTCCAACAAAAATGATATCCACAGCTCCTTAAATGTAGAAAACTTTATTTGGCGTCCAACATCAAGAAGAAAAGGACATACGTGGTAAAAACATGACCCTGATTAAGGAGTACACCTCGCAACGCGTCGGCGCTTGTTTTTACCACGTATGTCCTTTTCTGTTTGATGTTGGACGCCAAATAAAGTTTTCTACATTTAAGGAGCTGTGGATATCGTTTTCGTTGGAATCCACACGAGTTACAGTTCGCAATCCTCAGCATCACACGTGCTACTATGGGACATTTAAGCTGCACTATGGACACTACAGCGGGATGGTGAGCTGACATTGACTTTAATGTCCCCTGGCTACAGTTCTGCTATGATTTACAAAAAATCGCTGCTTTTTTACCGCAGTTTTGCACAAATCAGGGCATAATGACATTATTTATCCAGTACTAGGAACACCATGCTAGTGTTGCCATAGTTACAGTGGGGTGGGGGACCCAGGCTTGGTGAACAGCCCGGGGCCTATGGTACAGTTAATCTACCCCTGCGCCTTCGTGGTTGTCCGCAGCTACCTAGGGCCATTTGAGGGAAGTAGGTAGGGACAGTGGATGGGTTCAGGCCTAGGGCCCACTGTCATGTCTTATCCCTACCTCCCTGTCCTGACAACAGTAGTGCACCACCCCAATGAGGAGTGTAGCCAATTTAAAGTGTTCCTGGCATTCAAAAACTAAATTTTGTCGCACAAACAGAAAATGTAAAAAAAAAAATTGCCAGCATTCCAAAACCTCAGTTCACTATGCAGTTTGCATGCCACAGTGACTAAAAAACAGACAAAACAGGAAACTGCAAAAGCAACCTGCAAGTGCCAGGACTTAACACACATACATCCGACATATGACACAAAAAGCAAATCAAATGACTTCATGTACTGGTCATTTTTTTGCATTTTGTGTTATGGTGCATTTACACAGACAGATTATCTGATAGATATTTAAAGCCAAAGACAGCAAGAGACTACAAACAGGTCATGAAGGAAAGATTGAAATTTCTCCTCTTTTCAAATCCATTCCTGACTTTAGCTTCAAAAATCTGTCAGGTTAATCTGTCTGTGTAAACGCACTATAACACAATGTAAAAAAAAAAAAAAAATAGCCAGCACTCTAATATCTCTGAGTGCTGGCCATTTTATTTGTTTTTTTATGGTATATGTGGGGTGTAGTGATGAGCGAATACTGTTCGATCGAATAGATCTTCGATCGAATAGTGAGATATTCGAATATTCGATATTCGTACGAATATCTCGCGGATATTCAATAAATATTCGATAAGCGTTCAAATCCCCCAGCTTCCGGTTTCACCCTCCAAATGTTCAAATAGATGTTTTTCACTAATCGAATACTTGTTCCCATAGAATTTAATGGGATCGAATATTCGAATATTTGCGGGATATTCGTAAGAATATTGAATATTCGAATATCTCACTATTCGCTCATCACTAGTGGGGTGTGTGGCTACCTTCTCTTGGCTTTCCTCCACCCATATCCGGTGGGTGTTGAACAGAAATTAGTTGGATCCTTCATGCCCAGAAGAACATCAGGGAGTTTACAGAGGTAAGTATATACTTTATTATTTACTATATAAAGCAAAGGCTGTGTTTACATTATTAACAATGTTGAGCCGTATAATGGGCTCTGTAAGTGATCTGCTGCACAGATGGGTTAAGAGGCTTCAACTAGAGATGAGCGAACCTTTCGGACTTTTGGTTGCTTTCGTACTTTTCGGACGTTTGCTCGATCGTGATGCCTGTGATCCCGGGTGCATAGTTGCGATGCCGGGTATATGCGGCCAGGATAATCCAGGGAATCGATCTGGAATTCCCTGTAATATCCTTGCCGCATATTCCCGGGATCGCAACTATGCATCCGGGAAACACAGGCATCACGATCGAGCGCATCTCTAGCTTCAACAGTGACTACAGTCAGCAGGGAATAGGTAGGACACAGGGCAGCCTGTAAGTTAAGTATATAGGTAAGGTAAGTATATAGTTTATTATTTTCTATATTTGCAACCAGGGCTGCACGGACATCGCAAATATATATGCAGTTCCTGCAGCATGAACATCGAGCTGTTTAATAGGGTCTGTAAGCGAGCGCCGATCTACCTAGGCCATGTAATACCGCCCTTACTTTGGCCCTTTGCACTCAGTGCTCAGCGGACGTCACCAAGCTATGGGCTTTGCTGATGATCCAGAAGAACAGGGAGGCTTAGGGGCCTAGGGCACAGGAACCTTAGGTCTTTCCCCAATGACATTGTCATTAAAAAGTGTTTTTTACAAAAAAAAAAAAAAGATGCCAGATTCACATTATGCAACATTATGCCAGCATCTCAGTTTGTATCAGGGAAGCTGTCAGGTTGGCTTTAATACATGACAGTATCCTGTCTGCCTTAGAAGCAGCTGATTGACATTACATATTGTGTTTAGTCTGTCACCTACAAATACACTCAGAGCCTTTGTGAGTGACTGTCCCTGTTGATGTCACATAGAACATACCGCGCATGCCGATTATTAGTACCTGATGCATAACCTTAACTTTATTCATAATAAATCGAATTATCTGGATAAATATTGCTACAAAGGGGATATGATTCTACGGTACACTCTATAGACACATGCCTTACCAGAGAAGGTAAATGCAATCAACCATTAAAGGGGTATTCCACTCAAACATAACTTTTTCTATGCTGCTGCCCATGGTGAGACTAACAATTCATTCCATACTTGGTATTATCTATTCTGTCTCCTTCCCCCAGTTCTCAGCTGCTGCTTTCTGCTGAAGACACAAAAATCTGTATGTGAGTTTTCTCTCTGTCTCCCCCTCCTCCCTCCCATGAGGGATCATATAAACCAGTCCCTATCAGCAACTTTGTAGAAACTTTTTAATGCTCGGATGAGTACAGCAACTTGACCTCAGATTAAAGGAGAAGTCTGGTGACATTTTTATTTAAGTATTGTGTTGCCCTCCAAAGGTTATACAAATTACCAATATACACTTATTACGGGAAATGCTTATAAAGTGCTTTTTTTCCCTGCACCTACTACTACATCAAGGCTTCACTTCCTGGATAACATGGTGATGTCACTTCCTGGATAACATGGTGATGTCACTTCCTGGATAACATGGTGATGTCACAACTCGACTCCCAGAGCTGTGCGGGCTGTGGCTGCTGGAGAGGATGATGGCAGAGGGATGCTCAGTGTCCCTTCAGTGCCCTGTGTCCCTCAGTGTCCACCTACCATCATCCTCTCCAGCAGCCACAGCTCTGGGAGTCGGGTTGTGACATCACCATGTTATCAAGGAAGTGACATCACCATGTTATCCAGGAAGTGACATCACCATGTTATCCAGGAAGTGACATCACCTTTCTATCCAGGAAGTGACATCACCATGTTATCCAGGAAGTGAAGCCTTGATGCAGTAGTAAGTGCAGGGAAAAAAGCACTTTAAAAGCATTTCCCACAATAAGTGTATATTGGTGATTTGTATAACTTTTGGGGGGCAATACAAACTTTAAAAAAAATTTCGCCGGACTTCTCCTTTAACCCTCCCAGTGCTACAATGTTGCAGATAAAGCCTGCCGCGGACTTGTTTACAACAGCTTCCTCGATAGGGTGGAAGGGAAGGGGGAGAGAAAAGCTCACACATAGATTTTTGAGTCTTCAGCAGAAAGCAGCAGCTGAGAACTGGGGGAAGGAGACTGAATAGATAATAAGTATGAAAGGAATGGTTAGTCTCACCATGGACAGCAACATGTACCCCTTTAAATATGCAATTCTTAAAGGGGTACATTTTAAAGTATCATTGTAATATCGCAACGTTTTCTTTTCTCCCCCTTGCCATCTGCAGATAATAATGCCAGCTTCCGTGTATACATTTGAGGCTTAGACTTTTCTTCCAGTTTTATTTCGAGCTTAAACAAAAAAAACAAACAAAAAAACCAAGCTCCTTTAAGCAAATAATAAGTAGAAGTAAAAGCCTAAGGCAATCGGTCTGTGAATCTGCGAGTTGATATATCTAGCTATAAAACCCAGTCCCGACCCTGATTTGACGTTAAAGGCGCTCAGCATGGGACGTCATTGTTATAAGCTGCACAATCATCTCTTCTGATGTTTCTCTTCTCTGTCTGGGGTGTCGGAAACTTGCTTAGAGCTCATCCAATGCTCTGTACTCAGAGACACGCTGGTGTTTTCTCCTGCCAGGCAAACAGAAGGGATGAGTGACGTCCCGCTCTTTAGCAGGCACAGCTTTAGCCCCAGCTTCTATGCCACTTTTTCCCCGTCTGATCTTCACAGCTCTTGACTTCTGTTTGTACATTTTGCCAAGTCGGTGGCAAGGGGCAGTAACCTATTGACAGCCGCTTTGAAGATATCCGTCTCTGCGTAGATGTAAGAATCACTTTAAGCTTTGCTTGTTAAAACCGACGATCATTTTTATGCATTTTCTTTGAAAGATGAAAAAAAAAAAAAAATCAATGTATCGGACCAATATATATTTTTTTTCCCTTTACTGGTGCGGCGCAAGTTCTTGTGTTAATAAAAGGATAAAGAGAACAAAAATGAGCTCAAGCTGTTTGTCTATTGTAAGAGGGAAAAAAATAACCTGTTAGGTGAAATAAATATTAGCCGGGGTTTTGATCAGAATGGAGGATTGTCTATAGAAATGGAACAGGAATAATGAACTGATAAAATTAACCGGTGGATCGTTTGTACAATGACAAAGACTTTTTCATCTATTCTTCAAGAAAAACCCTTCAAATATTAAAATGAGAGCGAGACCTCTGTGCTCTATGCACATTTTTTTATTTATTTTTTACAATGGTGTATTACAGCATCCAAAATGTTCAAAATTAATATATTCGTATCTGCTGAAGGCTATGTGGGTGGGAAGGCGCCGAATTCCATATGCATTGGAGATTGTAAGCCCCTGTGGCAGTGTCCCCTGTCCCTAAGGATTATTTGTAGTTATACACATTATATGTTGTTGTTTTTCCTTCATTTTATGTTGCATTCTGTATGTTAAAGGGGTATTGCACTCAGGTAAAATACATCTTGAATAATCCCCCTCTTGCAGACTTAAAATTTGTTTTATACTTGTTATTACCTTTTCAGTCTCCTTCCCCCAGTTCTGAGCTCCTGCTTTCTGCTGAAGACACAGAAAACTGTGTGTGAGCCGTTCTCTTTGTCTCCTTCTGCTCCCTGTAGGGGACAAGTTAGTTTAAGGGTGTTATTACACGGGCCAATAGGGGCCCGATTATAACTGTAAACGAGCGCCGATAATAGGCTCATTTACTGGGCCTATTACATGGCCCGATTATCGTTTAAAAAGGGCTGCAGGGACATAGTTACCGATGTCCTTTGCAGCCCTTGCTTTTACTTTATACATTACCTGTCCAGGCTGCAGGGCTCCTCTTGCGGTCTTCTCCCCAGGTTTCGCGCGCTCCAGCTTCAGAGCGGCCTGTCTCAGCTGACGCCGGCGGTCCCGGCCAGTGATTGACTGAGCGGCCTGTCAGATAAGACAGGCCGCTCTGAAGCTGGAGTGAGCGGGACCTGAGGAGAAGACCACAAGAGGAGCCCTGCAGCCTGGATAGGTAACGTATATTGTCAGTCACCAGCCGCGCACCGCTATTACACGTAGCGATGCGCTGTCAGCGCCCAACAATTATAGGTTCAGCGTAATTGTATACTAAGGGCCCTATTCCACGGGTTGATTATCGTTCGCATAATTGTTAACGATAAACGATCCAAACGACCGCTATTGCGAAAGACCTGAAACCGTTCACCCATTTACATAGAACGATAATCGTTACTTATGATCGTTCTTGCGGTCGTCTTGTCGTCGCTATTGTGTTCGTCACTACTGCGAACGACGTCTTATTAAATGCAAACGATTTGCGAACGAGCAACGATAAAAATAGGTCCAGCTCTTATTAAACGATCAACGATTTCTCGTTCAGTCGTTAATCCTTAACTGCTATTCAACCGAACGATTATCGTTAGATTCGAACGACTTAACGATAATCGTCCCGTGGAATAGGGCCCTAAGTTGGACAACCTCTTTAAGTGCGAGGGTAAAGGTCTTTATATGGACAAAAACAATGCTTGCTATGTTCTCTATGAGAGGAAGAGAGCTCTGGCTGCGGCTTATCTCTCCCAGAACAAAGGGGTTGGGTGGTTATTTTCCATCACGGCTGACCCCTATCTCCATCAGTCAATGGCTGACACTTTATACTGATGGCCACAGCCAACAAAAGCATACATGTATGGGGACCTTAAATCTGTCTGCATATATCTTAGTCTTCAGGATATATTGTGCCTGGAACCTATCACACAGCAATGCTGGATATCTGATGCCCAGTGACCTTTTGTAGATACAGTCATTCCCATGAAGCTACTAATTACTCTAATCATAGGGGAACTGAACAGCCGGCTAATAAATCTGCTTTCAAAAGAGGATGTCTGGTCCTCTCTAAGTCCAGCTGTACGGAAACCCAGGGAGTGTACACAGACAAAGCTTTCTCATAGAGGACATGGAATAGCTGGGTCTGCTTTTAAGGTGCCAAAAATGCCTAATTTGCACATTTCATATTAATAGCATAGATAGTGTTTGTAATAATAGGCTTAAAGGGGTTATCCAGCAATTTTTTTTATTATTATTTTTTTTTTCAAATCAGTTGGTTTCGGAAATTTACATAAATTTGCAATTTACTTCTATTTAAAAATCTCAAGTCTTCCCATATTTATCAGCTGCTGTATGTCCTGCAGGAAATGGTGTAGTCTTTCCAGTCTGACACAGTGCTCTCTGCTGCCACCTCTGTCCGAGACAGGAACTGTGCAGAGCAGTAGCAAATCCCCATAGAAAACCTCTCCTGCTCTGGACAGTTCCTGTCTCAGACAGAGGTGGCAGCAGAGAGCACTGTGTCACACTGGAGAGAATACACCACTTCCTGCAGGACATTTAGCAGCTGATAAGTATGGGAAGACTTGAGATTTTTAAATAGAAGTAAATTACAAATTTGTATATCTTTCTGACACCAGTTGATTTGAAAGAAAAAATTTTTTCGCCGGAGTACCCTGTTAAATCCCATCTAGAGTCCGGTCATATTATTGTTCAGTGCAGAGACTGTGCGGCTCTTTCTTATCTAGTATATTCAGATAAATATACAGTAGTTCATATGAGTGAACAAAGCACTAAGAATAAGCAAGGGACATTCTATAATCTTTTTTATGTAATAGAGAGGACTTGTCAGCTCCCTGGATATGTCTGCTATAGTAATTACTTGTATCACCTACTAACAGAAAGAATTCTGGGACATCTTCTTTTGTGTGATTCCGACAACTAGGACATACCCCTCCGCTTCTTAACATGTAGAGACTTTAGTAGAACACTGATTTGACTGCATTTACCATGGTGAATGGTAACAACTAGTTGTCAATATATTTCCAGGAGGAAAAACAAAAGGATAAAAGGATGTAGACTTTTTAGAAAAACATTTTAAGAGAGTTGACAGGTCCTTTTCATTTCTTTAAATGCCCTTAAAGGGGTACTCTGGCAAAAATCTTATTCTTTCAAATCATCTGGTTTCAGAAAGTTATATAGATCTGTAATTTACTTCTATTTAAAAATCTCCAGTCATGTGCAATATATAGATATACCAAAAACAGTCCTTCTCCTTATGGACAACAAAGAATACTCAGGCTGGGTACTTAAGGTATGTAAGTGTAGATAAGGCAGCTTCCTGGTATTTAGTAGGTTAAGTTAAGGTTTTCTTTGGTCTTTACTTGTAGAAGAAGGCTAAGGGGCCACTGAGGGACCTTGCCTAGGTAGTATCAGAACTCTGTCGGGGTGACTTCAGTTTGTAGAAATCTTGATAGAGGATACTCGTACTCACACTTTAGGAGATAGCACCCCTTGCCAGAAAGATTACAGAGTTCCAGTTCTCATAGTGCAAGCCCCGAGCTTGCACAACCGGCATAGCTAGCCACTCAAGGTTCCCCAAGATGTCCGAGTGGAGATCAATGGAGTACTTCAGCTTAGTCGCACTTTGCTCCACTGCAGACAAACCTTTGTGTTTCTGAAATGTCCTGACAATAGTCACCCCTGAAATGGTTGGTGACCTGATGGGTTGTGATGGGTCCAACCGGACTATCAGACCCACCCAGAATAATATAGAACACTTTGGCAGAAAATAGATAATCTTTGTACAGGTAATAGTACTCAACTGTGTTTGTACTGCAGAGATACTTGAAAGTGCTGAATATAGTAGAGGTAGTTGTAGCGGTGCTTGTAGAGTTTAGAGTAGAGTGGAGCAGCGTAGAAAAAAGAAGTTTGTCAAGGGAGTTCCAACCCAAAGTAGTACTGTGCTCTGCCAGAACTTGAGAAATACTTGAGACCTGAGAGTGAGAGATATTTGTACCCCGATTTAGACTGATGTCTGACCACCTTCTGCCCTACAGTGTCGAACTTCCCATCCAAATAGGGTGATACAAGCCCTAGCCGTGGTTACCTGGGTGAAGCTAAGTGTCCAAGGGTGTCCCGGTGTCACCTGCACTGCGAGATAGAATACGTAGACCTTCTGGCATTTTTGTTCTATCCAAGCTAGTTTCTCTGTTTATAAAGATACTGCCCTGCACTTTGTAGAGTGGTTCTTGGCGTGGGTTGGGTTTATCCCCAACTCTTCTCCCTCTTGTAGTGTCTATTCGTAAAGTGGAAGAAGAGTATCTCCATTGGACAATAAAAGTACATAATTTATAAGAAACAGTAACCCTTTTCTTACTTCAGCTGTGCAATACATAAGAGCTTATATATAAAATACTGACACCTAGTGGTGAAGCTTTTGCGACAGGTGTGACATAAGAAATCCCTGTGGTAGGACACCACTACAGTTACCCCACATTTAATTTTAGCACTGCATAGTACTCTGGAATACACATGCACACTAGCTAGAACTCTTCTCTATAACCCCTTCTAGACTCCTGAGGCCTGGCCTGGAAAGAACTTCAGCAGGAACAGACTCTTGCACACACTCTATACACTCTAGACATAAACTAGATCTAAACTAGAAACCCACCAAAGGACCTTCAGGGAGATTTTATAGTAGTGGATGTGACTTGTCTCCCATTGGTGGGAAAGCTTATTGAACAAACTGAACCTACGTGTCTGATAGGTTGGTGTGGTGTGTGGTACCCAGCCTAAGGGCCCCATTCCACGGAGCGATAATCGGCCGAATCGGACCGATTCGGCCGATTATTGCTCCGTGAACTAGAGACAATGATCAGCCGATGATCGTTGTCATCGGCTGATCGTTGATATAGGTCCAGACCTATATTTGTCGGGCTCCGACCGCGTAGCGCTACGTGGAATAGCGGTGCGCGGCCGGTGACTGACAATATACATTACCTATTCATGGTGCAGGGCTCCTCTTCTCCTGCTTCTTCCCGGGTCCCGCGTGCTCCTCCAGCGTCAGGGAGACCTGTATCAGCTGAAAGGCTGCTCAGCCAATCACAGGCCGCGGCGGTCCCGGACAGTGATTGGCTGAGTGGCTTGTCAGCTGACACAGGCCGCCCTGAAGCTTGAGGAGCGCGCGGGACCCGGGAGAAGCAGGAGAAGAGGAGCCCTGCACCATGAATAGGTATGTATACTAGTTAAGCAAGAGCTGCAAGGACATCGGTAACAATGTCCTTGCAGCCCTTGTTTAACGATAATCGGGGCCGTGGAATAGGCCCAGTAAACGAGCGCCGATCTAGCAGATTGGCGCTTGTTTATCGGGCCCCATCGGCCCGTGGAATACCACCCTAAGGGCCCTTTTACACAGAAAGATTATCTGCCAAAGATTTGAAGCCAAAACCAGGAATTGATTTGAAAAGAGGAGAAATCTCAGGCTTTCCTTTATTACCTGCTCTCTTTTTATAGTCCATTCCTGGCTTTGGCTTCAAATCTTTGGAAGATAATCTGTCAGATAATCTTTCCGTGTAAAAGGGCCCTAAGCATTGGACAACAGTGAACATAACAAGTGCCAGATTAACCCTTGTGATACCTTCAGCTGTGCAATAGACAAGAAAGTGAGACACTCAGTGGCTAAGGAGTAGAAAGCAACCTTCAGTCCAGAGCAGTGGCGTAGCTGCCATAGAGGCAGGGTAAGCAGTTGCTATGGGGCCCTGGGGAGAAGGTAAGAGCGTGTGTCCTTCTGCTTAACCCCTTATGTACTGCAGCTCCATGCAGAGGTCAGGGGTTATCAGTGCACAAGCAGTAAAGCAGATATATACACACAGTCCTTTGTGTTGTGTGTAGGGGAGGGGCCCCCTTAAATTTTTGCTATGGGGCCCTAGCTATGCCCCTGGTCCAAAGCATAGTAATACATATAAGAATACCTAATGACCGGCTCTGGGACACTACACTATCATTGACATTAACTTTTGACATGGCCTGCCTGCGATCATTATAGCCTAGTAAAGTGTGCAGCAGTGCACTTCATTCTCCAGCTGCCCACCCAACCTGAGACAGGGTCCATTATAAATCTAATCTAATTGGATTGGGCGGCCAACCAGTGAGTGAAGAGGGCTGCTGCGCACTTCACTAGGTTTTTTTTTTTTATATTCAGTATTTTTATTAGTTTTAAATATATCATAATACTTAAAACAGACATAACAAGATACATCTAAATTTTTACAAAAATCATACATAAAAACAAACTTAATATTTTATTACCCATCCCTTGAACGAACCGAAACAACCCCCTCCCCCCCCCCCCCCCCCCACCCCGATCTGCCAAGGTTTCACTGTAACTTTTGCAGCTTGTCATATTTCTTAACACAACACTTCCACATCCTTACTGTTGGAACTACTGATGACATCCAATTTCTAACTATTAATAATTTTGCATAAAATAACCATCTCACAATCTTATTCTTTAATTTCCTTACCAATGTTATCTTAGTGGTATCTCCCAAAATTGCCACATCCGGTGCCGGCTCCAAGACAAAATCTACCTCTTTTGAAATTATCTCCATTATCTCCCGCCAAAATTGTTCCAATGCACCACAGGCCCATATCATATGAACAAATCCAGCCCCCGGACTCCCGCACCTAGGGCAGTTATCATCACTTCTCCTCTTTATCTTATATAAGAAAGTTGGCGTATAGTAAATACGGTTAATAATATTAAATTGCACAATCCTGTGATCTCCTGATTTAGATACGCACTTAATATTTTTCGTTATGTCCAACCACTGACTATCATCTAAGTGCCCTATCTCACCATGCCACTTCTCTCTATTCCTATACCAGACCTCCACCTCCTTATTCAGATGTTCATAAACCACTTTAAGCTCTTTCTTTTTAATCATTTTACTCCTTATATTCTCTATCAATACATGTGACCCAGCAAAAATCTTTCGATTCTCCCTTAGTGTAGAAACAATGGCATCTTTCAATCTAAAAAAATCATACCAATTCTGGGGATTAATCTTATATTCTACTTTTGCCTCCTCCCATGATTTCACTCCTCCTCTCCAAGCTCTAATGTCTTCTACACTATTAATCCCAGCAGTCTGTAAATCTCTTAATATCCCCAATTTATATACCTCTACTAACTTGTAATTACCCCAAAGTGGTGCGAAGTCCAATACGCCTTCCAAATGTAAACATTTCTTAAGTTCACTCCAAGTTTTGACCAAAGATCTTATCATTACATTCCCCTGAAACATTCTCTCCTCTAAATATCCAGTTTCCAAAATCTGGAGAATATCCATTTGCCCATACTTCTTCTCGTACTCTATGGATTTCAGAAGGTGGATATGCTCGCTTTTAATTAACCAATAGACCTGTGATGCAAGGAAATACTTTTTTATATCTGGGACTCCCAGCCCACCCTTATCAATTGGCGGGTACAACCTTTCCAATTTCATCCTTACTCTTCTTCTCCCCCAGATAAGAGCGTTCAACAGTGATCTGATTTTTTTCATTTCCTTATCTTGTATCCAAATTGGCGCTGCCGAAAATAGGTATAGCAACTTTGGGAGAACCACTGATTTCAACAACGTAATTCTATCCGCCCTTGACAGACAAAACCTCTGCCATATATTTATCTTCTTTTCAATTATATCTATAGTTTTCCTTGTATTCAAAGCATTGAACTCCTGAATCTCTCTAGAAATCTGAATCCCCAAATATCGGAAACTTTCTGTATGACCAAGTACATGCACATTATCCATTTCAATCACATACTCAGGATTAAGAGACATTATCACTGACTTTTTCCAGTTAATTGACAACCCGGAGTATTCCCCCAACTCCCCGATAAACGCCATTACCCTCGGTATTGCCTCTTCAGGGTTTTTCAGGAACAAAAGCAGGTCGTCAGCATATAACGAAATCCTATCCCCTCCTCCCCGCGCCCCAAAGCCCTCTATTCCTGGATCAGACCTTATTTTGATCGCTAAAGGCTCTATCCCGAGGGCGAAGAGAAGAGGGGAGAGGGGACAACCCTGCCGTGTGCCTCTGCTAAGCCCGAAAAAGCTCGATACATCTCCATTTACCCTAACTGCAGCTCTTGGGTTTTTATATAGAAGTTTGACCATCTCTATATATTTTTCCCCAAAACCAAACCTCCTCATTATCTCCCATAAATAATCCCACTCCACCCTGTCACTTCACTAGGTTATTACTAGCAGTTGGATGGGGTCTCAGCACTGAGAACTCACCTCATCTTAACTCATGACTGTGAGCAAACCTTGAGATACTGTAAGAGAACCTTGATGCAGCCCTAGGGATTCCTGGAAAACCTGGATACAGCCTATGGCTCTATCAATGTGCTCCAGACAGCCTTATTGCTGTATCCAATTTCTTAAGCCACCAGTATTTAAATGCTGTATGCTCGGGTTTGGACAAAGTTTTTTTGTTTGTTTTGTTTTTACATGGATTGACCGGTGCCAGCGCAGGGATGCCAGTGATACAGTCCTTTTTTTGAACCGCCGCCCGGTTCCCGTGCATGGTGTAGCTCTATTCCAAGCACCAGCTGGGGATGAAGCACTGAAGGTGGGCCGGCAGGCCTCCAGTGTGACGATCAGCCGTACCCTCAGTCATTCTGTTCTATTGATTCTAATGGATCCGCGTCACAGAGGGGATGGTGTTTCGTCACACTAGGAACCAGCCAGCCCACCTCCAGTGCTTCATTCCCCAGCCGGTGACCGGGAATAGACCGGCACCATGCGTGAGAATCAAGCGGCGGTATAAAAAAAGACTGCGGGATCGGCGGTCTATTCATGTAAAAAACAAAAATGCAATGTACCGGTAGAACATTCGCTTTAAGTGACCTGACAAAAGGCACTGTGTCCCCCCCCCCCCCCCCCCCCCCCCCCAATTTCCTCGGAATCTCAAAGAACTCACAACTGCCATCCCACAATGCCATACCCATACCATAAGAGTGGCTGTGGATAACAGATAGATAAATATTTTGTTTACAGTGTTAATCAGAAGCAGACTGAGCCAGCGATGGGCAGGTACTTGGCAGTTGACTCTGAGGTGCAATACATGCTAGGAAATGTAGTTTCCTGGCCGGCGCCATCTTGGATATAGATCTGCTTTTAGAATAACTTGTAGATCAGAAACAGCAGCAGCTAGAAAGATTAGATGTGACTCAAAATACTCAGGGGGACTTGGTGAGTAAGACCAGCTTGGTTTGGGAGCACTTCCTTTTTTAGCTCCATAGTGGAATACCCCTTTAAAGGGGTACTCCAGCGCGGGGGGGGGCACGTTTTTGCTGGGGCCGCGGCGGGTCCCGCACCGCGGCGCTCTGGTGCCCGGTTCCCGGCTGCTTCCGGGTGTCTGACGCGGGCCCAAGACGTGACGTCTCAGGTCCGCTCAGCCACTCAGTGAAGGAGGTGGGATCTGAGCGGACTTGAAATGGATCCCATCTCCTTCACTAAGTGGCTGAGCGGACCTGAGACGTCACGTCTTGGGCCCGCGTCAGACACCCGGAAGCCCAAGAACCGGGCACCGGAGCACCGCGATGCAGGACCCGCCGCTGGAACCGGGGAGGTGAGTGGACGTCTTTTCCCTTGGCCACCTCCTCCCCGGTCCCAGCAAAAAAAGTGCCCCCCGCTGGACTACCCCTTTAAGGTTCATTGACTATATGCAAAATCAACTCAAAGTACAGAATCTTTACAGGACCACCTCTGCTACTCCTAGACTAGAAGGTATAGCACATAAGATTCTAAGTAAAAAACAAGACAGTGTAACATTGTATATGCTAAATTGATATTTAATGTGAACAGAAAGATATCTTTACATTGTTTCGCGATACGGTTAATTTGCCCGGCAAGCGGTCACGTAACGTTACAATTGCTCAAATCATTCAGATCACGGCCAAGAGCAATTTTTAAGACAAGCGCAAGGGAGAGCTCGGTGTATTGATTTTGTTGCAAGATAAATTGAAGTGGAGTTGTTAAAATTAGTGCAGCTTGGAACAGTCTGCAGTAAATTAGGAGGCCGAGTCTGAGCATCAATATGCAAAATGTCCGTCCTATGGCCCTATAACTCCTTCTTTGCTGGATAATGGCTGGTATCAGAGGAGCTTACAAAATGTTTCTGTTACAATGGATGAGCAGAGTTTATGGCTATAGTAGTACACTGTAATCACTTGCATTACAAAGCCACCGATGTGCCGAAGGTTTCTTCTCTTTGTAGAACAGAAGTGGGTAATTGGCCTCACTGCTCTACGGGAGGCATGTGTAATTGGAGTGGCTGAAGTGTACTTGCTCAATGTCTCCAAAGAATTAAGTTAAAAATTCTTAACACATTCCATACTCTACCTTAACATCGGTGACAGATGTTCCACTCGCCAAGAGACTCGAGAACAGTCTTCATTCACCTGAAAATACGGGTGGCTGGACATATCTCCAGCTCTATACACAGAGGAGATTTACGGAATAATTTAGGGCCCAATAAATGGGGGGGATTATCTGCCCAATAAGGCAGAATCGGGAAATATCACTTAGTGTAATAAAGACAATGATCAGCCGAGGAGCCGATCAGTGGCTGATCGTTGTCTCCCTACGCGTTATAAAATCATCAACCGATGGCCGCACATTGCTCCGTGTAATAGTGAAGAAAGTAAGTAAGTGTGAAGAAAATAATAAACATTTTACTTACCTCCCCATGTCCCCCTGTTGTCCTGCTGCCTTGTCTGTGCCTTGTCCCTGCAGCAGCCTCCAGCACTTCCAAACCCGTCTCTTGACAGGTGGCTCAGCCAATCACTGGCCACGGCACTGTCCAATCTTAGCCAGTGATTGGATGAGCCATCTGTCACTTCAGAGATGGGATCAGAACTGTCCGAGGCAGCTGTAGTGAGCGGGGAATCCCACAGATAAGCCTGGAGGACACCTGGGGACCGTGGGCAGGTAAGTACATCTCTTTATTATTTTAGGGCCAGTTCACACTGAGAAATCAGCGCTGAATCAGCAAGGAAAGTATCAGGGGCAGAAAGCGTTCTCACAGTGCAAGTGTTCTGAGCCAGAATCACCTCTGGCAGAATTCCGCGCAAATTAAATTTTTATTTAATCAAATTAATTTTTTTCCAATTCTACATGCAGTAATTCCGCACTGATTCCACGCTGAAAAATTTCCCAGCAGAAACTCATTGCTCAATTCATTTCAATAGTATTCAGCCAGCAGAATCCGACAGAAGAATTGACATGTCAATTCTTCTGGTGGAAAGCAAATCCGGGCAGAAATTCCGCTGTGTGAACTGCAGAGTGCAAATTCCGCTCAACTCAATGGAATTTGGCTCTGCACTATATTTTCAGGTGGAATTTGCAGTGAGGAATCAGCACTGAAATTCAGCGCTAATTCCTCAGTGTGAACTGACCCTTATACCAAAGCAAAGCAAGGGCTGCACAGACATCGCTAACAATGTTGGGCTGCATGATAGTCTGCTAGATTGGTGCTCACTAATGTTAAGTTTACACGAGGCGATTATTGGCCCGATCGTACGATTAACGATTTCGAAGTAATGATTTTTTTTTTTAACAATCAGCGTTTAGATGGTACGATATATCGTACAGAAAATTTGCTATGCGATCGTTTTGCAATCGTTTTGCGAACGCTTAAGCCTATCTCACACATAGGTAAAATCAGTGAACGACTGTTTACACGGAACGATCGGCGAATTTATTGCAATCGGCGAATGACGATTTATGAACATGTTAAAAGATCAAAATGAACGATTTTTCGAGCGTTCGCCGCGTTTACATGTACGATTATCGTTCGAATTCGATCGTTATCGCGAAAATTTGCCCGATAATTGTTTCGTGTAAACGTAGCATTAGGGTCCATTTACACATAAAGATTATCTGACAGATTATCTGCCAAAGATTTGAAACCAAAGCCGGGAACAGACTATAAACAGAGATCAGGTCAAGCCTGAGATTTCTCCTCTTTTCAAATCCATTCCTGGCTCTGGCTTCAAATCTTTGGCAGATAATCTGTCAGATAATCTTTCTGTGTAAATGGACCCTTATGCTAAGTTTCCACAGAGCGATAATTGGCCCGATCGCACGATTGACGATTTCGAAATAACGATTTTTTTTTTTATAACGATCAGCGTTCAGACCGTACGATATATCGTACGGAAAAATCGTTTTGTGATCGCGCGCCCGCAGCCTGGCCCGCCCGCAGCCAGCCACCCCCGCCGCTCCGAATGCCACCCGCGCCGACGCTCCGATCGCCCCCGATTGCCGCTGCTCCGATCGCCCCTGCCGCCCCGGCCACGAGCATACGTTACCTGCTCCGCGTAGCAGGTCTTCAAATCCCCGGCTCCCCTCTTCAGCGCATTGATTGGCTGAAGAGATGAGCCGGGAATTTCAAACGGCTCCTCTTCAGCCAATCAGTGCTCCTCTTCAGCACTGATTGGCTGAAGCGGAGCCGTTTGAAATTCCCGGCTCCCCTCTTCAGCCAATCAATGCACGGCAGCACTGATTGGCTGAAGAGGAGCCGTTTGAATTTCCCGCCTCCCCTCTTCAGCCAATCAGTGCTGCCGTGCATTGATTGGCTGAAGAGGGTAGACGGGAAATTCAAACGGCTCCTCTTCAGCCAATCAATGCGCTGAAGAGGGGAGCCGGGGATTTTGAAGACCTGCGACGCGGAGCAGGTAACAAATGTTCTTGGCCGCGGTGGCGGGGGCGATCGAAGCGACGGCGGGCTGGCGCGCGGGGGGTGGCGATCGCAGCGGCGGCGGGGATGGCAATCGGAGCGCTGGCGGCGGGGGTGGCGATCCGAGCGCTGGCGGCAGGGGTGGTGATCGGAGCGGCAGCGGCGGGGTAGCGATCAGAGCGGCGGCGGCGGGGGTGGCGATCGGGGCGGCGGGGGTGGCGATCGAGCCGGCGCAGGGGGCTGCGGATGAGCGGAGGGCTAGGCTGCGGAAGAGCGAGGGGGCCGGGCTGCAAGCGGGGGGCTGGACTTTGGGCGGCAGGCGGCGGGACTTTTTTTGCAAACGACTAATTTTTTGCGAACGACGAACGACGATTTAAGAACAAGTTAAAAGATCAAAATGAACAATTTCTCGCTCGTCGTGCGATCGTTCGCTGCGTTTACACGTACGATTATCGTTCGAATTTGATCGTTATCGTGCTAATTCGCACGATAATTGTTCCGTGTAAACCCAGCATTACCCAGGATATCGAGCCATGTAATACGGCCCTTAGGACAGCTTTGGTGTTAAAAAGTCACAGATTTTTTTGCACTGGTCACATTTAGAGGTGTTTATGCCACCCTTGCCATTTCATAAAAAATGGTCAGAATTCATGTAAAAGGTGGGGTGGTGGGGCCTCCAGACCTGGCAGATTTACTTTAGTTTACATTAGTACTTAGTTGAATCCTATGGCTGTGGAAGTGTGAAGACCAGTGTGAATTAAGCAATTCTAACGGGACCGTTTGACGGACAATTTACGATATCATGTGACAATGTAACGTTACCTCTGTGTTCACATGAAATATCACATTAACATATACAATGTCACACTGTCTTTCATGATTGTTTTTTAGAAGTTCAAAGAGATTACTCTATGATCAGCAGGCAACGGCCCTGTAAAAATTCTGTACTTGGGGTTAATCATGGCTCCCGTCCCCAGCACACCCTTTTTTGGGCAGAACTTTTTTTCCTTTGCGATCACATGACCTAGTTGCTGGCCCACAAAAGGTGACAAAAACGCCAGAAGAAAACACACCATACACACAGCAAAGGGCGTTTTTAAAAACGCCACACCCTCAACATGCTGCATTATGGAAAAACTGCCAAAGAGCCTTAAACACACCAGAAAGGAGAGAAAAGCATCCCCCCACACACCCTCCCCCCCCCCCCCCCCCCCCCCCCCCAAAAAAAAAACCACATCAGATTCCACCTTTCATTCCTCACAGACTCTTTGGAAAATGAAAGGTGGAATCTGATTGGTTGCTAGGGGCGACTGGGCCAGTTTCACTTTACACCATGTTTGATCATAAACTTCCACTAACTTTCAGCTAACATCTGGCCACTGGTTTTTTTTTTTGCAAAAAATAAAAATAAATAATACCATGGAGTTTTTATTGGAGTTTTTCCATGATTTCAAAGTGACACTGTCACCCCCTTTTTGCATTATGACTTCTCTAAACAGTTGTAAAGAGTAAATTTAGCAGTTTTTATGCCTTATTTTATATCATATGTCATGCTGCTTGTTCAAGTAAAAAGTGATCGTTTATCATTTGCGGATTGTGCTACCTGGGCGGAGCTTCTCAAACGAAGCACCAATTAGCTCCGCCCACAATGACACAGTAGACCCTGTGCCTTTGTGACGTCATAGCCATTTAGGCCACACCCCCATGACACCCATTGGAACGGGCCGGCCTAAAGGTCTAGGCCCCGCCCCTTCTAGGTGGACCAAAACCAATGGCCACCGAGGGAACGGGGCCTATGTGTTGGTGATGTCATGGAGGAGTGGGGCCTGTGGTGGTGATGTGGGCGGGGCTAAGTAGTGCTTCGGTCAAGATCAGCACAAGGAGGAAGGATGATCAGCTGACCACACCTGCACGTATATTCCCTCCTGCTGGTGCACGGAGGTGTGAGCAATCACCAAGGAACAGCCAGCAAGGATAGTTCCGGCACTCAGTCGTCCAAATCCAATTCCTTTATTGCATAGCAAAAAAAAACAATAAAATCCTGACAATCGCTGACATGTTTCGGTCTATTCAGACCTTAGTCATAGCAAAGGTGTGAACAAGTCTCCCTGTGATATATATACACACAAAAGAAATGAAAAACACCTGTTGTCATGGCCATACCCCCAAAGATGGGGGGGGGGGGCGCTATCTGACTGAAGGTTAGTAAGTATTTAACCCCTAACTGGACATGAGAAAATACATACAAAAGTATACACATAAAAAAGAAAAAAAATATATACATATATATATGCATGTATGTATAAAAAACGACAGAAGAAACTTGTTCACACCTATGCTTTGACCAAAACATGTCAGGATTTTATTGGTTGTTGGTTTTTTTTGCTATGCTACAATAAAGGAATTGGATTTGGACGACTGAGTGCTGGAACTATTCTTGCCTTCGGTCAAGAAGCCCCGCCCTGGTGGTGTGATATCCTACCACAGGTGTTATGTATATATACGCCCTTCGCAAAAGTCTGTACTTGTTGTATTATTGTGGCGATGAAAGCAGTACTTGCCATTAGATGTCGCTCTATTCTGTATGTGCGATGCCCTGGCCCCTGGGGGCCACTTCCACAGTGCTGGTGTTATGAGCGGGCAATGACCGGGGCAGCTGCAGGGGTTATACTTGTCACGGTATAGGCCTGAGGGCAGCACAGCTGTAGGGCCGGTCTGTGGAATCTGCGGGTGATGATGGGCATGCGATTCTTCGCTGCACCTAGTCAGGGCACCAGTTAGTGGACACCAATGCCAGGGTTCAGTAACAGCGGTTTTATTATAGATGAGGTAACTAGTAGCAACAGTTCTGTCCGGATGCAACCGGGTATATAGCAGGCTTTGACAAATAAGGCAGGAGTGGTGCTGCATAGGCTGTGAGAATACGTGCCGGATGATGGGAGTAGGAGTATGAGAGAAATAGCGTTGCTGGGTGGATTAGCTTGAGAATAATACTTGCTGTGAATCCTTGTAGCGATGAGGAGAGATAACGGAATGACACCCAGATGAGAGAGAAGACTCCGGACACTTGAGCAGGCAGATACAGCCGAAGACTTGAATACAGCAGCAGAATCAGTCACTCTTCTTATGGTGAAGAGGCTGCAGAGAAGAAGCCCAACTCCTCTGAGACAGGAGAGGGACGACACACATCCTCCTTGCTTGGAAGCAGGGGGAAGACTAACTTGTTAGGAGGAAGTGGGAGGTCACATGGTTGCTCCTGGCCAGAGCTAGTCGGCCATAGGTGGAACCATGGTTACAGGTCACGTGATCAACAGCCTTGCATACCACTGTACACTGTAATAATACACAGGAATACATGAGAATACACATGAGAATGCACATTACCAGAGAATACTAGGGGAAAACCAGCAGCAGTTGCAGTGCAAACACTTACCAGAACAGGCATTGACACAGAAATAGAAATGGGCATAATAGGAGTAGTAGTCTGCATGTTCTGGGACACTGCATACCTCCCTAGCAAATTTGAGCCGACCTCGGCGAATCTAGAAGGCAGCAAACATGAATAGACTGGACAATCAAACAACAGGAATGAATGATGAGAGTGAGTGTGATGAGGTGTGTGTTTCCCACGCCCAAGGCACAGGTGAGAAGAGAGAGAGGATGAGAAACCCTAGTGGCAGGACTTCACCTAGGGGTGCCTAACGTACTCTGGCGACCAGGTAGCTAGTGCGTGAACCATCTGACGTGTAAGCCAGGACAACTTAACTGCTGGCGGGTGACCCTCAATATTCCAGCCAGTTAGACAGTAGGTTTTCTGTTAAATGTGTTACCCTACTGGAAAAGAACGTGAAGACCTGTATACTACCTTGGCGTGTCTGAGTAGTGTCTTGGATACCTGGAAGAGAAAAGAACAAAATAATAAAAGCAAACATACATGGGGAGCTCCCTTTCATACCACTCAATCACACACACAAGCACTCCACAGGCCAAACACACGAAAAGGTATCCAAGGTGCGATATGTATGGACAAGTGTGAAGGTTAGGTATGACTATGTGTGATAACTACTGTGTTGGGACAAGACAGAGGTGAACAAATACTGGAAACAAAAGGAAAGGAAACACAAGGGACAACAAATACTGCGAGGTCTTGAGGAGAACTGGCTCACATGAATCTGAATGAAACCTGAGAGAAATCTGAATGAAAATCTGAGAAAAATCTGCATACGAACTGGCTCAACTAAATCTTTCCAGCTATAGATATGATAATAATACACAATAATGAGACTGGATGAGAAAATACACTCCTACATAAACTGGACTTTCTCTGAGGTATATGTAAACTGACTTCTCTTACTCAGAGGAGGAGCTATCTGACTTTGACACTGGAAAATATACTGTTTTACAAAAGAGGCGCTCTACTCTGAGGCAATCTATGTAACCTTTTGCTTACTCAGAGGAGGAAATACAAAGACTTTGATAACACTGGAATGCAATAGAAAAAGTACAATAATGAAATAAGTGCAATAATACCCTGTGTGGAACACACAATCACAGGAAAGTGCATTAGGAAGGAATGGGTTAAGTGTCTCTGTTAGGTAGAGTCTCTTTTAGGCAATTAGACATCGTCCATGTAAAAGGCTCTGGGACAGGCACTAGAGAACCTTTTGTTATGGTAAGTGTCCATCAGCTCATGGCTGGTTAGTACAGGGAACTTGGTCAGGAGGACCAGGCACGAACCTTGAACGTTGCAGGAACTAAATGGTGAAACAGCACACAAAAAAAAAAACACAGTCATAGAACTCAGCCTTTGAAGAGAACACCTAATAGAGGTGTCCTGGAAGACCCCAAGTGGCACCCCTCTTCTTCTCCCAGGGGTAATACCGGGAGGAAGCCGGAGCAGGAGCCTCATCTGCTGCGGTGGTGACCACGAGGCTAGGGGTCACGGTGGTCACAGGAGAGACAGTAGGGGCCACATGGTAGGTAGTGGTGGTGGTCGCAGCTTTAGCCACGGCAGTGGTAGGGGGAGTCACCGTAGTAGCCATGGTGAGGGGGGCTTTAGCCACCGGAGGTAGCAAGGTTAGGGCCTGCTTGATCTCATCCGCCAACTTCTTGATAACCGGGTCGTCCCCAAACACCCACTGAGGCAGGGATAGTGTCTCGGGCCCGGGGAGCCTCCAGGGACTGGCGTAGCAGGTGGCCTTAAAGTTATTCCCCTGGCTAGAAGCAGGAAGAGGGGCGCCCGGAACCCCGGTACTCACGGATCCATCGTTTTCTGGCGAGGTCGATCCTCCTGTGGAGAAGGCAACCTCGGGAGTGCTGGAGCAACGAGATCCCGGTGAGACACTGGCGATGGAGACAGGCTCTTCCTCCGGACCGTTGGAGACTGGTGTAGAGCCCCAACTGATATCGCTGTCGGAGGGTAGCGGCATTAGCAGGCACGCAGGATTGAGCAGAGGCAGACTCTCAGGCAGTGTAGGCATCACAAGCGCTGGGGCTGCAGGCAGGTGCTCTTCATAGGCCGCCATCTTGCGTTCCACTGGCCGGAACTTGTAGCAGGAAGGGGAGGAGCGCCAGGCTGGAGGATCAGGCTCCAAAGTCTGCCCAGCAACAATGACGTCAGTGGAAGCGGCCGGCCAATCAGGAGAGACACAGTCATTATCAATGGCGCCAAGCAATTCCCGCTTCTCGGCCGCATGGCAGTTAACCCCCTCGTCACTGGGGGATGGCGCAGGTAGAAATAACAGCAAGAAGCGGCCATTTTGTGTACAGTCCCAGCCGTGCAGCGACTCAGTTATCAGAACTCCCATGGCAATTTTAGCACAGTCTCTGGAGACGATAGTAAACTGTAGATCTGGTACACCGCGTGGCGGGTATATCCTGTTCGTGACGCCAAAAATGCGATGCCCTGGCCCCTGGGGGCCACTTCCACAGTGCTGGTGTTATGAGCGGGCAATGACCGGGGCAGCTGCAGGGGTTATACTTGTCACGGTATAGGCCTGAGGGCAGCACAGCTGTAGGGCCGGTCTGTGGAATCTGCGGGTGATGATGGGCATGCGATTCTTCGCTGCACCTAGTCAGGGCACCAGTTAGTGGACACCAATGCCAGGGTTCAGTAACAGCGGTTTTATTATAGATGAGGTAACTAGTAGCAACAGTTCTGTCCGGATGCAACCGGGTATATAGCAGGCTTTGACAAATAAGGCAGGAGTGGTGCTGCATAGGCTGTGAGAATACGTGCCGGATGATGGGAGTAGGAGTATGAGAGAAATAGCGTTGCTGGGTGGATTAGCTTGAGAATAATACTTGCTGTGAATCCTTGTAGCGATGAGGAGAGATAACGGAATGACACCCAGATGAGAGAGAAGACTCCGGACACTTGAGCAGGCAGATACAGCCGAAGACTTGAATACAGCAGCAGAATCAGTCACTCTTCTTATGGTGAAGAGGCTGCAGAGAAGAAGCCCAACTCCTCTGAGACAGGAGAGGGACGACACACATCCTCCTTGCTTGGAAGCAGGGGGAAGACTAACTTGTTAGGAGGAAGTGGGAGGTCACATGGTTGCTCCTGGCCAGAGCTAGTCGGCCATAGGTGGAACCATGGTTACAGGTCACGTGATCAACAGCCTTGCATACCACTGTACACTGTAATAATACACAGGAATACATGAGAATACACATGAGAATGCACATTACCAGAGAATACTAGGGGAAAACCAGCAGCAGTTGCAGTGCAAACACTTACCAGAACAGGCATTGACACAGAAATAGAAATGGGCATAATAGGAGTAGTAGTCTGCATGTTCTGGGACACTGCATATGTGTATTTGGAAGCCGCACAGCTGAAGGACGTAAAAGGTTACTATTTCCTTGTTTGTCTTCTGTTGCACTCTTCACCCATTCACAGCGCACCTTACATGCTGGGAGGAAGTAAGTCACGTGATAGAAAGGAAGAGTAGTTCAGTCTTAGCTAGCATCCCGCATGGGAACGATGCGAGACAGTACACCTCTCATCACTTTCCTACAAGTAACGCTACACAGCACCATGCAGTGTTAAAACCTCTTAGGAGAGGACAAGCTAGAGACAACCTCAACCCACGCCGTGGACAAGGAGAAGTTACAGTGCAGGACAGTATCCACTAAAGGCAAAGAGCTAGGAACTGATCTAGATAGAGCAAAGATGCAGTGAGCCTATGAACTCCATCTCACAGTGCGGTTGTCAGCAGGGAACCCTCAGCATTCCGCTTATCCCAGGTAACAAGATCTGGGGCCTGTGTCACCTATTAGGACGGTTCAGCCGAATCTAGTGAGCATAAGGTGGTGTGAAGACCTATGGTGCGTTTACACAGAGAGATTTATCTGACAGATTTTTTAAGCCAAAGCCAGACTATATACAGAGATCAGGTCATAAAGGATAGACTGAGATTTCACCTCTTTTCAAATCCATTCCTGGCTTTGGCTTTCAAAATCTGTCAGATAAATCTGTTTGTGTAAGCGTGCCATAAATCAAAGTAAATACACGGGCATAGGTGTTCTTCTTCTTCTAAGTATTCTACCTCATCCTCCAATATCCTGTTGGATATTACTACATGGGTTGAGACTCTCACGGCATCCTCCTCTCTGCTACTCTGTTTCTTCGTATTACTCAGCACTACTCAATCAACACGACTATATCCTACCCTGCACTTTCACTACAGATCTGGACGTTGTATTGTCAAGTATTTATTCGGAACTATTGTCAAAAATATTTTCAAGTATTTTATCCAGAGAAACCTCATATCATTGACACTGTATTACCTGCTGTACATTTGCAAATAGTAAACGCGCTTAACTACCTTTAAGAGACTCTGTGATTTTTCGCAGTTCACCTACACAGCACAAACCCCAACCTTGGGACACTTCCCCTTTCTGTGGGTGGCGGGTCCTATAGTCCGGGAGGGTCACTACACCCCTCTGGCCATCCGTGATCACTCTAACCCAAGAGACCCAGTAGCAACCCGGCAAGACACTGACCACAGGGGAAAAGAGTGCAACCGGCCTCATAAAATAAAAGCAGGCGTGCCATCACACCTGTGTGCCCACCTGGCCCTTGCATCACAAATTAATACCTCGGGGTCCGGCTTTATATCGGTCAACCACCACAGAGGTGGCATCAAACCTCAACATCTAGCAAGTGACCGGCCGCACCTCCGATGTAACATCACCCCAGGGGTACACCACAGGTGGCACAATCTGCAGATGATAAAAGATCACTTTACTGGAACACCATGACATGATATAAAATAAGTTATAAAAACTGCAAAAATTACGCTTTATACTTGTGTACAAAAGTCTTAATGCAAAAAGGGGGTGACAGTGTCACTTTAAGGCAACATGTCACACTGATATGTTAAGGGTTAGATGATTGGGTGCTCAGTGGGCTCAGAGTCCCCATCCGGTTATTAGTTATAGCCTAGTGAAGCGTGCGGCAGTGTGTAATATGCTTGTCTTAGTAAATTCCCCCCAGTATCTGTCTGTGTATATCACCATCCATCCTAGATTCCCTTAGTTGGCACAGTTGACATTAGAATAAACACTTTATGGCAGGAGACAGGAAAAAAAATTTCTACCCATCCACATTGTTCATTTAAAGGGAAACTATCACATAATAAAAAGGTAATACTGGTGCTTATACACTGTGTGACTATGTCCCAATCAAAAACCAAGCCGCTAACTCGGTATCCATATCATGAATAAACGCAAAAATGGAACTGTAATCCAACTTTAAGTTGCAAAATTATTTTTATATATAGATCTTGTACTCAAAAAAAAGATACAAATAAAGTCTTTCACATAATAAACAAAGAAAAAAAAAAGTCACCACAGTGTAACGGACGGATAGACGCTGGATGGTATTCGCACCATGCTCCGGTGCACAGCAAGTCTCAGTCCTTACGAGGCTCTCACCCTCTGGGAAATGATGACGCAGAGACGTACGCTACGTTTCGAGGGAGGGGCCCTCTTTCTCAAGCGCTGGGAAACTATCAGCAGGTTAGAAGACTATAACCTTCTGTTATCTTCCCTTTAATGTGCTAGATATACCTGGAGCATTTTCATCCTAGTTACACACTGGTTTTGCTAGTATTATATACTAGTGATTAGAGATGAGCAAACCGGGTTCGGGTTTCGAGTCGATCCGAACCCGAACGTTCGGTATTTGATTAGCTGGGGCTGCTGAACTTGGATAAAGCTCTAAGGTTGTCTGGAAAACATGGATACAGCCAATGACTATATCCATGATTTCCACATAGCCTTAGGGCTTTATCCAAGTTCAGCAGCCACCGCTAATCAAACGCCGAACGTTCGGGTTCGGATCGACTCGAGAATGCTCCAGGTTCGCTCATCTCTACTAGTGATAGCTGTATAATATATCTTAAAGCTCTGGCAATTGAGTCTAATCTTGTCAGATGAAATACAAACGTAAAGGATGAAAGATGGAGATGGGGAATGTAATAGACGTAACACTAACAAGCAAAGGTTAAAAAATAATAGCTTCACACTGAGATGCAGTTTATGTGATGGACAGTTTCTCTTTGGTCGTCTGTATTGCACTGAAATGCTTTTACTTCAGAAAATAAAGTATATATCACAATGTGTGATCAGCTCCTAATCCAGAACAGAGACAAATGTTATGAGGAAGAGACCTGATTAGCTGATTGACACAAACTGACAATCTATATCTGTTACTGTATTATATTAGTATCTCATGCATCAGATAAGCTGGTTAAACTATAAGATATAGTAACTTACCTCCCAAGTAACCTAGTGGGGCAGTACTGGATACCGGCCAATAGTCAGCTGTTCTATGAAGCCTGCCACACACGTCTACTTTTATAGAGTCACTGTCATTAAAGGGAACCTGTCACCATGAAAATGCTACCTAAGCTATCGGCATCATGTTATAGAGCAGAAGGAGCTGAGCAGATTGATATATATCTTTATGGGAAAAGATTCAGTATAACTTGTAATTTATTAGTTAAAATCTCTGATGTTTCCATGCTAAAGAGTCCAGTCCATGAGTGACACTGCCCACTGGACTCCTTAACACAGAATGATCAAGTTACAAGGTATACTGAATCTTTTCCAACAAAGTTATATATCAATCTGTTCAGCTTTTCCTGCTCTATAACATCATGGCAATAGATATGATAGTAATATCTTGGTGAAAGGTTCTCTTTAGGCCCCGTTCCGACTGAGCAAAACTAGCGGAATTCCACGGCGGAATTGTCCGCCGCGGAATGCCGTTAGCCTCCCGCTCATAATGGGAGTCTATGGGAGGCGCGCGCTCCTGCTCTGTCCGCGCTGAAGAATGAACATGTTCATTCTTCAGCGCGGACAGGGCAGGAGCGCGCGCCTCCCATAGACTAACATTATGAGCGGGAGGCTAACGGCATTCCGCGGCAGACAATTCCGCTAGTTTTGCTCAGTGGGAACGGGGTCTTAAAGGGAAACTATCAGCAGGTTTGTGCATACAAACCTGCCAATAAGTACCTGTTTCGGCTGAGCTGGTGATTCTGGTGCCACTTACTTCACTCAGTTTCACCATTTTCCAATAGTTCAATGTCAAGCAGATATGTAAATTATGTTCAGTGCTCTCTCTCTCTGTATATATATATATATATATATATATATATATATATGCATAAGTATACAGGTCTTCTTAGAGAGCAAGAGTAGGAGGGGATAAGGGGGGTGATTTCCTAAGGCCATCAGACTCATCTTCACCTATTTGCATATTGAGCGGGCAGGTGAGTCGGCGGCCAGATCTCCACGGCAGGACCAGGAGCGGGACATGCAAAAGCAGGTATGTATGCGGGGCCCTGTCCAGGGGTAGGGTGGGTTCAGGTGGGGGCTGCCCGAGGTGACAGGTTCCCTTTAACACTCCTTCCTGACACAATTGTTGCATCAGTGATCATGTTAACTGTGGTTACATCTGTATGAGCTGGGGAGTTTCTTCCTCTTTCTCTTTATTGCTATGGATGGTTTTGTTATGGTCCTGCAGGTAGGGTTAGTTTGCCAGCTCATATATATGGTGTAGTTTATAAATCTGGATTAGGCTATGTTCAAACACGTTGGAGTTTCACTGCAGTAATGCAATTAAATGATGCAGCAATGCGCCACACATAGTGTTTAACTAGCGCTAGTTATCACTATTCTGCAGCAAATTGGGCAATCGCCATACAGTAACAAAATACCACTAATCAAACACGATGGGGGACATTTATTAAGTTCAGCGTTTTCTGCGCCGGACTTAAAAATGTCCCCGCAGCTCCGATAGTACAGAGATTTATGTAGAGGCGTACTGACTATTTTTTAGCGAACAAAAGATGAATTGAGCGGACCCTGAGTCCGCTCCCCCCGTTCCGCCCCCTTCACACCCCCTCCCCACCCACCTGGCGTACCGGGCAGAAAATGGCCAGATGCGAATATTTATTTGCAAAATGGCCATTTGCAAACACATTTATTCGCATCTGGCCATTTTCCGACAAAAAATATGCCTTTTTATCATGATAAATGTCCCCCTATGTGTGAATACAGCCTTAAAAAGAAACAGGAAGTGATTGTGATAGGTACCTGCGCATGAATTTGCCTCATTGAGTGACCTTATCCACCTGCAAATTTGTGTCCTATCAAAATACAATTTCAAAGCAAAAATTCAAGATCTTGCCTTGGAAGATTCTCTCTTCCAATCAATATGTAAGGAATCCGCCTGTCCGCACTCAAGCAGCTACTGCCCCTTCTTTGCTGCACTGACAAAAACAGGGCAGGAGCTGAATCTGCCTGGCCTGCTAATGCTGTGGCCAAACAGCCAATCAGCAGCTGCAGGTGTCTGAATCTCAAAAAATAAAATGTATAAAAAGCATATAGATGCAGCCACCCATCCCTCACAGATTGTTTTACGCCTTGTAGACAAGTGTTTTTACGCACTTGTCTACGCTGCTCCTAGGCCCAGACTCTTTTACAAATGATCCCAATTTTACATCATGGCACTAGTGTGGGAAACTACATTTCCCAGCATGCATTGCACCTCAGAACCAACTGCCCACCCCTGTTTTGTAGTATCTGCCCACCATTGGCTTATTCTGTCTATCAATCTATTCATCTTCATAGATTAGAGGGAGAGATGAAACAACAGTGTTTCTTTTCCCCTATACTACTCAGGAGAGGCAGTTGTTTCCCTGTGCTTTGTCTCCAGGGTTTGTACCTCACTCCTGGCTTGTTTATATGGTATTCTCTTTGGTTCTGTTCTTGTACTGTGTTCCTATAATGTTTTTGACCCCTGGCACGTTTCCCGGTTATTCTCTTGTCTGCTAATTTCTGGCCTGAAGTTACGGTACCGTTATTGACCCCGACTGTCTGACGATTCTTACCACCTGACAGCCCCAGCACTTTAGTAATGTAGGGACTGTCACCCAGTGTGAGTCTGCCACCTAGGGCAGCATCTCAAGTATGCAGGGATAGTGGGCTGGGATCCAGTTAGGTCTCACTTAGCCCCTCTTGATGTGACACTATGACTGTGCCCTCACACAGTTTTGTTTTGTGTTTTGTGGTGATTTTATGGCCTGGAAAAAAAAAATACCAGAATAAAACACCAACGCCAATGTAACTAGAAATGGCTGGGCCCAATAGCAACTGACCACAAAGCTGTCAAGTGTAGCCATAACTGCAAGCGCTCATCAGGAGGCCTGCTCAGCCACCTGATGCTGCAAATGATGACGGCTCAGGGTGCCATGGGGGCCCCCCTGATGCGGCGGGCCCCATAGCAGCCGTTATGGCTGCTACAGTGGTAGTTATGCCCCTGCCTGTCTCATGCGCAAAAGCCTTATTTACCATGCTATACATGTTTATCCTACACCTTCCCCCACTAAGACAAGTAGCGTAAAACAATCAAAAAATCATAATGCTTCCGGATAAAAAAAAAAAAAAAGACAAAACAGAAATGGTGGGAGGGACTGTAAGTTACTGCAATATCTAGTATCATAACAGCATATGTTTTTTCCTCCTTTCTTCTTGTTATTACTCAATCACTATCTGCATTCTGTATATTTTATGCTTTAGGGACAAACAAGGACAATCCGCTCTCATTTTCCAGAGTGATCCTGCTTTTCCTCCAGTGTCAATAGTCAAAAATTTTATTTATTTTTTTTTTTTTTTTAGTATCCGCTATTGGAGCTAGTTCTCTTCTTGAGGTGTTTGCTGTAAATCAAGCTTGTCCTGTTCATTTTTTATGTACATGTTTATGAGGGATATGATGAATTGATTCATTATCTCACAATACATCTGAGCAGCCGTGTTGCCTCCTTAGACCCCCACTGAGCTCCGAGCATTTTAATGCAATGCATCTGTTACATTTGTTCCAGGAAAAGAATAAATTAAAAATGTTCTTCTTCTCTTTCTGCAAAGCAATCTCTATTTTTTCATCAAGTTTGGCGTGATCGCTTGGTAAAAGAAGCAGAACACCTAGTATCGAGGGAAAACGTTTTTTTTTATGTCTGTTGTTTTTCGATTCCTTTTTGTTTATTGCTTCTATAAACAGATTTAGAAACGGCACGGACATGGGGAGTAAATATACCTAAATGGGTTTTATGAATGAATAATAAAGCATTATTGGAGTATAGGGGATACATCTGCAATGAGTCTTTATTCGGCTTTGTATCACAGCTGTTATTTTCAGGGTTTTCTCATTGATATATACATATTTATTGCAAAGAATAAATTGGACCTACCATTATGTTGTTTGGTTAATCTAGCAGTATAGGGCCTAGTTTTGTTTGTTCTTGTAATGGTTGAGGATGTGGATCCGCTGGACCACGGCAAGCGATGGACTAAGCTGCACCATTGAGAGAAGTCCAAGGGTCCTATTATACAGAGCGATTTTTAACGATTAACGACTAACGATAAACGGTCACAGACAAGATTGTTTATTGTTGACCTGAAATCGTTCACCATATTACACAGAACAATGGTCGTTAGTTACGATAGTTATTGCCACCGTTACTATGATCGTTTATTCCTTCTGATGCCAGCAAAACAATGAACAATGTGCAATTACAGTGAAAAAATGCGAAACTTGAGCGAATGAATGTGGAATTATAGCGAACGATTAACGATAATTTTAGGTTCAGATTAGAGATGAGCGAACCTGGAGCATGCTCGAGTCCATCCGAATCCGAACTTTCGGCATTTGATTAGTGGTGGCTGCTAAACTTGGATAAAGCCCTAAGGCTATGTGGAAATCATGGATATTGTCATTGGCTGTATCCATGTTTTCCAGACAACCTTAGGGCTTTATCCAAGTTCAGCAGCCCTCGCTAATCAAATGCCGAAAGTTCGGGTTAGGATGGACTCGAACCAGAACCCGGTTCGCTCATCTCTAGTTCAGATCTAAATCAGCAGTCAAGGACATACAAACAATTTTTCAATCGTTGCCTGCAATTACACAGGATGATTATCGTTTAAATTCGAACAATATAATGATTTTTTGCACGATAATCGCCCCGTGTAATAGGACCCTAAGGAGCCGCAGGTCTTCACCAGAGCCCGCTGCACGGCAGGTTACACTTGTGGCAGGAAACCCCCAGGTTGCTACCCTCGGTTTGGTTATCTTGCGATGGCAAGTGAGGTGCAGAAGATAGATAGGGCGCAGCCAGGAACCAGATCATGGGCTGGGACCACTTTATTGGGGTAAGGACACAGGGGCTTCAACAGAGAAGAGGGCAGGGCACTATATATATACCTGTGGCTGCAAGTAGCATCCAATAAAGGGCGCACTGTCCCTTTAAATTTCACTGGCGAAGAGGAAAAGCAGGAATGGGGACAGGTAATGAAACCCATGGAGGGGGACCTGCACCCTGTTACCTGGGACGTGGCGTCCATAGCAGAAGACGAACAGGAGGCAGAGGGACAACCACAGCCTACAGTACAGGTCATGGCCACATTCGTGACAGTCCTTTCAACCATTTTCTTTGACCTTGTCCCAATTCCCCATCCCCTTCTTCTATAACATGGCATTCGTTCTGGAGAGGGGAGTCCTAGATAGGTTCTCACTAAGGGAATGGGTCCAACCAGAATTGATCACCTCTAGATATGAGCGAATGAAGCTTCGATAAAGTTTGTATGAATCCAAATGATCAGCTTTTGAATCCCGCTGTCTGCCCACTTTGGCCTATGGCTGTATCTATGTTTTCCAGGTGGTCTTGGGCTGTTTCCACCTTGTCCACAGACCAAACAGACATCAGGATTCAAAAGCCAATCGTTTGGTTTCGTACGATCCTCACAAAAGCCCAATGCACTTATCTCTAATCATCTCCTTCAAGGGCCCTATAGTAGTATAGTGCGGATACACTTTCCAATATCCTGTAGAGATTGTTGCCCAAGTGATAAATTAAGCTTTGAATTATGACTCATGTTATTACCTATGGTAACCCACTAAATTATTCAACGCTGTGTTCTTTCCAAGTAAAATGATGCTTTCTTTTCTTCAATATATCACGATGAGTAATAAGAGGCTGGAGCCCTTCTTATTATCCATCTCTCGTTATTCTCTAGGTGAAAGGAGATTCTTTCGTTTGAACCAAAATCTGTTTTGGGGGCTCAAATTTGTCGTCAATACAAAAATGAGGCAAACGAAGGAGAATGGGGGGGGGGGGGAGTATCATTTACAGTGTATGCAACCCCCAGCCTTATCTATGTAAGTTTTTGGGTAGAGTGTGCATAATTGACTAAATTTGCACAAATTTAAATAAAGTCAAATTTTTTTTATGCCGAGAAGGGCCGTTGTCTTGTCATAAAGAGATGTGTTGCATTGAAGCCAATGCAAACAATGGCCGTTGTTCACAAAGTGTATTGAACAAAGGCCGTTGTTTGCAGGGGCATAGCTAGGATTCACGGGGCCCCATAGCAAAAAATTTTAAGGGGCCCACCTCCCCTACGTACAACACAAAGCACTGAGGCAGAATCCTGGCTGCAGCCACAAAAGTGACTGACAGAGGAGAGAGCCAATGGCTGCTTGCAATGACAGTCCACAGTTTTTAGCTATAAGGGCCCATTAGGAGCCCCTGACCTCTGCAAAGAGCTAAGCACATTTTCCTTTCCTACTTGATTGCAGCTGGAGAACAGAGGTCAGGGGTTATCAGTGAAGTGAAGCAGAGATCTCTGTCTTCTGCTTGTTAACCCTTTTTTGTGTTGCAGCATGTAAGTAAACATTGTGTCACTTACACACTGCAGTACATAAGGAGTTAAGCAGAAGGACTCACACTCTTACCTTCTCCTCCTGGGCCCCCCTCCTGCAGGGGCCCCATGGCAACTGCCTACCCTGCCTCTATGGCAGCTACGCCACTGGTTGTTTGGTATGGCAGTGGAAATAAGTGACATGTCAGTTATTTCTGGACAAAGACAAATACAAGTCATACCTTTAAATTTTCCATCCCATTTGAATCCACCTCTGTTTTTGGCTCAAAAACTGCAGTGGCATTATTAAAAAAAAAACTGCTGAGGCTGGTATCACACGCACGGGAGTTTTGTGGTAAACTAACGGGAGTTTTGTGGTAAACCACCGCTGCAGTTTTTGAGCCAAGGCCAGGGGTGGATCCAGTAGGAAGCAGAAATATAAGTCCCTTTTCATATTCCCCATTCCTTTTTAACGCCCATCTGGCTTTGGTACAAAAACTGCAGTGGTAGTTTCCCCCAAAAACCTACCATGTGAGAAAGTCTCCTAAGGGAGACAGAAGGCCTAGAGAACTTCGGAACCCAACATGGACTTTTCTGACATGCCATACACTGGGTAATATTTTTCCTTGACCTTTGCCCCTGCTTGTTTTGCTATTTATGGAGATTTGATTTCCATCTTATTGTTTTCCTTTATATGTACCAGCACTTGCACTTGGACAGGGCTATAGCAACAGGTTATTGGTCCATTTTACTTGATATCTGTCTCCTGGGTTCCATGTAGACCTTATAACGCCGCCTTTGGATTAATATGGTTTTCAAGCGTCTTTATTTGGATTTGTCAGTTGTTTGTACACGTGATTATTCACTAAAGAATTCTTTTTCATATTTCTACATTCTTGTGATGTGCCAGTCATTCTTATATGACATGTGTCCTATGTATTTTTGCGAGATATTATTACGATTTACATGTCATAGTACTGAGCACCCCTATTACATAGAGAAGTTCATGGTCCATTTATTTGTATGTATTATAAAATTCTATTGACTCACAGCTATCATCTGGCCATGGGTGGTTTGCTCCCATATACTTTATATTTTTGTTGGCCATACCTGCCGCTCGAATTAAGTCTATGGAGCTCTTCCGACTCTCCAGCGACATATGATGTCAGCGGGGATAGAGGTCAGGCGTGATGACCCCTGACCTGACTCCTTTGCTCTGGGAGAGATAAGCCGCAGCCAGAGCCTAACCATCCCCATTGAGAACACAGGAACATTCAACAGTAGTGCCAAATGTTGCTGTGTATAAGGAGGAAAAGGGCCAGAAGGGAAAAAGAACTTAGACGGACAGTTGTTCGGCTGTCAGTTATTGAAGGTGAATGGCCACCTTTACCTTCAATCCAATGTGGAACAAGTGATAGCACATCGCAAAGAGTTGTTAAAAACATCATCCTCATGTAATAATAAACTCAGCCCTCTATTACTTAGTGTTGAAGATTGATGATTTTTACAGTCTTCTTTTCATACCTATATTATACATTGGATCCTGCATGTCTATATATATATATATATATATATATATAATAGGAACATACATAGGTGGCCTAGTAGTATGGACCATATCCGGAGCTCGTGTCTTGGTTTGGCTAGTGTTTGAGGCTTTGCATGTTCCTGGCATGACCCCAGTGGTTTCTAATGAATCACCTGCAGCTCACATGCAGATGTGCTATGTGGCCATCAGATTTTATTGCTCACAGAGGGAGGTGCAGTATAAGTTCACCTGTCGGGTTTAAAAAATTTATACTGGCAGCATAAGCTGTGAAGGTCAATGCAAGATGGAAAATATTGAGAGCAGCCAGACAGGGACATGAAGTCCTTCTCCTCTGCATTACATGCACTGAATGCCAAGTGTTATTCATTGTGTCAGTGGTCGCACTTAATTTCCAGCCTGTAATACAAAGCCCACGTTCTGTTTACGAGGAGAAGCAGTTGTGTTCTCTACGTTTCAGTAACTACCAAAAGATATTTGGAGCCTTTAAAGAAGTATCAGCCGAAAAGCAGTTCAGCAGTTCGGTATATCATGAGGATATTTTACTACATTTTACTTTATTGTAACTCTTAAAGGGACACGTCATAAAAATGTGTACAGGATAGGAGCATGCAGGGAAGATGTGGTCTCTGTTCCCCTAAAAGGTTCAAGTTTGTATGACGTGTTTGTGACATGTATGCCCTGTTGTACCTATTTTTTTTCCTTTTGCTTTGTCCCTCATAAGGACAGAACGTCACTGTGGTTGGGGTGGCCCTTATAAGGGTCCTATCAAACAAAGCGATTTTTAAAGATTAACGATAAATTATCGCAAACAAGATTGTTTATCATTTACCTGAAATCGTTTGCCATATTAGGGTGGGTTCAGACTGAGGAATTCTCGCGGACAATATCCGCGGAATTCCGTCAGCTGTCTGCCCGCACAGGCACGCACTTTTCCGCCTGCTCCATAGACACCATTCTATGGGCCGGCGTATTCCGCGATCCGCTAAAAGAAGTGACATGACACTTCTTTCAGCATATAGCGGAATACGCCTGCCCATAGAATGGTGTCTATGGGGCCAGCGGTAAGGCGCCCAGATGTGCGGGCGGACAGCTGACGGAATTCCGCTGACATTTTTTCCGCGAGAATTCCTCAGTCTGAACCCACCCTTACACAGAACAATAGTCGTTAGTTACAATTGTTACTACGATTGTTTACTCCATGAGATCCCAGCCGATTGCAACGACGGACGTAATTAATACAAAAAGATACGTGCCGTTGCTGCCTATGGGATCCTGGCCGGAGTGAATACACATTGTATACACTTTGGCCAGGATCCCTAGCCGGCGCCGCGAGGGACTGACATGTCAGTTTTCTGCGTCCGCTATTCATTGAATAGCAGCCGCAGAAAAGCCTGTCAGTGCACACTATGGAGCAAGCGGCTCCGGCCGCAAGCTCCATAGTGTGCAGTGGAGAGTTTTGATGCGGGCGCACAAGGATGCTCCCACATCAGAATTAAGTGGTGCTAAAGATCATCCGAGCGGAACTGCAGTACCGGCTGGGATGATCTTTTCTGAGACCGGCCAGGTCACGGAACGGCCGGTCTCCTACAAGATCTGAACATGGCCCTACAGCAAATGATTAGCAAACAAGAAACCGATGATTTTAGGGTCAGATCTAGATCAACGACACATGAACGAGATTTCAATCGTTGCCTGCAATTACACAGGATGATTATCGTTTAAATTCGAACGACATAACGATTTTCCGCACGACAATTGTCCCATGTAATAGGGCCCTAAGGGTTGGGTTCTTTCTCCATGAGACAGGGAAAGAGGAAGTAAAAAGAATATTTGGGGGGTATTTTATTCCTCTTTACCCCCATAGGTTTTCCCTCCACATACAGTACCTACGAGTGCCTATATGTCAACAACAATCCAATTGCAAATCCAGTGCACGTTGGGTATGAGTTGTTCACATTAACCCTTGGATATCACTGTCTTTTATAGATGTAATATGTAGTTATATGATTTAATAAATGTTAAAGTGAATCTATTAGATATTTATTGATACAAAAAGACCCCCACATACCCCAATTTATAAACTCTTAAAATACGAAATATTGTCACAGATAACAGCTAAATTTGCTGTATTCTATAATCTAGCCTTAAAAAAAATGTAGGTTAGGATCCTGAAAAACCACTTGTGGATATGGTAATACAAGGAATGTAATCAAATAACCAAAGGTGCAACAACAACAATGTACAGCACCTACATAAACACAATCATATTCAATTAAACAAGGAAAAAATATCACCCAAAATGATGGGAGCTGATCAAAAGGCTGGAGTCTCCATGCATCTCGCTATAGGGATGTAGCTTCCTCAGGGGACTACTTACCTCACCACCTCTAGCCACATTTCAGCCAAGAGCCCATTGACATAAGGCGACAATACTAACCACTGAGCCGTGGGGGAAATAAAGACTCTTATTTGCAATACACACAGCTTGGAGGAATACAAACCCTATCAGTATTGGGTCTATCTCTCCTCATATGCATGCAGCGTGTATGTTTCTTTCTCGGCTAAGCAATTAAACAGGATAGGAAGGAACGGAGCAGCATTGAGATCTTTCCTGTGCCGCTCCATAACAATGTCTGAGCTTGACAATAGGTAAATTATCTCTGCATCACGAAGCAGAGCCTCTAAAGTACAAGTCACCAGGGAAAAACACTAAATTACTGTATTATCAGTGACTGCCAACAGTATGGCGTGCCGATTCTCCTGCAGTAGGACACAGCTCTGCGGGAGGCAGCGGCAGGAGGACCGAGGCTGGTGCTGGAGCATACTGGGCTATGGGAGCACATGGCGAACCAGGGAAGAAGGCCTTATAATTGCAAGGTGTATTAAAGCGGATATACTATTTTGGTTACTGAAATTTTTTTTCTACTACGTCATGGTTCTGGTTCCGGCATGGAGATCCCAGTGACCGGGGTCATTTTTTAAAATGTGATGACCCCCGGTGTGAACGGTCACTTGCTAGGTGGTGAGGTGTGACACCAGCTCCATGGTGGTTGGCTGAGATAAAGGCCGGGCCCAGTGATGTTATGTTCACCTTGTTCCCCTGTGGACAGTGTGCTGTCGGGCTGCTATGGGTTCCCTTGGGTTGATATCACAGTGGGCCAGAGTGGTATAATGGCCCTCTCAGACTGGTACTGCCTGCCACCCACAGAAAGATGAAATGTCCCAAGGATGTAGTGTACACTGTGCTGGTGTGGGGCGAAGAATCACAGAGTCTCTTTACCATAAATAATCTTGTCTTTACTTTGAAAGTACTAGTGTGCAGCAAGTTATACATCTTTCCCTTGACAGGGTACAATACACTTGATAAATCCCTTGATAAAACACTTGATAAGACAGCAACCAGATCGGTGATAGGGATACAGTGAGGAGTACAGTCGTGCCGACTGAGTTGCGTGCTGAGAGATACAAAGAATTAGAAGAGCAGAGAGGAGGATGTCGTGAGAGTCCCAACCCAAGTAGTACTGTGCTCTGCCGGGATGTTGGAGAAGGAGGTAGAAGAATACTTAGAAGAAGAAGAGAATTTAAAAAAAAAAAAAAAACACTAACTGAACTGGTACATTGGCTTTAAAGGATATCCCCATAAATTACATTCTATATTAGGCTGAGTTCACACTGCGTCTTTGCTTTCTGTTTAATGGATCAATTTTTAAATGCTTAGTTTTATTGTACAGAAAAACGTGATCAACCGTATTTTTGTGTACACTAAAACAGATCCGTTTTAATCCTGTGTATCGCTCTGTGTAATAGAGACAACGATTAGACGATGAAACGATCATCGGCTAATCGTTTCTTTAGGCCCAGACCTAAAATCATCATCCGGCCGACAGCTGAAATTGTCCAAACAGTTAATACTTCACCTGTCCACGCTCCTGGTCTTCTCCTGCTCTCTCATGCGCCCTGGCACCGCAGGCTGCAGCTTCGGAGAAGCCTGTCAGCTCAGACAGGCCGCTCTGAAGCCACAGAGGCATAAAGGTCGCAGGGGAAGAACGGGAACGTGAACAGGTGAAGTATTAACTGTTTGGGCAAGGGCATGCACGGACATCGCTAATGATGTCTGTGCAGCCCTCGCTAAACGATTATCAGGCCGTGTTATATACCAAGTAAACGAGCGCCGATCTAGCAAATCATTAACAGTATTGATCAGGCTTTCATCAGGCCCTGTAATAGGATCATTAGTCAATAGAAAGTGGATCTAATGGACGGCATACAACGTCATCCATTTTTTCATAAACCAGATTTGTTAACCGGACAACAAAAATGCAGTGTGAGCCTAGCATTATATAACATGTGGCCTACATGATGATGACTGTAGGTTAGCTTGCTTTTGCGTTGTTGTGTCCATGAGTTGATACCATGGGGAGTTGCCGAACCGCTACTGTATCCTATTAGGCTAAAGTATATGATATTGTTTGCTGGCAGGTGTAAAGTGGGACAAGTCAGCAATGTGGCCCTACAAGTTTGTGCACCCCTGCTTTATCGCTGATCCGTCTCTCCCCTTCTATCATCCTCTGCGGTGATATGAGGCTTGTGTGTACCGAACAGGTTAAACTCTCTTATTGCACCACATTTCCCTCTCACTTCTGCTCTCCTTGAAATCCAGATATTTTTGGCATAAATCCACACTCATTTTTTAAGCTGTCTCTTTCCATTTGCTTCACAGAAAAGCCCCTGCGTCAGAATTATGGCAGGATCAATCCTGATTGTATTATCCTTAGGCCTGGTTTTCATGGGCATGTTGGCTTATTGGCAATCAGAAACTAATTTTCTCTGACACATCACGTTGCGTTTAATGCAACCGAGACCCGTTCCTGGCATCCGATTACCATAATGTAAATTGCAACATGTAATAATACAAAGCTTTAACTGAGAGAACAACAAGAATGTCTCGGCCAGATTCATCACTCCTCGCCAGAGTCTCTTTTCCTTTTCTATTGTTCCTGGGAGACTGGGTTTATGGATTTCATGTTCGCTATCTCCTGTAGATATATACAGGAAGCTAAATATATGTCAATTAAATATTTGGATTCATCAAGAAGAAATACAGACAGATGTTAATTTCCTTTGGATGAAGATTAACTCTGATAATCTATACTGTATGTGTGTTGTAAAGCTAAATATATATCAAGTATATTTGAGTAACTTCTGTTTGTATTATTACATAACTCTTTCACGACCATGGGTCATTGATTTATTGGTTTTTGGACATCAGTTTGTGGGATCATAATGATCCCTATGTCTGATGTCCCTATGTCTGCCCCCTCTTCTCTGTCCCCTGCCGCTGTTACAATCTTGGTGCGCGCCCTGCCTTCCCTCCCCCTGCCCTAGCTTACCTCCCTCCACCCGCCGGCCTCCGTAGCCAGGAAACCGGAAGCCTGACGCTTCCGGTTTCCATAGCTACCATCGGGACTCTGCGATCACTTCGCAGAGCCCCGATGGACACCTGACCGAGAATTTTCCCTCTGTAGAGGGAGAAATCTCTGTCTAGAGCCCTATAGATGCTGCAGTCGTGCTGACCGCAGTACCTATAGGGTTAACTCTCAGCACCGACTCCGCTGAGAGCTGCAGTGGGTCCCCAGCTATCACCGATAGCCGGGACCTGCTGGAGATGACACAGGCGCAGCTTCTGCGCCTGTGTTATCCTCGATCGTAAATTAATGTCGCTGCAGCCTCAGGCATAGTGCTGCAGCGACAATTATTTACAGTGCAGCGGCGGGAGGGGGTTAAAGAGGCTGTCCAGGGAAAATTAACTTGTCCCCTATCCACAGAACTTTCAAACCACCCACCAATCTCTGTGTCATGCCCCAGGCTTCTTTGTTATAAATACAGCTACAGGTAAAGCACAGCTCTATTTATTCCTACAAACACACACACCGTATATGCAGCAGATACGCAGCAGATCTACAGCAGATGTGATGGTGCAGATTTGATGCTGTGTTCAGTTATTTAGATCTAATCTTCTGCGTATCTGCTGCGTATCGCAGCAGAAAATACGCTGTGTATACAGTGTGTGTGTTTGTACCCTTAGAGCTGCTGGAAAGAGCCGTGTAAGCAGAAAAGAGCCTACTAGGCTTCATATAAATGAATAGATCCATGAGCTGTTTGCTCTACCCACAACTCTATTCAGAACAAAAAAGCCGGGGACCCGATATGGAGATTGGCAAAAGAAGAGAGAGAGATCATGTGACCTCAGAAGGGAGGGGGGAGGACGAAGGAGTAGAGACAGAGTGGACCAAGAAGTGAGGATTTTTAGCAGCTTCAGGGTGTCAGGATGTGCCGCAGACAAACGGCCCAATTCATGTAATAGAAACCTATTACACACAAGCTTAGATTATGGGAGGGAATTAGAAAGAGTTAAATCTTTCTTAACCAGAGATCCCCTTTAACTGCTTCCAGACCAGGATTCTTACTCCCCTTCCTGACCAGAAACATATTCAGGTTTTTTTGGTGCAAGCAGATTTGATGCTATAAAGCATCTTGTTGCTTGGTTAAGCAAAAAAATTTGTATAGAATATGTATATATATATATATATATATATATATATATATATATATCTGTGCTTCCAGTTTCCAGGTGCCTAGCACACAATCAGTGTATACATACCATCAGCGCTGCTGTGTGATCCGCCATTTTCGCCTTCTTTATCTCAGATACAGGTCTATGACATTGTGAGCTCCTGTCCTGCTTTCTAGACTCTGCTGCATTATCAGGCCACTTGGGGCCTGTAGATACGGCAGCGGCTGAAGAGCGGGATGGGAGCTCACAATGTCGCAGACCTGCATCTGAGATAAAGAAGGCGAAAATGGCGGATCACACAGCAGCGCTGATGGTATGTATACACTGCTTGTGTGCTAGGCATCTGGAAACTGGAAGCACAGATATATCCTGTTTACAATGATTTTATGGGCTACTTAGAAGGATCTGGTGTTTTCCGGCTCCCCGGCTGATCACTGCCACTTTTACATGGGCTGAATATTGGCCGAATGAGCATTCTAGGAATGCTAGTTACCCAAAATTGACCCGTGTGAACGGCCCTTAAGCATACACGTCCACCTTAGCACATCCACTACAATATTCTTTGTCTGACAACCCTTTAATAATGACAGAACCTTTCACATAGTATTCATTTATCTAAGTGATAGTTTAAAAGGGTTCTTAGAGGATATAACATTGATGACCTAGCCTGGGGAGATTCCTTCAATGTTTGATCAGTAGAGGTCTGACCTCTGAACCCGTCCCGATCAGCCGATGGAAGGGCCTGTGACGCAGGGTCAGGTAAATCTAATGTTAGCCTTTCTTTTATACCTCTGATGCATCGAATCCACCCCAGGGGGACATCAATCACACTTTTCCACCCAATGTTACTTAACACGAGAGTAAGTATATCTTTGTCTACACAAATTAAATATTGATAAAGCCAGTGGCCCAGACGCCATTCATCCACATGTATTAAGGAGATTGAGCTTGGTAATTGATAAATCATTATAACTCATCTTCTAAGACTTCCCTATAACAGGGTCAGGTCCACAGGATTGGAGAATGGGGGATGCTGTACCAATATTTGAGGAGGGTTAGAAGGTGAAACCGAGTACCTACCATCCATTGAGACTGACATCTGGGCTATGGAAATTATTTAAAGCTATTTTAAAAAGCCGAACTGCAAACATATATAACAACAGTAAGTAATCTAAAGACTGACGGCTAGCATGGATTAAAAAAACAAAAAAACAGAGACTAAGGGGGAGATTTATCAAACATGGTGTAAAGTGAAACTGGCTCAGTTGCCCCTAGCAACCAATCAGATTCCATCTTTCATTTTCAAAAAACGTCTGTAAGGAATGAAAGGTGGAATCTGATTGGTTGCTAGGGGCAACTGAGCCAGTTTCACTTTACATCATGTTTGATAAATCTCCCCCTATGATGTTATTTATGGGTGGGTGGGAAGGCTTGTGGGATGAATGGTTTGTAGTCCTCGTGCCTGTCACAGTTGGTGTCTCACTGGTCACTGTGGTCTGAGGACTTCCACAGAGACTCATCACACTTCATCGGCTAGCACCGCATGTAGGGGGACATTTATTAAGTCCTGCCTTTTTTACGCCGGACTTATAAATGTCCCCGCATCTCCAGCGCTACCGCGATTTATGTAGAGGCGGACTGTCTCTACATAAATCCTGTGCGCTCTGGTGCGCACCGCCGAAAACCTACGCCAGCTGAGGACTGGAGTAGGTTTTCGGCATATCTTTTTGCGGAACGGATGGTGAATCGCGCAGACTCTAAGTCCGCGCCCTCCGTTCTGCCCCTTCACACCCCCCGCCCCCGGCGTACCCGTCGGAAAGTGCCGATTTACGAATATTTTGTTCGCAAATCGGCCATTTGTGAATAAAATATTGCGCAAATCAGCAATTTCCGCCGAAAACCCCCGGACCGCACGATGATACATGTCCCCCGTAGTGTCTGGGCAAGTGGCATTTTAGGGTGTGGTTTCCCCAGTGACCTTTTGTGGCATCTCCGGGTCCCCTGCTGACTGCAGCCGATGCCACTTCTGAGACAAACTGGTCCCAGGAGTGGCAGCCTGCTCAGCCAATCAATGACGGAGACGGGACAGCACCACAGCCAGTGATCAGCTTCAATCATCAGGGGATCCAGAGACCCCACAGAAGGACCGCGGGAGCATGGAGAGGAAAGCATAACATGTCTATGTTTTACAAATTATATTTTTAAAAAATCCTTGGGTTATCTTATGGAGACCCCTTCTTAGATTACCCCTGAGGAAGTTCTCCTGTAGAACGGAAGGCGTGGGGAATCCTCTCCTCCACTCACTCAGATGAACACTAGCCATGTTGCCTTTTTATCTGTTTAATCTTTGTTGAACCAGTTGGCCTTATGCCTTATGGATCCTTTTTCCTTGCAATGTATTTGTTATTTGATGCACTTTTAGGCTTGGCCATGTAGTTTATCTTTTTTGTATATGGGTAAGTCATTACAGATATATGTAATTATTGGCAGACATGTACAATAATGATACTGCTATATATTCCCCTTTGTACCAGTAGGGGTGAGTGGTGACACGCTGTGCTGTATTTGAGCAATATGACACGGCTCCATTAGAATCAATGGAGTCATATCATAGAGGGAAAGGGGTTTCCTCCCTCTGGGGTGGGTTGGCCCGCCTCCAGTGCTTCAGCCCGGGCCTGATGGTACATTCACTTTAAGCTTTTGGAGGTTTGTTGTCTAAGTATAATTGTTAATAAAGTATATTGATATTTTTACTTTATTGTAGTTGTGCAGGTCATACACACCTGTTTCCCTTTTCCTTTTAGTAGTTCCCTTTTTAGATGAAAGCCGGCATAGTAAACAGCTGGTCATCATAGGTCTGGCATCATTTTAAACCACAGTAAATAACAGGTAATGTCCAGGAGGCTGCATCTATGTATACATGTGCAGACTAAGGCTATGTTCACACTACGTAAAACTACGGCCCTTGTTGCCGATGGCAACAACAGCCATAGTTTTTGTGCAGCGGAACACAGCCTATTAAACAATGGTATCCCGTCCGGAGCGTACACACATCGTGCGGCCCCGCAAATAATTGAGTGAAAGATCACCCGGCCGTCGAGATGATCCGGCCGGGGTCACGGAACGGCCGGTCTCATACGTTGTGTGAACATAGCCGAACAGTAGATGCAGGCAATGTAAAGCATGGACTATTGGAGCAATGACATTCTTATGCTGGTTTCACACATAGTAGTTTTGGTGCCAAAGCCAGAAATGGATTCAAATTGGATCGTACTTCTCTTTCCTCTTGGATCCACTTGTGGTTTTGGCACAAAAACTGCCATATGTGAAACCAGTATTACTGGGTAGAGATGATCAAACATCGGGAATTTTCAGGTTCGATCGAACTTGAACCTTCTTGAACCTTCGTCATTTGATTCCCGATGCCTTTCTGTTCCATGGGAAATGTGGAGACAGCCTGAGTACCGCATGGAAAACACGGATACAGTCTATTACCTAGGGCTGTTTCCACCTTCCCCACGGATCGGGTAGGCATCGGGAACCAAATGACGAAGGTTCGAGTTTGAGCAAACCTGAAAATTCCAGATGTTCGATCATCTCTATTACTGGGCAGATCTTTGTTCTGGCTCATGGACAGAGGTACAACTATAACATATGGACCAGGCTTTGCTTTTGGACCACTTCTCCCCCATATGACTATGACCACATTTCGCTTGATAAAGAGTACATAGACTTTTTGAGCCTTTTTATTACTCAATTGGCTATAAAAGAAAATGCAACAGCTTTGGAAATAGTTGTGCATTAAATAATATGACTAACAACCGATTGGTTCCATATGAGTTACACTACACCATTACATTCTTTGGTCTTGCATTGCAGATACTCTCACACCATTTCTATACCTTACATACAAATACAATCAATAGGTTTGAGTGATCATCCGATGTTTAGAAACATAAATATCATTACATGCTATAATGCGTCGCAGTTAGGGCGACAGATGTGGAGTAAACAGAAGGAGGTGTTGATTAGACCATAAAATTACTAAATGCTACAATATGGGTTTATTTTCCCCCTGTCAGTTTGCTGACAATCTCCTGACGGTTCCACCACAGCCTGGCTGATATAGAACTGGGGGAAGGGGGATAAAGCATATGGCGTGTTGTGAATGCGTCTATAGGTAAGAGGGATCCAGCTGAGGATATTAATCAGAAAGGAAGGAAAACACAACAGGTAAGCAAAACCGGGAAACCATGTGGACTTATGGCGCTGATATCAGCAATAGATGATACATAGAGTATCAGTGCGTACAGGAATATACAGATGTTATAGCAATATAGTTACTTGTTATTCAGGTACTGTCCATAGCTGGCCACTGGGATTGTGCGATAGAGAAGAGATGAGTTGGTACGCAAGATGGTATCCAGTTATTTTCAGCTGTATGTAACATTGTACGAAAATCTATGCCTTATGGATTATGGCTTAGTAGGTGCCGCGCAATAAAGATGTACTAGAAAATTCACCAAATAATATAACAATGCAACATATATAACACACACACATATATATATATATATATATATATATATATATATATATATATATATAGTAAGTTAGTTATCTGCAGCATGGCCACAGCAGCAGCATGACCAGCAGCATGGCCAAAGATGTTTGAAAATATTAATAATTGCTTTATTTATATGGCGTCAACTTATTTCACAGCATTTTACATAGTTTGTCATTGCTCAAATTGGTCCCTGTCTCCATTGGGGTTCACAATTAGTGTTGAACGGATCTTTCAAACTGTAAAAGTTGCAGAAGTTGAATGCTTGAATGCCGCCCTAAGGGCAGATGCACACTTTAGGGAGGGAATGCGATTGAGAAATCACGCTTTCCATTTGGGACTGATGTATACTAAGCAAAAGGAAGTATTGACTAGACCATAGAATTGCTATGTATTATGGCACGGGTCTATTCCCCCCCCCCCCCATTACTATTCTGCACAGAAGCCATTGCATTATACAGGGGGACCCTATCTGCCTCCATTTATATGTGATATGACATCTCTCCAGGAAACCTCGCCTAGAACGTGCTGACGTGTGCAGTTCTGGGGTTAATCTGTGGAATGGATATTGACAGGTGCATACACTTTGGTAATACACAAACTCCCCTTTCAGAGAAATCTCGATGTTAATTTTGCAAAGCGGACAGTGGTCAGAGAATCAATAGAGGCAGCGGCGGCGGCCAGTGAGTACTCCACATTAGGCTGCATTGAAGCTGTCAGCTGACTACACAGTCCGCTCTGCTGGGAATATGCATCAAAACGCTGCCATCCTCCTCAAGACAAACGGCAAACATTTACACCTATGTCAGATGACATCAGCGGCGGGGGTATAAATCACCTCCGTCTTTCGCTTTTATTCGGAGTAAGTGTTTTGTGAAGGTTTCTAGATCATTGAAGTGACACGTCGGCAAGTCGCACAGCCAGCAGCGGATACAGTAACCCTTTGCTTTCAGTTATAAAATCCCCAATTCCGCCTTTTCAAGCAGTCCTGTTATGTATTATTTTATATTGCCCCCAGAATCGCGGTGTCCTCCTGAAACGTTCTCGATGTTACGCCTGAATGGTTTGCTGTTTCCTCCGTCCATGGAAAGTGTAATCAATACTGGCAATAAATTAGCTGTATCATAAGCTTAGGATATGGAGAGCCCAGGCCTGTCTGTTCCCGGATCATTTATGATTATTTATGTGTATTGCAGGGATACAGTAAGTTATTGGGTTGTGGCTTAACCCACAGTATCTAAATAGAGCAATAAATAATTCTGATTATTTTAAATTGGATAGGGAAGTATTTGTGTATGAAACAATACTGTGCACTTCAATGCTGCAAACCACAACTATGTAAGATACCTGGGGTCTAGATGAAACTGGGTGTTACTAATACACTGTTTATTGTGCATATTGCCATGCCTAAAGGTCCTTATTAGTGTTGTGTGAGCATGCTCAGGCATAGTACTCGATTAAGTCTTGGGGTACTCAACCGAGCACCTCATGGTGCTTGGGTTACTGCAAGACACATTAGAACTCATGCCATCAACTGATAGCATACCGCCGGAGTTCTAATGTGTCTTGCCGTAACATATTGCATCTTCCCAATTCCCAATCTTCTAATTTTTGTATATTTCGTCCCTTGTAGGGACGTGTGTATGGAAAATACAAAAATCGGAATAAAAAAATGCAATACTTTACTGCAAGGCACATTACGGCCAGAGTTCTAATGTGTCATTCAGTAACCTATTGCATTTTTTTTTTTTTACTTTAATTTCAGTACATTTTGTTTACATGTCCCTTGAGTGTGAACCAGACAGTCTCCGAACAGGGGGCACCTGGTTAAATGCTTGAATCTCCCATTGATTTCAATGGTGTCAGGACAGGGAGGTACAGACACGACAAGACAGTGGGCCCTAGGTATGTCCCTACCTACTTGCCTCAGTAGGCCCTAGGTGGCCGTGGACAACCACGTTGACGTTCCCTGCACTAAATACGTGCACACGGAACAAGACGGACAAACAACACAAAAAAATAGTCAAACAGGCCAGGTCAAAATCCAAACAGGCAGCGCAGTACAAAATCAGCAAGCAAACGGGTAGTCAAAAAGTCAGGCAGGAGGTCAGGTAACAAGTCGAGCAGAACAGAGGGATTAGGAGCAGGGATTGCAGGAGTAGACAGGGGGAGCTGGGATCAGGGTATTAATCTAATAGCCAGCGCTGGGACTCTGCCTCAGCTTTGTTTTATGCTGACCAAGAGCCTGGTCCGGATCCTCATTGGACCAGCGCTCTGATCCTCCAGGCTGCAGACAGGCAGAGAACCAGTCAATCAAACAGACCACCCAGCTGTGTAATCAAGTCCCACAGCTTCTCAGCTTAACTCCTGCATTTCCAGGAAGCAAGCGGGTGTGTCACACAAAAGCAAAACAGGCCCAGTTAAGACCAGGTTACTGCACAATCCTGACAAATGGGGTTTGTTACTCAAGTCAAGAACTCGAGCATTTAAAACATGCTCGGCTAGAATATTGAGCACTCTAGCAGTTGAGTGCTCGCTCAATACTAGTCCTTATACAACTTCCCTCCAGCAGTAACATGTTGCATTTTCCCATTTTAAATTTTTTAAATTTCATCCCTTGAAGGGATGTGTAAATAGAATATCCAAAAATCAGAAAGAAAAAATGCAATACGTTACTGCAAGAAACATTAGAACTCGTAACGTTGTCAATTGGTGGCATACTGCCGGCATTCTAATGTGTCATTCAGTAACCTATTGCATTTTTTTAAATTAAAATTTTGTACATTTTGGGGGAGATTTATCAAATATAGTGTAAAGTGAAACTGGCTCAGTTGCCCCTGGCAACCAATCAGATTCCACCTTTCATTTTCCAAAGAGTCTGTGAGGTGTAATCTGATTGGTTGCTAGGGGCAACTGAGCCAGTTTCCCTTTACACCATGTTTGATAAATCTCCCCCTTTGTTTCTATGTCCCTTGAAGGTAAACTGGTCTGCCGAACACCCCATGGTTCCCCCTATGGTTAAATGCTCAAGTCTCCCATTGATTTCACTGGGGTTCGTTATTTGAGTCAAGCACTCAAGTGTAAATTGAAAACAATGGCCGCTCTTTTTAATAAAAAGTACACTATGTGAACATAACCTAAAAGTAAAAGAAATAGATAAAACAAAGTCATTCTGGGGTTTAAAGTGGTTGTCCCCACTGAATAACTTGTTTTTAAGATCTAGAAGGGGATGTGGATGTCATAAGGGTGGGTTATAGTGGAAAATGGAGCAAAAAAATAAAAAATAAACTTGGGCCTCACTGGAGCCTAACCATGTAATCCCACATTTCACACATCTGTTCCTCTGCAGCTGATCGCCTGGCCAGTTATTTTCTGAAATAGAGTTCTCCAGCCATTACAACCCCTTTTATGAGAAATAAGAATTATTATTGATTTTATATACATGATGTGTATGCTACGAATTCTACCAATGAATAATGTTATGCAGCTTAATTCCTTTGCCATAGCTTGGATGGGCCATGCTTCTATTCCAAAAGACAAGTGTAATTTAAGCACAGCTGTCACAAAAAATATCATGTCTACTGTACAGATGTATAATACTACACCAGCCTGCCTGCCATGAGGCCCATATTGTACATTTATAGTAATCCCTAATATAAAAGAAAAAAAGAACTTTGCATGCTATACCACATCACTGCCTCTGGGGGATGTCTATATGATGGGGGGGTTATTCTATGGGGGGCAATAGCTTATCGGGGTGAGAGGGTAAGAAGGACTGTCTAAGGAGGAGAGAAGTCACCTACAAGAGGGTTGCCTACGTGGAGGCGGGGTTATTGCCTAGAGGAAAGAATTATCTACAGATGGATTGCATACGTGGGGGAAGGATGTGTCTTTGCCTACAGCAGAGAATCACCTACAAGGGGACTGCCTATGTGGGGATAACATACAGATAGAATGCCTACTGCCTATCAACAGTTCGACTCCCTACAGGGGGAGGATTTCCTATGGGGGGGGTTACTACAGGAGGATTACCTACAAGAGGGAGGATTTCCTATGGGGGGGGTTACTACAGGAGGATTACCTACAAGGGGGAGGATTTCCTATGGGGGGGGTACTACAGGAGGATTACCTCCATGGCGGAGGATTTCCTATGGGGGGGGGTTACTACAGGAGGATTACCTACAAGGGGGAGGATTTCCAATGGGGGGGGGTACTACAGGAGGATTACCTACAAGGGGGAGGATTTCCTATGGGGGGGGTACTACAGGAGGATTACCTACATGGCGGAGGATTTCCTATGGGGGGGGTACTACAGGAGGATTACCTACAAGGGGGAGGATTTCCTATGGGGGGGGTTACTACAGGAGGATTACCTACAAGGGGGAGGATTTCCTATGGGGGGGGTTACTACAGGAGGATTACCTACAAGGGGGAGGATTTCCTATGGGGGGGGTACTACAGGAGGATTACCTACATAGCGGAGGATTTCCTATGGGGGGGCGTTACTACAGGAGGATTACCTACAAGGGAGAGGATTTCCTATGGGGGGGGTTACTACAGGAGGATTACCTACAAGGGGGAGGATTTCCTATGGGGGGGTTACTACAGGAGGATTACCTACAAGGGGGAGGATTTCCTATGGGGGGGTACTACAGGAGGATTACCTACATGGCGTAGGATTTCCTATGGGGGGGTTACTACAGGAGGATTACCTACAAGGGGGAGGATTTCCTATGGGGGGGTACTACAGGAGGATTACCACATGGCGGAGGATTTCCTATGGGGGGGTACTACAGGGGGATTACCTACATGGCAAAGGATTTCCTATGGGGGCATTACTACAGGGAGATTAACTACATTGGGATACAATTTCCTGGGGGGGGGGGTAACTATCTGGATGCACAGAGGGGGACTAACCACTATATATCAGCACGGAAGGGTTTTGTGTTCACTTTGTATTTTAATTGTAATATTAGTCAGCAACAGTATATTGGTATTATCCAGGCACTGTATGTTGTTAACGGTAGTGGTCATGGTGTGGAAGCATTATCTGTTACTTGTATACTGGTATTATTGGTAATATCATTCTGGGTATACTGGGTTGGTCAGTCAGTATGGTGGTAACACGTATGGTGATAATATTTTCTTCTTGTATACTGGTGTTATTTGGTAGCTATGATGGCTATTGAGAGATATAAGGGGAGATTTATCAAACATGGTGTAAAGTGAAACTGGCTCAGTTGCCCCTAGCAACCAATCAGATTCCACCTTTCATTTTACAAAGAGTCTGTGAGAAATGAAAGGTGGAATCTGATTGGTTGCTAGGGGCAACTGAGCCAGTTTCACTTTACACCATGTTTGATAAATCTCCCCCATACAGTATGATCATGCATAGAAAAGTGTCTTGTTAACATTATATATGTGTGATTCTTTTATATGTATACTCTAAAATTTGCAACTCTCATGCTGCCCGATAGATAGATACTGTAGATAGATAGATAGATAGATAGATAGATAGGTAGGTAGATAGATATGGTGCATTTACACAGAGATTTATCTTACAGATTTTGGAAGCCAAAGCCAGGAATGGATTTGAAAGCAGGAGAAATCTCAGTCTTTGCTTTATGACCTGATCCCTCTTTAGGCCCCGTTCCCACTGAGGAAAGGTAGCGGAATTCCGCGACGGAATTGTCCGCCGCGGAATGCCGTTAGCCTCCCGCTCATAATGGGAGTCTATGGGAGGCGCGCGCTCCTGCTCTGTACGCGCTGAAGAATGAACATGTTCATTCTTCAGCGAGGACAGGGCAAGAGCGCGCACCTCCCATAGACTCCCATTATGAGCGGGAGGCTAATGACATTTCGCGGCGGACAATTCCGTCGTGCAATTCCGCTACCTTTCCTCAGTGGGAACGGGGCCTTATAGTCTGTTCCTGGCTTTGGCTTCAAAAATCTGTCAGATAAATCTCTCTGAGAAAACGCACCGATAGATAGATAGATAGATAGATAGATAGATAGATAGATAGATAGATAGATAGACAGATTAGAGATAGATAGATAGATAGATAGATAGATAGATAGATAGATAGGTTGTAGATAATTCAGCAGCACTCCACACAAACGAATAGTCTTGGTGCCTGCGGATCAGTCCCGACCAAGGATATTCTGGATAGATAGATAGATAGATAGATAGATAGATAGATAGATAGATAGATAGATAGGAGATAGATAGATAGATAGATAGATAGATAGATAGATAGATAGATAGATAGATAGATCTTATGTTACTATTTTCTTAGAGAGTGCTGAGCTTTGGGACCTAATACAGCAATATGCCGCCATTTTTCTTTTTGTTTGTTTGTTTTTTTATGTGGGGGGGGGGGGGTTGCTATTTTGTGTGGGCTGGAGAGATGCTTTATGTGCCAGGGCTGCTTTTTAGTCCCAGTCCCGCTGGTACCTAGAGGGACCCTAACTTTCCTTTCCCATTATAAGAAGGAAACTTACCGATTTTTGTGTTTTCTGCACAATTCCTGCAGTCTGTGAACTCCCTCCTATTGGGAACACTGTAAAGCGTTGATTACCCTCCCACATATAACAATGTACTGTGTGTGCTGTGCCGAGTCAAATATTTTCTGTGTGACACAGAGCCATGTTGGTGTGTTATGCAGCAGCAGTTATTTGTCTGCTATTGTCTAATATAACTTATTCTGCATACGCTTATGGGTGAGGAACCATGGTGACACCTGCTGTTGACTTAGGCACAATACATATACATACATATATAACCCGAGGAGTTCTATTTAATTTTTTTACAGAAAAAATCATGCTGAAACAAACCCTTTTGTAAATAGAAATACAACATACATTGTTGATTTACATTGAATAACCAACATATAAAGCTTAAAGGGGTTTTCCGGGTAACAAAAACAATATTCTAAACAATCCCCATTCCCAATACCACCTTATGTCTAATAGGTCTTTCCCTGTTTTTCTCTCATTGTTATCCCCCCTGGATGTGTAAAATCCTCTACTCTGGGTCCACTCTGACCACGCTCAGCTCTCTCTTCCCTCCTCCCTTTGTAGTCACAGGACATTTGATCTCATTTCTGGGGGCCGGGTTAGCTGTCTATTGACTTGGTAACCCGACCCCACGAGACACTATCTGCATCATCTCCATGCACCTGTGCTGCTTCCATAGACTTCCATGTGTTCATGAGCCTAAGTTTCTGTAATATGAAACATTATAGTTCTATCTCTGCTTGCTGTCAGTGAATTGAGGCATGCGTACCTGTCTTTGTGTCACAGCTCTGCATATTGTAAGTTTAATGGATGTTCATACAGTCTGGATGGAACTAGAATATTTAAATCACAGTCAGCAAGCAGACATCTAAGCCTACACTACACCACCCTGTAAACAGATGCCCATTATGCAGAACATAGCTACACTATGCGTGCGTCAGCTCTGCTACATCATCAGCTAGTATGGAATGCATATTGGGATGATGTGATTCAAAATCAGTGAAAAAAAACAGTCCTGTGCTTACAGTGCAATAGTAATGACAACAGTGGGCAGGAAAGAAAGCTAAGGGAGCGAGTACACAAACAGACCAATCAGGGAAATGCTTGATGGGAAATGTAGTTTCTTATCTTGGTTATAGATCGGCTTTTAGAAAAACCTAAAACTCAGGAATGGCAGCAGCTAGAAAGACAGGAGACGGCTCAAAATACTCAGGGGGACTTGGTGAGTAAGAGCAGCTAGCATTTCATTTTTTGCTCTTAGGTGGATAACCCCTTTAATTCACATATAAAAGTCAAACATTAGAATAGTCCAGGATCATTAACACAGATATAGCCACATGGACTGAAATTGTACAGAGGTTAATTCATATACATATACAAAGATATAGAATGAGAGAAAAGATCAGGCACTCACCCATCAACGTGTTCAATTTTCTTCTTTATTCAGTTACGGAACAAATCATAAAAACGCAGGGAGAGGGAGCATGGCAAACAGGTCTCAGCGACGCACGTTTCGTGTCAAACAAACACTTCCTCTAGCTGATGATTGACAGCATCAGGCTGCGTCCCCTGTGCTAAATACCCCACCCCTACGTGACGTAAAAACACAGTGAATACAACGTACAACATATTAAAACCATTAAAGGAAGACATGTAGCTCATTTTTGTCATTAAGGCCAAGAGGACCTACTGCTTCGAAATATGAAATGAGGTAAGCTTCTCTACGTAACAATTTCAGGTGCCTATCTCCACCATCCTTGCAGGCAGAGATTTTTTCTAACCCTGCAAAGCGCAATAAGTTGCGGTTTCCGTCGTGGGCTTCTCTCATATGTGCTATTAATCTAGCAGACCCTTTACCTGTAACTAGTGAGTGACAGTGTTCTCTGTAACGGGTAGCTAGCTGTCTCTTCGTTTTCCCGATGTAAAATTTCTGACACGGGCATAGTAAGACATATACCACATAATTACTTTTACAGGTAATGAGGTCTTTCACCCTCCATTCTTTCCCTCCTAGTATGAGGTAGTTTACGGGCATTATTTTCTCACAATGTGTGCAACTATGACATTTTTTATTTCCCTTTGGTGTATATTTACTTAACCAAGTTTCTTGTCTTTCTGCACTACTATTGTTTTTCAGTTTGTCCGCTATGGTAAGATTACGCTTGTATGTCACTATAGGTTTTGATCTAGCTTTTTCTTTCAACACTGGATCGCTTTCTATAATGTACCAGTATTTATTAATGGCTGTCTTTACCTTAATGTTCATGGGTGTGTTGTCAAAAGAAAAACAAAATCTACTATTTTCATTTCTATTCTCTCTTTTTGTGATGTAGAGTAGTTGGTTTCTCTGTCTCTTTTCTGCTTTCTTGTAGGCTGTTTGTAACATTTTTCTAGGGTACTCTCTCTCTTCTAATCTATCTAATAATTCTCTTGCTTGTTTTTCATACCCTTCTGTAGTGCTGTTAAGTCTCTTTAGTCTCAAAAGCTGGCCAAAAGGGATAGCTTTCTTTACTGCTGGGGGGTGTGAACTCTTATAATGTAACAATGTGTTACTAGTAGTAGGTTTTCTGTACCCCGTAGTCACAATACTGCCATTCTCAATTTTGACTAATACATCCAGAAATTCTAGACTACTACCGCCAAAATTACCAGTAAAGGACATGTTCATGGTGTTAGAGGTATTCAGGTACCCCAAAAAGTTAAAAAAATCTTTGTCTGAACCCTCCCACACCATGAACACGTCATCCATAAAACGTAGGTATGACTTAATGTTAATACAATAAGGATTATTGACAGAGAATACATATCTTTTCTCAAAAATTGCCAAGAACATATTTGCGTACGCGCATGATACTGGAGTGCTCATCGCGGTACCAACTATTTGTTGGTACCACTGATCTTCAAATCTGAACACATTATTTGTTAAGATAAACAACAGGGCATCTTTTACAAATGACCTAAAGTCCATTGATTTCTCCGTGTCCATGAGAAATTCGTCGATCGCCTGTACACCCGCATCATGGGGGATGCGGGTGTACAGGCTCTCGACGTCAATGGACACCAGGTGGAAACCATCTCTCCAGGGGACGCTCTCTATAGCTCTAAGGAATTCTCCAGTATCCTTAAGATAGGATGGAATAGCTGGGAGGAGGGGTCTAAGCAACCAATCCACATATTTGGAGATTGCCTCAGTCGCTGAGCCGATCCCCGCGACAATAGGTCGCCCAGGGGGTCGGCTCAGCGACTTGTGGATTTTCGGCAAAAAATACCATTTAGGTTTCTTAACATTTTTAGGGACTAGACTCTCAGCTGTCTTTTCAGAAATTAAACCTTTGTCCACTGTGGCTCGTAGCAGACTTCTCAGGCGTTCTGTGGTTTTGAATGTGGGGTCATTGTCTAATTTATTATATGTCATAGTTGCACACATTGTGAGAAAATAATGCCCGTAAACTACCTCAAACTAGGAGGGAAAGAATGGAGGGTGAAAGACCTCATTACCTGTAAAAGTAATTATGTGGTATATGTCTTACTATGCCCGTGTCAGAAATTTTACATCGGGAAAACGAAGAGACAGCTAGCTACCCGTTACAGAGAACACTGTCACTCACTAGTTACAGGTAAAGGGTCTGCTAGATTAATAGCACATATGAGAGAAGCCCACGACGGAAACCGCAACTTATTGCGCTTTGCAGGGTTAGAAAAAATCTCTGCCTGCAAGGATGGTGGAGATAGGCACCTGAAATTGTTACGTAGAGAAGCTTACCTCATTTCATATTTCGAAGCAGTAGGTCCTCTTGGCCTTAATGACAAAAATGAGCTACATGTCTTCCTTTAATGGTTTTAATATGTTGTACGTTGTATTCACTGTGTTTTTACGTCACGTAGGGGTGGGGTATTTAGCACAGGGGACGCAGCCTGATGCTGTCAATCATCAGCTAGAGGAAGTGTTTGTTTGACACGAAACGTGCGTCGCTGAGACCTGTTTGCCATGCTCCCTCTCCCTGCGTTTTTATGATTTGTTCCGTAACTGAATAAAGAAGAAAATTGAACACGTTGATGGGTGAGTGCCTGATCTTTTCTCTCATTCTATATATTTATGGACTACCTTCATATCATTGAGCACCACACGGACGTGTATCACTATTATCCATATTGCTACTACTAACTCAGGATCTGTAGTGCCGAGCAGTCTCTACTAGTTGGACTATTGATTGCACCTGATGTTTTCCAGCTCAGAGCACACAGTTATGAATCCAGAGACAGCCATGGAGGCTGAAAGTAGTGCCACATTGAGCAATATAGATACGATATTAGAAGCAGGGAGAGTGGATGCACAGGCTCTGTTTGCGTCATGCAACATTAAAGACGAGCTCCAAGTTATCAGCACGAAGTCTTTAGAAAATAAAGTGTTGGCAATGGCCGAAAGAGAAGTACGGCTTTTTTGGACAATAAAATCTCTACAGTCCTATGCTGACTGTGGAAGGGTTCCAAGAGGCCTGAGAGGCTATAAGCCTCCTTCACAATTCCAAGAAGACAAAGACTTCGTAACTTGTTGGGAGAAGGCATATGAGGAGCATGCAAAAAAACTTATGCTAATTATACTGCAAAGAAACAAAAAAGAATATGATATGGTGTCAAGCGATCTCTCCAAAGCTAAAAAAGAACTTAAAGAGAGGATCCCGCAATGCGAACTCAATATATTTGTGAAAAAAATGGAAAAACGCTTGGTAACTGTTCAGACTGAAACTAAGGAAAAGAAAAAAACTAAATTTTTAAGAGATAAAATGGATTACGATAAGGGACTTATCTTCAACTGGTCCAACAAAAGGCAAAATAAAAGACAAGTTTATGCCTCAAAGAAAGATAGAGGCAATTATACAGATTTCGGAACGACAGACTCCGAATCGAGTGCCTCAGACCGAGATGTGCCAAGAAGTGGAGCAAGACCTAAAGTAACACAAGAAAAAGGAAAATACCCTTTAGGAAACCAATCAGGAGAGGAAGAAGGAAAAACAAAGGAAGAGAGGAAACGCAAGGAAAAACGCAAGCACGTTTCTTGGAGGAGACAGGATCCGAAGGAGAAGTAATGCCCACTACACATAACGTTGTTAATATCTCCGGCATAGACTTAGACCCTGCTTGCATGAACCTGCTTTCTAAGGGTCTTAATTTTGGGATCTGTGAGGACTTTGATTACACAAAATTTGAGGTGGATTTATATAAAGGGATTCGTAAGATGAACTTGTGTAAATTTTTCCATACTAAGGTAGGCAGTATGACTTCTGCCAATACACCCGCTGAAGGAGAAGTCCCAGCTAGGATCGGGCCATTGGGTTTCAGTATATCAGATAACCTCACAGATTCAGATAGAAAGTGTTTCCAAGATCTGCAAGATCTAGAAACCGAAGTAGAAGAAAGTCTGACTACTATGCCAGAGGATAGTTCTCCAGAGGTTTTTAGGGGGGGCAATAAATCCACCTTTTGTCCCCCCCTGGAACCCGGAGGGTCTATTGATCTCTTTGCTAAATCAGTAACGAATGAGATAAAAGCCCTTGTCTACCCAGAAGCAGTTCCAAATCTAACCCCTAGTGAGAGTAGGGCCCTGAAATGGTTGAAGTCTAGATCAGATCTTACAATACGAAGGGCGGACAAGGGAGGTTCTACTGTAGTAATGTCCACTGTATACTATAATTCTGAGGCACAGAGACAATTAGGAGATTCCCTGACATATAATAAATTAGACAATGACCCCACATTCAAAATCACAGAACGCCTGAGAAGTCTGCTACGAGCCACAGTGGACAAAGGTTTAATTTCTGAAAAGACAGCTGAGAGTCTAGTCCCTAAAAATGTTAAGAAACCTAAATGGTATTTTTTGCCGAAAATCCACAAGTCGCTGAGCCGACCCCCTGGGCGACCTATTGTCGCGGGGATCGGCTCAGCGACTGAGGCAATCTCCAAATATGTGGATTGGTTGCTTAGACCCCTCCTCCCAGCTATTCCATCCTATCTTAAGGATACTGGAGAATTCCTTAGAGCTATAGAGAGCGTCCCCTGGAGAGATGGTTTCCACCTGGTGTCCATTGACGTCGAGAGCCTGTACACCCGCATCCCCCATGATGCGGGTGTACAGGCGATCGACGAATTTCTCATGGACACGGAGAAATCAATGGACTTTAGGTCATTTGTAAAAGATGCCCTGTTGTTTATCTTAACAAATAATGTGTTCAGATTTGAAGATCAGTGGTACCAACAAATAGTTGGTACCGCGATGGGCACTCCAGTATCATGCGCGTACGCAAATATGTTCTTGGCAATTTTTGAGAAAAGATATGTATTCTCTGTCAATAATCCTTATTGTATTAACATTAAGTCATACCTACGTTTTATGGATGACGTGTTCATGGTGTGGGAGGGTTCAGACAAAGATTTTTTTAACTTTTTGGGGTACCTGAATACCTCTAACACCATGAACATGTCCTTTACTGGTAATTTTGGCGGTAGTAGTCTAGAATTTCTGGATGTATTAGTCAAAATTGAGAATGGCAGTATTGTGACTACGGGGTACAGAAAACCTACTACTAGTAACACATTGTTACATTATAAGAGTTCACACCCCCCAGCAGTAAAGAAAGCTATCCCTTTTGGCCAGCTTTTGAGACTAAAGAGACTTAACAGCACTACAGAAGGGTATGAAAAACAAGCAAGAGAATTATTAGATAGATTAGAAGAGAGAGAGTACCCTAGAAAAATGTTACAAACAGCCTACAAGAAAGCAGAAAAGAGACAGAGAAACCAACTACTCTACATCACAAAAAGAGAGAATAGAAATGAAAATAGTAGATTTTGTTTTTCTTTTGACAACACACCCATGAACATTAAGGTAAAGACAGCCATTAATAAATACTGGTACATTATAGAAAGCGATCCAGTGTTGAAAGAAAAAGCTAGATCAAAACCTATAGTGACATACAAGCGTAATCTTACCATAGCGGACAAACTGAAAAACAATAGTAGTGCAGAAAGACAAGAAACTTGGTTAAGTAAATATACACCAAAGGGAAATAAAAAATGTCATAGTTGCACACATTGTGAGAAAATAATGCCCGTAAACTACCTCAAACTAGGAGGGAAAGAATGGAGGGTGAAAGACCTCATTACCTGTAAAAGTAATTATGTGGTATATGTCTTACTATGCCCGTGTCAGAAATTTTACATCGGGAAAACGAAGAGACAGCTAGCTACCCGTTACAGAGAACACTGTCACTCACTAGTTACAGGTAAAGGGTCTGCTAGATTAATAGCACATATGAGAGAAGCCCACGACGGAAACCGCAACTTATTGCGCTTTGCAGGGTTAGAAAAAATCTCTGCCTGCAAGGATGGTGGAGATAGGCACCTGAAATTGTTACGTAGAGAAGCTTACCTCATTTCATATTTCGAAGCAGTAGGTCCTCTTGGCCTTAATGACAAAAATGAGCTACATGTCTTCCTTTAATGGTTTTAATATGTTGTACGTTGTATTCACTGTGTTTTTACGTCACGTAGGGGTGGGGTATTTAGCACAGGGGACGCAGCCTGATGCTGTCAATCATCAGCTAGAGGAAGTGTTTGTTTGACACGAAACGTGCGTTGCTGAGACCTGTTTGCCATGCTCCCTCTCCCTGCGTTTTTATGATTTGTTCCGTAACTGAATAAAGAAGAAAATTGAACACGTTGATGGGTGAGTGCCTGATCTTTTCTCTCATTCTATATATTTATGGACTACCTTCTTATCATTGAGCACCACACGGACGTGTATCACTATTATCCATATTGCTACTACTAACTCAGGATCTGTAGTGCCGAGCAGTCTCTACTAGTTGGACATATACAAAGACATACACACATGGGGCCAAAAATGAACCAATTCCTTAACTCATCACATCATTTTGCCTTGCTAGAAATCACAGTGCAACAGACAATGTGCGGCTGACAAGTAATATCAACAAAGTGCAACATGAATGATTCAGCAAATATTTGTGCAGCTCTCTCAGCACAGTGGTCAAGCCATGTATTAAAGGAGTATTCCCGTCAGGTAAAATACATGCTGAATCATTCCCCTTCTGGAGACTAACAATTTGTTCATTACTTGTTGTTATCTTTTCTGTCTCCTTCCCCCAGTACTGAGCTGCTGCTTTCTGTTGAAGAAAACTGTATGTGATCTGTTCTCTCCATCTCCCCCTCCTCCCCCCCTGCTTTCTGAGATGAGTCATGTAAACAGAATCCCTGGCCGCCTGTTTCTGCCCTCTGTGATGCTGGGAGGGGTAATCTGAGGTCAAGTTGCTAATGACCTCACAGTGATTAATACTCCCAGTATCCCTTAGTGCACAAACAGATGGCTGAAAACTGTCTTAGAAGAGAGAGGGTGATGGAGTGAACAGCTCACACACAGTTTTCTGTGTCTTAAGCAGAAAGCAGCAGCTCAGAACTGGGGGAAGGAGACGGAAAAGGTAATAACAAATATGAAACAAATTGTATGGGGGGTGGATTCAGCACGTATTTTAACTGAGGGAAATACCCCTTTAATCTGATTATACAAGATACAATCTACAAGATCAGGTCTCGATATGTTGAGCCATATAATAGGGCCATAGAGAGTCTGTGTAGACAAAAAAAAAATGGATGACAACTGTTATTATGAAAGACAGTTGTCATTTTTACATAGTGTGAATCGAGCCCAAACTTGACTTATGGGCATAAAGAGAACAGCTTATAGTGTAAAATCTGTCCCTTTTGAGTTCACTTTTTTTCGTGGTGGCATGGTACATGCTACCACATGGTATGTCAAGAACCAGTTTTTTATAAAGCAGTATTGTAATGTACAAATATCTATATTCTGCATATATCTTAGCATTTGCAGTGTGCGATTGTACTTTATGTTTGTGTCTGTATTTTGTGGTAGCGTGCACCTGCATAGTAGTTATAGCTCTACTGGACATGCTGGCCAATTTGTTTTCACTGCAGATGATGCCATTTGCAATTCAGAGTGAAATCAAAGGAAAAATTGCCCAAAGTCCTATAAAGAACCTGCATGTAACCCAGCCTTTATAGATTGCTCACAGTGGAATGGTAGTCAAAGTTTTAGTGTTCACAATAGGAGGGGGTTCACATAATAGGAATGTTACATTTATGACATGTAGTATATCTGCAGCAAGCACAAAAATCTGTTTCCTACCTACAATGGCAAAGGGAACTTTAGGCCCTTTTAGGCAGCAGAGTCCAGGAGTGGCTGCAACTATTGCTTCCCCCTATAGCTGTGACTTTCTCTTTCCTAGGTCCATGAGTTGTGTTATTGTACTGTCCCACCACTGGTGTTACTGGTATGTTACACCCCTCACAAAAGTCTGTACTTTAAGTAACTGTGGTAGTAAAGTAGTACCTAAGTTCTGCCACAAGATGTTGCTATTGTATGTAACTATACTTATATTTTGCACAGCTGCAGGTAACTAAAGGGTTAGTGTTTGTTGTAATCTGTACACCAATGAGGACATCCTTTACTTCTCTACCTAAGCTCCTTTCTCTCTATGCTTTCTTCTCCACCACTCACAGGGCACATTACACCTTCTGTAGGAAGTTGTCACATAAGGAGAGGAAGCATACACCCACTTTTAGTCAGTCTTAGTCTGGTTGCAGTACAGAGAGGACGCAAGACATGTTTGTCGATACCGTGGTCCAGCTGGGCCCTGGTTTTGCCAGGTCCCAACTCCATAACTAGTCCGCAGACTAGTTAGTTTCCTGTGTAGAGCAGACACACATGGGAGACTCAGACACCAGTTTCTTGAAAGCCGCAATTTTACACACAATGCAGTGCTAAACCACTCCAGGCAGAGGACAAGCCAGAGAAACCCCAACCCATGCCGAGAATAAGTCTAGAGGTGCAGGACGGTATCCTATAGCATCCGGATAGAGCAAAGTTGCTAGAAGCCTACGTACTCAGCGCAGGTGAAACCAGGTAAATTGGCCACCTTAACAAGGTCTGGGGCTTGTTTCACCCTCATAGGATGGCTCACCCGACACTGGTGGGCAAACAGGTGGGAGCTGAACCTGCCACTCACAGCGAATTGGGCCATCACTCTAGCGTGTATGGGTCCATTCTGAACCACCACTGACCTGTGTTGATAGGGGTTGGCCTTGATGGAAAATCACGGCCAAATCCTTGTTCATAAAGAGCTAAGCCGCAACAAGAGCACTCTTGTTGCGGTCTACTTCTCCCTATAGACAACACAGGCGCGTTCGGCCGTGTGGATCGCTCCGGTGTATGGGCAGGACGGACAGGAGAGTTCACTGATGGCCGTCAGTTATTGAAGACTTACAGACACCTTTAGTATGAGACAGGGCTCACGTCCAAGAGTTCTATATCCTCCGCAATGTAATCTATAAAAATAAACCTAATCCTTGAAATGATGAAATTATTATAATCTTTTTAAAGGCTTCACCATTGCATTTATTCAGTCGCTGTGTATATTCCCTTCCTTGCATTTCCCTCATTAGTCAAGGTGAAAATTGTCTAAGGCAGCAAAATGCTGTGAAAGTAAAAGCTCAGGCTGCGTGGCCCGGGCCATCGTTCTCCTAAATCTCCAATGTCTTTATTCCTGCTCACATCATTCAGAGCACGGCAGGTGGAAGCTCCAGATAATATACTGGCTAATTACCCATCCATTTCCTCCTGTGGTGACTATAGATGAAGAGCATTGGTGACTGACACCGAGATTAGAGGACGTGGAACAGAAGTTCACTTGGACAGGATGTGCGGCCCATATGCTAAGTGTTTAACAATGAAACTTCAAGAGTGTACATGGTGTTTGTATCATAAGAAATGATCTATTGTTTAAACCAAGTTTTTATGTGGCTGTGTTCACACTGCTTTTTTGCCGTCCGTTGAACAGATCCATTTGATGGGGAAAAAAACGGATGCATTTGTGTACATCCGTTTTGATCAGTTTTTCCATTGACTTCCATTATAAAAAAAAAGAATATCAGCGGTTAAGATGACCATCTTACCAAAACTTCTCTACTATTTTGAGACCCTCCAGGTCCAGGTACCCATTGGTGCACTTAAACACGGCCACTTTCTTCAAGAGACAGTACCACTCTTGTCTCTAGTTTGGGTGTAGGGTTTGTAGCTCAGTTCCATTGAAGTGAATGAAGCTTAACCCCTAGACGACCCAGGGCGTATAGTTACGCCATGGAAGTCTGTCCCCAGACGACCTAGGGCGTAACTGTACGCCCTGGGTGTTTCTCCCGCTATGAAGCGTGCTCCGGAGCGGAGTGCGCTTCATAGCAGCTGGGGGCCGGCTGCAATCAGCAGCCGGGACCTCACCGGTAATGACACGCTGCAGCGATCGCGGCGTTTAAGTGTAAGTGACAGGGGGAGTCCCCTGTCACTTACCGATCGGGACCCCCGCAGTGTGACTGCGGGGGTCCCGATCGGTAAAACGGGCCGCCGGAGGTCTCTTACCTGCCTCCGTGCGGTCCGATCGGCGATCTGCTACTCTAAGCCTGCACAGGCAGGCTCAATGAGCAGATCGCCGATAACACTGATCAATGCTATGCCTATGGCATAGCATTCATCAGTGTAGAAATCAAACTAATCTATGTAAAAGTCCCCCAAAGGGACTTCAAATGTGTAAAAAAAAAAAAGTTAAAAACACTTAACACACTACCCCAAAACCCCTCCCCCAATAAAAGTTGAAATCACCCCCCTTTCCCATTATATAAATAAAACATATAAAAATAAATAAATAGATAAACATATAATATACCGTAGCGTGCGTAATTGTCCAATCTATTAAAATATAACAAGCGTCATTGCGAACGGTAAACGGCGTACACGAAAAGAGGGAAAAAAGTGCGCGGATTAACGATTTTATGTTACATTATATATAAAAAAAAAATAATAAAAAGTGATCAAAACGTCCGATCTTCACAAATATGATATTAATAAAAACTAGAGATCATGGCGGAAAAAATGACACCCCATACAGCCCCGTAGGTGAAAAAATAAAACCGTCATAAGCGTCACAATAGTCCCATTTTATTTATAATTAATTGCCAAAAAAAAGGATTTTATTTAAAAAAAATATATAACATTAGAGAATTTGCGTAAACCTGCATATGGTTGTGTTCGGGCTGACCTATAGAGTAATGGTATCATGTCGCTTTTACCATATAGTGCATTACGTAGACACAGGAACCCCCCAAACGTTACCATATTGCATTCTCTTTTGCGATTTCACCAATTTATATCTTCATAAATAATAATTTTGGAATTCCATCATACATGTTATGGTAAAATGAAAGACGCCATTACACAGTACAACTATTCCTGTAACAAATAAGCACTTACATGGCCTGTAGATAAAAAACTGAAAGTGCTGGAGCGCTTAGAAGGGGAGGAGGGAAAAACGAAAACACTAAGATCAAAATTTGCGCGGTCCACTGGGTCATTTTGGGCCTGGTCCTCAAAGGGTTAAAGTATCACTGTCGTTTATTTATTTATTTATTTTTTTTTCAGAAATCAATAGTACAGGCGATTTTAAGAAACATTGTAATTGGGTTTATTAGCCGAAAAATGTGTTTTCTATCATAAAAAAGCAGTTTGAAGCTCTCCCTCCTGTCTTCATGGTTCTCTATGGAGAGGGGAGGGGTGGAGGGAGGTGAGGCACCAAAACAGGACAACAAAGAGTTAATGTACAGCTACATCTCCATGCTTTCTCCTCTGAAGTCAGCACTGACCTATCTGACCTCTGATTACCGGCTTTCATACAGCTCCCACTGTGTAAACCTTTGTTCTCTGCTCTCTGCTGGTGACTAATCTCACTCCTCCCCTCCCCCCTCCATAGATTAGACATCTCCATGCTTTCTCCTCTGAAGTCAGCACTGACCTATCTGACCTCTGATTACCGGCTTTCATACAGCTCCCACTGTGTAAACCTTTGTTCTCTGCTCTCTGCTGGTGACTAATCTCCCTCCTCCCCTCCCCCCTCCATAGATTAGACAGGTCTCGACTGATGTAAATTAGTTGACATTTCCTGATAATGAACAATTAATGAAAGAGAGGGGGGGAACCTGGAGAAAGGCTTTTTGAATGCAGGTAATGGCATATTTGCCTAATAAACCCAATTACAGAGTTTCTTTAAATCGCCTGGACTATTGAAATGAAACAACAGTGACACTTTAATTGCAAACCACACCTGAACTGGAGACAAGAGTGTGGCTGTCTCTGGAAAAAAGTGGCCGTGTTTTTGTAGCGCTGGATAACCCCTTTAAAACACCATAGGCTTCCATATTATGTTTCATATGGGCTCACAGGCAACATAGAAATGGCAAAAATATACTGCAAGTTCCCAAACATTTAGGAGGTTTAGTTCTGACCGACCTAGTATGCAATTATTGGGCTACTGATCCTGATCATATTCCAATCTGGTCAGCTCTGAGGCCTATATAAAATGGAGGTGCTGGATAAATTATGGATTGTCCCAGTCCATCTAAACCAGGGGTGGGGAACCTTTTCCATGTCGAGGGCCGGTCGGGCATTAATAAAATCATTTGAGGGCCGCATACCGTGCGCGGCAGTTAGTAGCGGGGGTTTGCAGCACCCAGGACAAGGCATAGTATTGTTCCCCTAATGCCCCTGCTATTGTAGTTAACCCCCAGTGATGCCCCTTGTAGTCTAGTTAACCCCCAAGTCATGTCCCTGGTAGCCTAGTTAACCCCCATCAGGCATGTCCCTGGTAGCCTAGTTATTCCCCCCCCCATCAGTCATGTCTCTGGTAGCCTAGTTGTCCCCCCCATCAGTCATGTCCCTGGTAGCCTAGTTGTCCCCCCCCCATCAGTCATGTCCCTGGTAGCCTAGTTATTCCCCCCCCATCAGTCATGTCCCTGGTAGCCTAGTTATTCCCCCCCCCCCATCAGTCATGTCTCTGGTAGCCTAGTTGTCTCCCCCATCAGTCATGTCCCTGGTGGCCTAGTTATCCCCCCATCAGTCATGTCCCTGGTAGCCTAGTTGTCCCCCCCATCAGTCATGTCCCTGGTGGCCTAGTTGTCCCCCCCCCCCATCAGGCATGTCCCTGGTAGCCTAGTTAACCCCCATCAGGCATGTCCCTGGTAGCCTAGTTGTCTCCCCCCCCCCCCCATCAGTTATGTCCCTGGTAGCCTAGTTATTCCCCCCCCATCAGTCATGTCTCTGGTAGCCTAGTTATTCCCCCCCATCAGGCATGTCCCTGGTAGCCTAGTTATTCCCCCCCCATCAGTCATGTCTCTGGTAGCCTAGTTATTCCCCCCCCCCCCATCAGGCATGTCCCTGGTAGCCTAGTTGTCCCCCCCCATCAGTCATGTCCCTGGTAGCCTAGTTGTCCCCCCCCATCAGTCATGTCCCTGGTAGCCTAGTTGTCCCCCCCCCCATCAGTCATGTCCCTGGTAGCCTAGTTGTCCCCCCCATCAGTCATGTCCCTGGTAGCCTAGTTGTCCCCCCTCCCATCAGGCATGTCCCTGGTAGCCTAGTTGTCCCCCCCATCAGTCATGTCCCTGGTAGCCTAGTTGTCCCCCCCCCCCCCATCAATCATGTCCCTAGGATCCTAGTTAACCCCCAAATAAAAAAATAAACATCCCACTCACCTTACCTCCGCTCCCACGCAGTCCAGGTCCTCTTCTCTCCCAGGTCCTCTGTGCCGGTCTTCTCCTGCAGGCGGCGCGCGATGAAATGACGTCATCGCGCGCGGCCCGCAAGAGACTAAAGACACGCGCCGCTCTGCTGGGGAAGAAGCCGGCACAGACAGCATCCTCCGGTGTCCGGCAGCTGTCACAGACACCGGAGGATGCTGTGTATGCCGGCTTCTTCCCCAGCAGAGCGGCGCGCATCACAGGGGAGCTGCGGGCCGCGGGCCGCATCGGGAGGTCTCAGGGGCCGGATGAGGCCCGGGGGCCGGAGGTTCCCCACCCCTGATCTAAACTCATGGTCTACCTCTGATGAACCTCTTCTGGCTACCTCCTTGGGGCCTATAGCCTTTTCTAGGCTGATCTAGAAACCTGTATTAAAAAGTTCTGCACAGATCACTTGCCAGAAGTGTCCTCCTTTAGAGGAAGGAGTACAATGAACAGGGACACCAGAGTAGAAATAAGATGGGATCAGTAGGTGATCTTTGGAGATCAGCTTCCCCACTTCCAACACAGTGACCTCTGCACAGGTCACAAAGTATGCCTAGAAAATGCTTCAATAAAAAATTAATAGGTTCTATTTCACCTATGTTCCTGGCCTGCTGTCACCTATATCTACATGATGTGAAAACAGGTCAGAAAAGATGGCTGCCCTCTTAGGAATTACATTTTTACAATCAAAACCTACAACGTTACCGATAAAGCCTGCCAGGGACTTGTTTGCATCAGTCGTCTCAGAAGGGAAGGGGTAAGGAGACGGAGAGAAAAGCTCACACACAGATTTTTGTGTTTTCAGCAGAAAGCAGCAGCTTAAAACTGGGGGAAGGAGACTGAATAGATAATAACAAGTATGGAAGGAATTGTTAGTCTCACCATGAGAAGCAACATATGAAAAGCTATGTTCGAGCAGAATACCCCCTTTAATCTGTACACTGCGTTATTTAAGGATTAAGTCATCGATTTTTATCATCTCATATGTGTATTTTATATTTTTGTGAATATTTAGTATTGTATATGGCACAAAAATATGTCAGATTTTCCCTGAGCTAGAGAAGGTACAAAGGCTACTGCAAACTTTCAGTGTGAAGCACTCGCAATAACCTTTTAGACCTTTGTATACTCGAGAGGCTATACTTCCATTGTATAATCACTACTTGGATGCAACACTTAGAAATTGCCATGACAACATAGCATGTGTTATGTGGCGTAAAGCTAGCAGAAGATATATGTGTGAAATGTATTTTCTCTGTATCTCTAAGGATATCTAGAGGCTAGGATTGTAGTATCAGCTGCAGCTTCATTTGTACTTTAGGTTAAAAAAAAAAAAAAAAAAAAATTTGGGGCCCTCAGACTATATCCACAAAGAGTTTTTTTTCTGCAAAATGTAATTTACTGCACACTTGTAGTGCACGTCTGTTATAAAGGTAACTCTGACGGGGTCGGGATGGTAGAGCGTTAAAGGGGTGTTCCGGGGGAAATTGATAAAAATTATATGGAAAGGGTTAACCAAGGGAGAGGTTAACTCTGTTAGCTTGGTTTGGAACCTCTTTAAAGGGGTTGTCCGGCGATAAAAAATTATTCACAGAATAACACACATTACAAAGTTATACAACTTTGTAATGTATGTTATGTCTGTGAATGGCCCCCTTCCCCGTGTTTCCCCCCACCCACGCTAGACCCGGAAGTGTGGTGCATTATACTCACCGCATCTCGTGTCGTCCATGGTCTCCGATCCTCAGCAGTGACGTCTTGTTCGGGAGGCCGGCACAGTTATGCTCAGCCAATCGCGGCTGAGCTTCGGATGACGCTGCAGAGGGCGGCCGGCACTCGGGAAGATCCACTGGCCTCCCGAAGAAGACGTCACTGCTGAGAATCAGAGACCGTGGTCGGCACGTGACAGGTAATGTATAGCGCACCACACTTCCGGGTACACGGGTGGGGGGGGGGGGGACACGGGGGAGGGGGCCATTCACAGACATAACATACATTACAAAGTTGTATAACTTTGTAATGTGTGTTATTCTGTGAATAATTTTTTATCGCCGGACAACCCCTTTAAGATGCTGTAAGGGGCAGTGAAGAGTTATCAACTATAAGCCACTCTCGTAGTATAGGTTGCTTGGGGTGGTTCCAAATTTAGAAGAGTAGTCTTTTTTTGTATAATACAGCTGTAGTCATATCAAATATCTCAGTGCCATGCCATGTTGATTCAAACATTTCACCTGGACAAGCCAGTCCCTAGACGAAACCCAAGGGCAACACAGAGCGTTCAAAACTTCCTCAGTGTCTTCAGGAGCCAAGGACAAAATTCCATCTAGGGATGGGGTCAACTTATCTGAGAAAGCATGAAGGAGTTGGCCATAGTGTGGTGGACCCCCGGAGGTGTTATATCGGAGGGATTGCTGGTCACTTGCCAGGTGTTGTAGTGTGACACCACTCTGTGGTGGATGGCCAAGATACAGTCGGACCTTAATGGGTTGTCACATGACGCCAGTGCCTGGTGGGCACACAGGTGTGATGGCACGCCTGCTTTTAGTGTGTAAGGCCAGTTGTACACTTTTCCCCTGTGGTCAGTGTCCTGCCAGGTTGCTACTGGGTCCCTTGGGATTGTGTCACAGATGATGTAGTCACAGGTGTCCAGAGCGGTGTAAAACCCTCCCGGAGAGTAGGACCCACCACCCACAGAAAGGGGAAATGTCCCAAGGTTGCGGTGTGTATGCTGTGTAGGTGGTGAAGAATGATCACTGACTCTTGGAGTAACGTTGACTTAGTCTACTACTTGTAAAGGTGCAGCAGGTATTACAGAAGGTCCCTGATATACACTTGACAAAGTTCCAATAACGACTTGAACATAGGACAACCAGATCTGTAGGATAAGTGCAGTGTAGGAGATAGTTGTGTTGGTAGAGTTGTGTTAGAGTAGAGTAGCAAAGAGGAGGATGCCGTGAGAGTCTAACCCATGTACTAATGCGCTCTGCCGGGATGTTGGAGGACGAAAGAGAATACTTAGAAGAATAAGAAGAACACCTGTGCCTGTGTATTGACCTTTGACTTCAGTCTTAACACCACTTTTGCCCACTAGCGTTGGCCGAACCGTACTAATGGGGGACAAAGGCCCCAGACCTTGTTACCTGGGTTGAGCAGAATGCTGAGGGTTCCCTGCTGACACCCACGCTGCGAGATGGAGTTTATAGGCTACTGCAACTTTGCTCCACCCGGATCAGTTCCTAGCTCTTTGGCTCTATAGTGGATACTGTCCTGCTCTGTGACTTCTCCCTGTCCATGCCGTGAGTTGAAGTTATCTTTAGGCTAGTCCTCTCCTGAGAGGTTTAACACTGCATAGTGCTTGGTGTAGGTACTTGTAAGAAGGTTGGTAACAGTGTACTGTCCTGCGTCCTACCCATGTGGGGTACTAGCTAAGACTGACTCCTTGGGGACCTGGCAGAGGGCCAGGGCCCAGAAAGGACCGCTGTGGAGAGTTGTCTAGTTTGCATCCTTCCTCCACACTTTCCCGAACAGAAGGCTCTTGCTTCTCCCCCAACCATGGGACTAACTTCCTCTACAGCTTATAGGGTGCGCTGTGATTGGCTGAAAAGAGTGCAATAGAAGAACAGAGAGGAGAGGTGATAGGAAAGAAGAAAGCAGAAATCCTACTGGTCTACAGATTCTGGTAACACATAAACACAATAACCCTTTGCGATCTTTCTGCTTTGCAGCTTCCATACACTAATACACAATACAGCAACATCTAGTGGTCAACTCTTAATACTACTTTCATCATAATAATACCACAAAAAGTACAGACTTTTGCGAAGGGTGTATGTAACAGTAACACCCCTAGTGGGACACCGCAATAGAACACAAGGAGGGGTCTGAACAGGGGTTCAAGAGATACCTACAGCAAAGTCCACAATCTGACTTCAAAGACGGCAAATTGAGACCGCAGAGCGTGAAGTAGTTTGAAAGGTAAGATCCATAGGGATCTGAAATTTCTCCCTGAGTTGGTCAAAACCACTAAATTTTTCCATAGGTCTTCGTTGACATTTTTCTTGTCTTTGCATCTACAGCCTCTGCAGTTTGCTGTGTGAGCTCTATTTTCTCTCTATACTAATGGCCTATGTGATTACTTACTGTAAACTACCTATTGTGTAATTCTAGTATCCAAGCACAGGTGCGCCACTAAGTTTTTATTGCACCTGGGCAAAGTAATTTACTCAGGTTTTCACGGTGGGATGAAGTCCAGATGTAGTATGTGTTTTCCCCACTAGGCGTCGCTGTTGTACTTATTATGAATCTTGTATTGAGCACCGCTGAAGGGAACATTGGGTTAACATTTGGTTGTCACATGTTTTTTCCCCCTATCACAGGTGCAGTTTCCCTCCTTTTTCTGTCCTATGTCCTGAATTTTTCTTTTGCACACACAGCCCCATCAATCAATAGAAGGTTTAGGTTGGCCCCTATAAAGGGAGGTTAGTTCCTGGCGGGGAGGTCTTTTTAGTTCAGTCAGTGGAGAGAGCAAGACACAAGAGAGACAGTTCCTGCTGCAGTGAAGCCAGGGCCTGGCTCAGGCCAGGACCCTTTTAAGGGACCAAGAGACTTAAGCTTTATTCTTATGTAAGTAAATACCCCTAGCATGCAGCACTAGACCCCTCAAGAGAAAGGATGTCCTCTGAGGATCACCTTGTTCACACCAGGGATACTCTCAACATGACACATGCCAGCATACCTGAGTTAGGTACGGACCACAGTAGGACAAAGCTGCAGTTCACCTACATATCCTACTGTAAATCCTGGGAAGTCTGCTCATTCCAGCCCAGGGACCTAGGAACTCGTACTATCCTACCAGGACGGGTATGCCAACACTATAGAGCATAAGGCGATCGGATCAAGTAAGGGATCTATATGTGAGTACAAGTATCTTCTTTCGCTCTTCACTACGCGATCCTGGCAGAGTACACGGCTACATTGCTATATCATCATATATTGAATTCAAAATGTCAATGAAACTGTAGTGAATAGAAAAACTATTATATTTTAAACTGATATTTTTCCTTAGGGAAGGTTCTGCTTTTTTCACTTACAACGTTGTAATTTTCGGGATCTCACAAATTTGGACAGGTTTGAAAAAAAAAAAATAGAAAAGGTAAACGTTGTTTTTCAGGCAAAGTAACTTGAGCTGACATGGAGTGTATACTGCCAGCGGTCAGTGGAACGGTCTATTGTTATAATATTCTAAATGTAATATGGTTCGGGTTTCACTCTGTCTTGTTTACTTCTGAGAACAATATCAGCTATAACTAATGGGAAGAGACAGCGTAATAACCTAGACATGTGCACAATGGCCTATCAGTGGCCCAGCAAGAACCGGGCAGCGTGCATTATGCACGTTTCTTCAACGTTTTTTCAATGTAATCTTCACATAAGTATTGTGTAGATTACTACTGTACATTACATGGAGGAGTCATAGGAGGTCTCGGAGTATAGGCAGCTAGGATAGCTAGGATCAATGGGGCCCAAAAAAACTGTATGCGGTCCCAAGGATCCTGTACAGGCCACAAACCCCCCTCCCAGATGTCACTCATGTGCCTGAGGGCTGGAAGAATGAACTCGGGGGGACTGCCCCGGGCCAGGTAAGTATTGGCTTAATAATAATATTAATTCACTGATACTGATGGCTGGAAATATCCATAAACTGCACCGGCTGTAACAAAGAGTTAAAATAAGACGGCAGATAGCATTACTTACATTCTTATTGATCTGGCTGATTTTTACTTAGACTTGTAATACTTTGTTTGGTGAAGCGGCTTCCTATCACAGCGAGGCTAAATAGGAAGATTTATCTTTCAGACACTTCATAAATACCATCCGCACAGTCAAATACGAGGAGGAAATCCAATGGACTAGCATCACAGCCAAGGTAATAGGTTAATAGCTCTAAACAAACTAAGGTCTCATTCATCACAATAGTGCCGCTCCATTCTCCCTAAAGATTCCTGACTGCAAAATTAATCAAAGTAAGATTTTGCTATTCGCATTATTATTATTCATTATTTAGAAATGACGCCATCTCTCACAACCTTGTACAAGGCCCGGCACACTATATACCTCATTCCATAAGAAGTACGATTGATGTATTGATGATTAAAGGGTTTCAGAAAAATATATAGATTTGTAACTTACTTCTATTTAAAAATCTTGTCTTCCCATACTTATCAGCTGCTGTATGTACTGCAGGATGTTTCTCTGCTGCCACAGGTTTCTCTGCTGCCACCTGTGTTTGAGACAGGAACTGTCCAGAGTAGGAGCAGATCCCCATAGAAAACCTCTCCTGCTCTGGACAGTACCTGACATGGACAGAGTAGGCAGCAGAGAGCACTGTTTCAGTCTGAAAAGAATTCACCACTTCCTGCAGAACATATAGCAGCTTATAAGTATGGGAAGACTAGAGATTTTTAAATAGAAGTAAATTACAAATCTATATAACATTCTGACACCAGTTAATTTGAAAGAAAAAGATTTTCGCTTGAGAACCCCTTTAATATATGAGCTTGTAATACATGTGCCATATACATATATATATATATATATATATATATATATATATATATATATATTGTTTGCATTAATAAGACTATACATTAGAGTTAACCAATGCTGTAGTATTGGAACCACTGACATTACCACATGGAAAGAGTCAATTCTGTTGGTGTTGGCAGCTGCGCTCCGTAAAGGGAATCTGTCAGCTGTAACTTACTTTCCAAACTGCTGCCTCCTCACTCCCCCTCCCTGCTTTATTGATACCTGAAAGCTGAGCCCCAAGCAGGGTCAGGGATAGGAGGGGGAGTGAGGCCTCATGCACACGTTCCGTGCACAATCCAAACTTACAGACGGTGTGCAATGGAACAGATTATTGGAACTCCCGGTATCACTGTCATCATGTGTCATTATGATGGCAGGATCTCCGAAACAGTTTAAGTCTTGGCGCTTGGCACGAAGATTTAAAGGGAATGTGTCATCAGAAAATGACTAATTGTTTAAATAATGTTTTTATGTTAAATATATTTTTAAAGAATATTTGTTGAAATTTTTTCTAAATTTACCACTTTTCTATCTATATTATAAACTTATCCTCCGATCTTGCAGTTTTCATTCTCACCACTGGGGCTAAAACTAAGCTGAGACTTCCTGTTGTGTCTGTGGTGATAAGATGAGACTGCTGTAAAGTGATCAGCATTACAGCATCATGTGACACCAGTAGGTAGATAGCATCAATACAAGACAATGGCAGCTCCCTGTGGAATGACCTTTTCACAGGTCACAGAGCGCGCTCAATTATGTTTTACATTCATCTGAAGGGGACAGAGTTTGGCTATGTTCACACAACGTTAAAAATAGAGAAAAGGCGGCAACTTTTGACATTAAAAATAATGACCGTTTGCCGCGATTTATCTGACTGCAATGCAATGCATTGCAGTCAATAGAAAGACGGACGTCCAATGCACACAACGTATTGAATAACGGATGTTATAACCGTGGACGTCAAAATAATGATAATAAAAATTATTTTCGGACGTCTTTTGCAAACAGTGGACATTTTTTATTAGCTGTTCACACAGTTTTTCTTTTGTCACCGTTCTTTCTCCGTTTTCACTATTAAATTCAATGAACTTTTCAATTAAAGACACACCCAAAGGCCAATTAGTCCACCTGAACTAGAATAATGAACCAACAGAGTCATTGCACTAGGGGAAGGCTAGACAGCTAAATGACGTCCATTATTTTAGCCTCAAAATGACGGACGTCATATTAAATGGATCTGAAAAAATGTTGTGTGAACATAGCCTCTGTCTATTGTCATCTATGTCCATGAGTCTTGCTGTAAAGCGTGTCACTAAATGCTGTTAAGAACAGCCCAGGAAATATGGCAACCCGCAGAGGAGCGCAGTATCTGGAGCTGGATCTAGGGTTAACTAGGCAGGCGACGTGGAGGCATGCCCTTCTCCCTTGGGCCTTTGTGCAACCAAACTGACAGCACATGTGATATGTCGGCCCGCAGTGTCACCTTTCACTGTAATCCTGAGTGTGATGATTAGGAGATTGCTAGGCAAAGATCGGCAAAGGACAGGAAGTGCCAGACTATTATTAGGCTTAGTGGCCACAATGAAAACTGCTAGCCTTGGTAGCATTAAACTAAACAGTGCTGTCTCTGAATGTAATAGAGAGATCTCGGACTAACTGGGTCTTATGGACCTACACACTGTTATTTGTTTTTCTATTGAAAGTTCATTATACGTTTGACCAAAATTGGAAGTGCTGCGGAATCAGGTGGCACTATATAAATAAAAGCATTATTATTATCATTATTATTATCATTATTATTATTATTATTATTTACTCTTGTACCTCTGCTATTGCATTTATGGATACAAAAATTGTAAAATATATATATATATATATATATATATATACTTACAATGCAAATAAAATACAGAATTGAAAAAAGAACAAAAAATAAACAATACCAGCCACTATACCATCCAATCCATTCCTGGCTTTGGCTTCAGTAATCTGTCAGATAAATCTGTCTGTGTAAACGGACCCTTATGGTCCCTTTACACGGAGCGATTATTGTTCAAATTTTCGCGATAGCAATCGTATTTGAGCGATAATCGGCTCGTGTAAACACTGCGTAAGATCAAGCGATAAATCGTTCATCATGACCTTTCAACATGTTCTAAAATCGTTGTTGGTCGTTCGCAGAAAATTAGCAGATCGCTTTGTCTAAGCAGTCTTTAAATTATTCACCGTGTGTGGATGGGCTTAAGCGATCTTAAAACGATCGTAATAACGATTTTTTAAACAGATTTTCTAAACAGTGATTGTTATACAAAACACATTGTTACTTAGAAATCGTTAATCGTTCAATTGCGCAAATTATCGCTCTGTGTAAAGCAGGGGTCTCAAACTCGCAAACTGTTGCAAAACTACAATTCCCATCATGCCTGGGACAGCCAAAGCTTCGCTTTGGCTGTCCAGGCATGATGGGAATTGTAGTTTTGCAACACCTGGAGGGCCGCGAGTTTGAGACCCCTGGTGTAAAGGTACCATTAGACATGTGAACCAAAACTCTGAAACCCAACCAGGTGGGAACACAGTTCTCAGACTTCTCAGACAAGTCTTTCCACTTTACTATACGGACTGTATATACTCTCCACTACTGTGTGTATAGAAACTTTCTGTTGTGCAAACTTTAAACGTTCAATAAAAACTGTACGTGAAGGAGACGGCCAACTCTTCTGGAGTATATTCTAAGCTCAATTAAGCGCAGATAATTAAAAAATAATTTTGTGTGGAAAACTATTTTCTGTTAAATGATGTTTGTTAACTGTGTAGGTGTTACTCCATAAAGAGAATGTACACAGACATAAACAAGACAGAGCAATTATCAGGAGCGCTCATGCAACGCAGCCAGACAAATATCTCTCGCACATAATTCCAGTTTCTTTTATATGCTTTGCTGAACATGTTATTTCATTAGAGGTGTCATTCATTCTTTCCACCCCAGCAGCCGCCTGTACTCAAGACTCCTCACTTGTCTTTGCTCCTCCTTTTTCCAGTAATAGTTGCAGTTTTATCATTCCTAAAATGCAGATTTTTTTTATTTAATATTTGTTTGGGGGAGTGGTGGTGGGGATGGTTCCAGAAAATGTGTTATACTGTATAATGATATGTGGTCAGATGTCTCCTATTACCTACCTGTGCAACAAAACCGCTCTCTTCCTCCATGTCTGGACTTAAAGTGACACTGTCACCCCCTTTGTGCATTCTGACATCTCTACACAGGTGTAAAGGGTAAATTTAGCGTTTTTCATACCTTATTTTATATCATACGTCATGGTATTTGTTGAAGTAAAAAGTGTCCTTTTATCAACTGCAGATTGTATTAAGTGTGCGACATTAGCGCCACTTAGCCCCGCCCACAACGGCACCGTTGGGTCCGCCCCCTTGGTGCCCATTGGTTGGCCGACTTAAAGTGGGTGGGGTCTAGACCTTTTGGCCAGCCTGTTCCAATGGCCGGCGAGGGGGCGGGGCCAATGGTGTCGTTGTGGGCGGGGCTAAGTGGCGCTAATGCCGCGAGGTCACGCCCACTTAATACAATCTGCAGTTGATACTTTTTACTTGAACAAACACCATGACATATGATATGAAATAAGGTATGAAAAACGCTAAATTTACCCTTTAAACCTGTGTAGAGATGTCAGAATGCACAAAGGGGGTGACAGTGTCACTTTAAAGGGGAACTATCAGCAGGTTAAAAGCATCTAACCTGTAAGTCCCTATAGCGCATGGGGCACTGAGGGTGAAGGTTTCTTCCCTTCATCCTCTGTGCCATTTTGTAGATTAAGGGTACGTTCACACGTACCAACTCGCAGCGGAAATCTTGCTGCGAGTTTTGCAGCAAAATCCGCTACGAGTCAAGTTCCTGGCAGGTCCCTGTCAATACATACTCGCAGCGGTCTAAAAGAGTATGCAATGCAGCCGCCCCCATAACCCCTTCGGCTCCTGCTCGGCTCCCCCGCTGTCTGTTTATACATTACCTCTCTCCTTGCTTCACGGGGTCCCGGCGTCCTGCTCTCCCGCCCAGCCAATCAGTGTGTTGCCCAGCTGCAGCCACTGATTGGCTGAGCGGGAGAGCAGGACACCGGGACTCCGTGAAGCAAGGAGAGAGGTAATGTATGAACAGACAGCGGGGGAGCCGAGCAGGAGCCGAAGGGGTTATGGGGGCGGCTGCATTGCATACTTGCAGCGGTCTGAAAGACGGCTGCAAGTATGTATTGACAGGGACCTGCCAAGACCTTGACTCGTAGCGGATCTTGCTGCAAAACTCGTCAATACGTGTGAACGTACCCTAATGGTGCGTTCACACCTACAGGATCTGCAGCTGATTTTCTGCAGCAGATTTCATTTAAATAACTGAACACAGCATCAAATCTGCTGCAGATCTGCTGCAGATCCTGTAGGTGTGAACGCACCCTAAAGGGGTATTCCAAGAAAAATTACCTTGTCCACTATCTCCAGGATAGGGGACAAGTAAGAGATCACGGGGGGTCTGACCTCCGAACCCCCCGGCAATATCCGTATCAGCCCTTGGCTTCTGTGTTATGAAGACTAAATTATTTTCTTACCTTGCAGGTTCCCCCCTCGTATGTGTCAGAACGGTGTGAATGTTTTCATTGCAGGTGTTCATCCGGGCGCTCGCTCCTGGGCCTCGCGTTTGGTGTCACCTGTTATGGATGCACCTTAAGAGCGCTGTTATATTGACTGTCGGTTCCAAATTACAGTCAAAAGTTATCACAGTGTTAGTACTTCATTGGCTGAGGTGCAAAAGGAGTTAGTTACGTAGCACTAGGGGTTACTTACATAAGCTTTAAGGAATGTGAACATCTGTACTTGTTCAGTGCCATACTGTAATGGCTTCTCTAAATATACAAATATGACATCCTTTACAGTATAATATAGGCCCCTCTGCTGCCTCTGTATAGTATAGGCCCCTCTGCTGCCAATCTAAAGTATAGGCCCCTTTGATGCCTCTGTATAGTATAGGCCCCTCTGCTGCATCTGTATAATATAGGCCCCTCTGCTGCCTCTGTATAGTATGGGCCCCTCGGCTGCCTCTGTATAGTATGGGCCCCTCGGCTGCCTCTGTATAGTATGGGCCCCTCGGCTGCCTCTGTATTTTATAGGCCCCTCGGCTGCCTCTGTATAGTATGGGCCCCTCTGCTGCCTCTGTATAGTATAGGCCCCTCTGCTGTCAATCTTATAGGATTGGCCCCTCTGCTGCCTCTGCATAGTACAGACCCCTCTGCTGCCAATCTAAAGTATAGGCCCCTCTGCTGCCTCTGTATAGTATAGTCCCCTCTGCTGCCTCTGTATAGTACAGGCCCCTCTGCTGCCTCTGTATAGTATGGGCCCCTCTGCTTCCTCTGTATAGTATAGGCCCCTCTGCTGCATCTGTATAGTATAGGCCCCTCTGCTGCCTATGCATAGTACAGGCCCCTCTGCTGCCTCTGTATAGTATAGGCCCCTCTGCTGCATCTGTATAGTATAGGCCCCTCTGCTAGCTCTGTATAGTATGGGCCCCTCTGCTGCCTCTGTATAGTATGGGCTTCTCTGCTGCCTCTGTATAGTATAGGCCCCTCTGCTGCCTCTGTATAGTATGGGCCCCTCTGCTGCCTCTGTATAGTATGGGCTTCTCTGCTGCCTCTGTATAGTATAGGCCCCTCTGCTAGCTCTGTATAGTATGGGCCCCTCTGCTGCCTCTGTATAGTATGGGCTTCTCTGCTGCCTCTGTATAGTATAGGCCCCTCTGCTGCCTCTGTATAGTATAGGCCTCTCTGCTGCCAATATATAGTATAGGCCTGAGTACTGGTGCTCATTTTAAATGATGGGTTGATGTGTCCTGTGTGCTCACACAGGTCGCACACCCCTAAAGCCAGCCCTGCCTAAGATAATAAAGGGCAGACTAGATGGCCCAGGGAGTCTTTTTTATGACAATCCTCTATGTTTCTATTTCAACCAATAAATAGTATCGGGCAGGTTGTTGAGCTTCTATGGCATTGGTAATATTCATCGAAGGCCCAACAGCAATACTATGATGGTCATCGAGACTTACACCATTACACCATTATTCTTCTCAATGATTGGAAGCTGCGGGTTTGCTCCAATGTTTTCCCTGGGTTTATTCCTGAGCGTTGCTTAATGTTAAGTGCACATGATTAGAAAGGTGCATTAGTATGACGGATGAATAACATAAACGCCATAAAGCCCAACAAATCTGGATGTCAGAAAATCAATGGAACCATTTGGTGTAGAAAATTATAATACATAAGATGATCATGGCCTCACAATGAATTGTGCAAGTGAACACATTGTGCTGCTCTCATGTCCAACATGTTACTGCCATAGCGGAGGGATTTCATTATATTATATTGTTATCACAGTATAGTGAGATCTATTAAGAGGCAGCGGATGAGAAGCGACGACTTTACAATATGCCAGAAACTGTATGAGCAACAACACGTCAATGGCACAGTATTCAACGATAGAGATGAAGAGGGCTTTGTTATCTACCAAGAACTTACATTAGGTATATCAATTCAATACATTTCTATAATAAAATCAAGGAACCATTCTTCGTGTCCTCTGTTATTATATGGCAGCAGCTCGAGCATCTACAGCAGAATAGAAGAGGAGAACCCAAGGCACTGAGATGGAAAACCACATGCTATTCTTCAGCGTTTGTATTTACTGACAATGAGCGACCTCTTAAAAAGTAACTTTATTATTTCAAAATATTTTTTGTTTGCACCCAAAGCGCACAATCACTGTCACCATCTGCATGATGTATGTATGGTATCAGTCCGGCAACAAAAAGCCCCCCACCCCACCATACACGTACTCACCTGTCTAGCGCAGTCTCCCGACGTTTGTTTCCCCAACTCCTCAGTGAATGATGAGTGAGGCTGGCTATACCCTTTCCCCAATGGTTGGTGACCTGTCGGGTTGTGATGGGTCCCTTGGGCGCTTATCACAGTGGTCTGGAGTGGAGTTATGACCCACCTGTCTGACTGTCTGGTGGATCATAACCCACAGAAATGGGAGATGACCCAAGGACGGTGGAGCTGCTGTGTAGGTGCTATTGCAATAATCACGGAGTCCTAATAGAATTAATAAACTTTTCCTTTACTGATGAGTACTTTGGCATGACTGGCTATTGGTGAGTCCCTCCCGTGAACCCCAATAATGAGACACGACACCAGCATGGAATGCATCGGCCACAGCAGCCGTTTTATTAACAAAATTAATAATAACAATAATAAACCAATAGGCACATTAAAACCTAACCTCAACACTTTGAGATAACCCAACCTTTTTAGCCCTGAAGGAGGTCCTCGAAGCCCCATAAACAGGCGGTCCCTTTTCCAATCTGAACCACTCCCGACTTGCCCACAGGTTCTACCTCCAGCCGAGGCGCACCTGACTCACAAGATGCCTCCGGGGCCGAAGCCCCCCACCAGACCCCCTGGTTGCCACTAAAGACCGCCATGCCCTCCTAAATTAGGGAGTCCAGAACCACCTATTGGTTCCCCCCCTAATCTCCAGTGCCAATGTACTACACCGACTTCGAGGACCCCCCGCATCACTCCCCCCCCATCAACTGCTGCGACAAGAGAAACCCAAAATTCCACTGCTGCACCACCAATGCCCCATGCTCATCCCCCCGACTGATCCCCGTCCATCATACCAGGGAGGGTGGGTGGGAGATTGTTAGCTCCTTTCACTCCGGCAGTAAAACTGGCTATGCCCTCCCCTAACCCCTTTTTCCCTTAAATACTGTCTCCCCCCGCCCCTAGCAACCTACCTAGCACCCAATCCCCTACCTGCCATACCCCCTAGCCCCCCAATCCCTTAGCCCCTATACCCTTTCCTACCCCCACCCCTCTCCGCCCCCACCCTTACCCCCTCCCCCTTCCCCTTCTAATGTTAATCAACCCCCCCCCCCCGCCCCCCTAACTGAAACTCTACCTCCTTCTCTCTGTCCCCCCAAAGTCCAGTCATGCAGGCCTCCCCTAAGCTGCGCCCCCAGTCCGGCCTGTACTTGACTGGCTATTGGTGAGTCCCTCCCGTGAACCCCAATAATGAGACACGACACCAGCATGGAATGCATCGGCCACAGCAGCCGTTTTATTAACAAAATTAATAATAACAATAATAAACCAATAGGCACATTAAAACCTAACCTCAACACTTTGAGATAACCCAACCTTTTTAGCCCTGAAGGAGGTCCTCGAAGCCCCATAAACAGGCGGTCCCTTTTCCAATCTGAACCACTCCCGACTTGCCCACAGGTTCTACCTCCAGCCGAGGCGCACCTGACTCGGAGGCATGTAACTGAACCCCTGTGTGCCCTTCAATTCCACAAGATGCCTCCGGGGCCGAAGCCCCCCACCAGACCCCCTGGTTGCCACTAAAGACCGCCATGCCCTCCTAAATTAGGGAGTCCAGAACCACCTATTGGTTCCCCCCCTAATCTCCAGTGCCAATGTACTACACCGACTTCGAGGACCCCCCGCCACCGACGCAGCTCTTAAAGCCTTAAGAGCCTGCGTCCCTCCACATCCCCAGGGCCACCTCCACCCCATCCCGCAGGGCCATGTTCCACATATCAGTACCGATGGCATTGAGGTGAACCCCATCCCGCCTCCAATAGGCGCCCACCCCTGACTCCAGATCGATGTGCCGCACCCCCACAGACCCGTTTCTTGCCACGAAACGCCCCATAGCCCGGTTAACCTTTATCCGCGCTTTATCAATAGCCCCCACTGACCGGGCCCCCGTCCATTTCTTCCGCGGCACAATGTCCGACCAAACCACCACCAGTGAAGGGTACATTGACCACAGCCTCAACAGATCAAACTTCATGTCATTAATGAGCTCCCTGAATGGCCTGACACCTAGAATGTCCGGCGCCCTGTCCAACCGTACAAAGTGATTAAACTCCGGCAGGAGTCGTTTCCATGTCAGCCCACCTTTTCCCAACCACCTCACCGCCACATCATCTCGGGGGAATCCTAGTTGTCTGCCGTCCGGCCGCACTCCGGCTCTCAGCGCTCCCCAACGCACGTATGATTGCCCCAAAATCCACACCAGGCAAGGGGGGCCACCTAGAACAAAAGAACAGTAAAGGCCTGCAATCAACAGTTAACCAGCTCCCCCCCCCCCCCCCCCCGGGATTTTGGGGCAACACACCACACACCCAGTGCCCACCACAATCACAACAGGCGCACATAAGATCGGAACCTGATGGATTCCCACCTGCCTATACGCCTAATCACCTCCTCTCCTAACCCTTGTCGAGCCGCCTCCGTAGCCGCACCGATCCGAAACGAATGGCCACAGTAAGACCGCTCCTCCAATCCCAAGCAACCGAGGCACTTCCGCAACACCGCTATGAACTGGTAGCGAGACAAAAACGTACCATCCTCGTGGACCAGCAACGGTCCCCGCTCCCCAACAGCCCCACCTCTAAACTGTCGTAAACACAGCACCGGGCAAACCCCCGATCCAGGAACTTCAAACAGCACCACTCGCCTACCCCTCCCTTCCTGATCCGTTTTGGAGCGACGCAGCCAAAACTCCACCCGATCCCCATATAAATCCACATCCTCGGCCCGTAGCCCTCCAGGCAATCGAACAGCAGGGGACACCAACTCCCCCAATCGGAGAGCCCCGAAAAAGGCCAGAGAAAAAGCCAAGCGGAACAGAGAAGCCTCAGTGTCCGAAACACAAACCTCCCCCAAAACACACCCCAGCCGGGTCAACAGCCCAAACGACACGGGGCGCCGGCCATCCTCCACCTTCCTGCCCTTCCGAAAGCCCTTAAGCGCCTGACGCACCAGGAAAGTCTTAGTGACCTCCTGCGACCCTCGTGCCTTGCACCCAAACGAAACCCCCGCCACCAGGCGATTAATCCGGGCAACTGACCACCCCTCCTCGCTACAGTGCCCCAGCAACGACAGGAACGCTAATTCCTCACCTACTTCCGGACCCATACTCAACCTCCACGATTCCCAGTGTTCCCATGCCGCTTGGTACGCCACCCAGGTGCCAGGAGCCAGCGATTTCCGAATCAACTGCTGCGCTTCCCGAAAGGAAGATCCCAAAGGTCCACCGGACACCGCTCTCCCTCCGCTTCCGCCTCTGGAGCCAAATCCCGAAAACGCTGCCACTGCGAACGAGAAATGGCGTCAGCTATGCAATTCTGAACCTCCGGGACATGTACCGCCACCACCCAAGCATTCAGAGCTAAGCACCTAAGGACCAAATACTGAACCAACCGCACCACCGGGGGAGAGGATGCTGATAAAGTATTGATCGCCGTTACCACTCCCAAATTATCGCAGTGGAAGCGCACCTTACGATTCCTGAACCTGTCCCCCCACATGGCCACAGCCACAACTATAGGGAACAGCTCGAGTAAAGCAAGATTTTTTACAAGCCCCGCCTCTCTCCAAGCCACCGGCCAGGACTCCGCACACCATCGCCCTTGCCAGAATATCCCGAATCCGACCCCCCCAGCAGCGTTGGTGAACAATTCAAAATCAGCTGCGTCCATCACTTGGCCCAGCATCAATGATCGCCCATTAAACGATTCCAAGAATGAAGACCAGACCTCCAAGTCATCCCTCAACTCGGCCTTCAACCGCACAAAGTGATGGGGGGCCTTCACCCCCGCCGTGGCCTGAGCCAAGCGTCTGCAAAAAATCCGCCCCATGGGCATGATCCTGCAGGCGAAGTTGAGCTTCCCCAACAACGACTGCAGATCCCGTAACGTAACCTTTCGAGCCCCTTTGACCCGAGCCACAACCGACTTAAGGTCGGCCAGCTTCTCCTCCGGCAGGCGGCATTCCATCCTAACCGTGTCCAGAACAATTCCCAAGAAACTCAGGGACGAAGTTGGTCCCTCCGTCTTATCATTAGCCAATGGAACGCCAAAGCGCTCCATCACCCGATGCAGAGAATGCAACAACATGGCGCATTGCCTCGACCCAACCGGCCCCACACACAAAAAATCATCCAGGTAATGGATGACAGAGGTGCACCCTGTCGTGTCGCGCACCACCCACTCCAAGAATGTGCTAAACGCTTCAAAGTACGAGCACGACAGGGAGCACCCCATAGGCAGGCAACGGTCAACGTAATACTTCCCGTCCCAAAAACACCCCAACAAATACAAACTGTCCGTATGCACAGGAAGCAGCCGGAAGGCTGATTCAATATCTGTCTTGGCCAACAGCGCGCCCGGCCCTAAGACCTTGACCCACCGCACCGCCTCATCGAAAGACGTGTAGTGCACCGAACACAGGTCCGGGTCAATACCGTCGTTCACCGAACCACCCCGCGGAAAAGACAGATGGTGAATGAGCCGAAACTTGTTCGGCTCCTTCTTAGGCACGACCCCCAGCGGCGAAACGTGCAACCCCCCAACCGGCGGTGATAAAAAGGGGCCCGCCATCCTGCCCAAAGCGACTTCCTTAGCCAGCTTCTCTGCAACCACCGTGGGATGCTCCAAAGCCGATCGCAGGTTTCTACGCCCCACGGCCTTCGCCGAAGGCACCGACGGAATAACAAACCCCTCCCGAAAACCCAACTCTAACAACCGCGCCGCCTCCCTGTCGGGGTACCTACTTAGAAAGGGAACCATCGCGTCCACCCGCACCGGCGTCACTCCCTTTTCCAGCAGCATCGCCCCCAGCCCGGGATCTACCCCCCCGAAAACACCGCGCGGCTCCGTGTCCCCCCCCCCCCCCGCATACTGAACATTCATGACGGAACTTACATTTGGCACCAAACTTACAGTTTCCGTCATTGTACTGGAAGCACAGCCCTCGTTGTATGGCCGCCGAGTGCCCCGGCTGACTGGGGCCCCCGGCGCCCGACTGAAAGGACTGCCCCCCAAACCCAGACCGAGCCTGAGCCGTGACCCGCAGCCACAGCCCAATATCCTTATGATCCCATCGGATACTGGGCCGCACCGCCTTCCTCTGCCTGAACTGCTCGTCGTACCGCAGCCAGGCCTGCCCCCCATACACGCGGTACGCCTCCCCGATTGCATCCATATAGCAAAACAGCGCCGAGCAGTTATCCGGCGCCCGCTCCCCAATCACCCCTGCCAAAATCGCGAACGCCTGCAACCAATTGGCAAAGGTTCGCGGAATCAGCTTGTACCTCCTCTTCTCCTCCTTCTCAGTTTTCTCATCAATCTTTCTTGACTTATCTAGATTGAACTTCTCAAGTGGAAGGAGCGAGAATATTTCCACATACTCGCCCTTCCAGATCTGCTCCTTCACCTCCGGCTTCAGGTGGGCACCCAAGGGACCCTCATAGCATACATATACTTCCGCCCTTGCAGCGTCATCAAGCCGCACCACCTCCCCATCACCCCCCGCAGAAGGCCCCTGCGTTTGCACCGACACGGACACCCCTGACCCCGACACCCCAGCAGCCTCTGACCCTGCAGGACCCCCAACCGGACCCTCCACAGTTTGTCCTGTGCTTACCCAAGCCGATACCGGAGACGACACCACCGCTCCGGTCCCCCCTCTACCCTCTGCTGACACCCGATTCTCCAGCCCCTCTAACAGGTGCCGCAACCCCTGTACCAGGTCCCCAAAGCTCCCTCCGGCTCCCCCCGCACTCATAGGCACGCTCCCCCCAGACATGCCCCCCACAGTATGTAAAGAGGGTGACTCACCTGGCTGCCTGGGCGCTGTGAACCCAGCAGCCGAAGGTCCAGCGTCCTGATGAGACCCGTCTGCGCTGATCCCAGGAAACGGTGCCGCCAGCGGATCTCGCGACTCTCGGCGGGCTTCTACTTCCGGGTTAGCGCCGGAACTGACGTCACCGCGGCGCCGGACGTCACCCTCTGCCGGCCCGCGTCCTCCGTCATGCGGCTCCACCGAGGAAACGAGTGCGGGGCCAGCACCCAGCTGCCCGCTCACACGCCGGAGAGACGACCCGGTCCCGGGTCTCCGCACTTCTGCCCTGGGGGAACGCCTGACAAGATGCCGGGCTGACTCACCGGCACGCCTCCTCGGCGAGTCAGCCGCTCCTGGTCCCGCCTCCAACGCCGGCTCAACTGTAGGAAGGGGAGGGGACTCCTCCCCCCGTTGCAGGCCACGCCTACCAGCGGGATTCCTCCCGGTCCGGGACCTACGGCTGCCGGTTGAATTCCCAGTGGTCCGGACCGGAGGGGCCCTAGAGGGACTCCCTAACCGGCGTCTGGCCCGAGGGGTCTCATCGGGGCTAAGGCGCGCCGGAGGCCGGGACCTCCGCGGCCGGCGTGACTGTGAGGAAGGCCCTGCGGTGACCTGCAGCACGGTGCAGCACGGTGCGAAAGTGATCGTGCAGCCACTGCGGCCCCCGCACATCAGCCGCCCTCCTCAACTCCTCCAGAATAGCCTCCACCGACTCCATGACAGGTAAGCCAGTAACACAAGATTGTTAGCTCCTTTCACTCCGGCAGTAAAACTGGCTATGCCCTCCCCTAACCCCTTTTTCCCTTAAATACTGTCTCCCCCCGCCCCTAGCAACCTACCTAGCACCCAATCCCCTACCTGCCATACCCCCTAGCCCCCCAATCCCTTAGCCCCTATACCCTTTCCTACCCCCACCCCTCTCCGCCCCCACCCTTACCCCCTCCCCCTCCCCCTTCCCCTTCTAATGTTAATCAACCCCCCCCCCCCCCCGCCCCCCTAACTGAAACTCTACCTCCTTCTCTCTGTCCCCCCAAAGTCCAGTCATGCAGGCCTCCCCTAAGCTGCGCCCCCAGTCCGGCCTGTACTTACATGGACGTGACTAAATCTGCACCAAGAACTGAAGAAAAAGTAGAGTAGCAGTGCTGACTTGGTTGCGTGCTGTGAATAATAGGGTGAGCTGAGAGCAGTGGAGAAGAGTAGGTTGTGAAAAATCAGAGTAATGGAGAGGATTAGGTCTTGAGAGTCCCAACCCAATGTTGTACTGTGCTCTGCTGGAACTTTAGGAGTAGAATACTTGTGAAGAACACTTAAGAAGAAGAATTCTTGTGCCCGTTTTTCGACCTTTGTCGCTATAACCAAATGAGCAAAGCGTCCGAGTGTGTCCCGGTGTAAACTGCGTGGTGAGATAGAGTACATAGGCTTGTAGCAACTTTGCTCTATCCGGATCAGTTTCTCTGTTATAGGATACGGTCCTGTATTTTTAGAGATATTCGCGGCGTGGGTTGGGGTGATCCCTGATTTTAGGTCCTCTCTTTAGGTGTTTAGCACTGCATTAGAGGTAGAAGTGTTGCTTTAAAGAAGAAAGTCTCTGTGTCTTCCATGAGCGTCTGTCCACTACCACACTCCAGACTAGACTACACTGGACTTGGTGTGGGACCTGGCAGAGCCAGGGCCCAGCTGGACTACAGCAGGGATGGTCTTGTCTTGTGTCCTCTCTCTTCCGAAACTTAAATATGACTGACTAAGTGTGTGACTACACTTCCTCTCCCCATGTGACAACTTCCTACAGGTTGTACAACAGCTCCTGTGAGTGGTGGAGAAAAGAGTGCAAAGAGAAAGAAGGATAGAGATAGGCAGAAGGAAAGAACAGTTCTCATTGGTGGTGCAGATTCGGAACAAAACATTAACCCTTGAATCACTACAGCTGTGCAATATACAGACATAGATATACACAATAGGGACATCCAGTGGCAAAACTTATACATGACTTCTTTTCTTTTCTTTTTTTAAATCGGTTTTTATTTTATTTTCCATAAAAAAAAACAATACAAATAGTTCTCCTCCTGACTTCATTACCACTTAAACTTGAGCTACAGGTTTTTGCGAAGGGTGTTCAGACTAGCAACACCCGTGTTGGGACACCACACAAGAGTTAAGAGAGATAAGTAATCTGCCTGAATTTAAGCTGTACAACATGATTAGTGTAATATATAATTTGTGAGAAGACACATGCGTTATTTGCACATGAAAGACAAATCTGCACAAGCGCATAAAATGTAATAACTCTAATGTAAATTTTCACATCTCAAGTCTCCCGGTACATATCAGCTGCTGTATGTCCTGCAGGAAGTGGTGTATTTTTTTCCAGCCTGACACAGGGCTCTCTGCTGCCACCTCTGTCCATGTCAGCAACTGTCCATATTCTATGGTGAGTTGGTGCTGCTCTGGACACAGACAGAGGTAACAGCAGAGAACACTGTGTCAGAGTGGAAACAATACACCACTTCCTGCAGGACATACAGCAGTTGATAAGTACTGGAAGACTGGAGATTTTTAAATTAAAGTAAAGTAAATTACAAATCTGCATAACTTTTTGATACCAGTTGATATGAACGAAAAAAAATTACTGGAGTCCCCCTTTATATATACAGAAATATTAATATATTTTTGTGTGTACTTATACTGTGCCTGCATGTGTATGTTTTCCATCAATTTGCTATACCAATGGCCTAGCAACTCTTTGCCTATGTGTCCCGTTGGGGGAGTTTATTATGCATTGCATGCCATTTTTTGCGGCATACAAGAGTCACAATTTTTTACAGAGCTCATGATGTTTGGCCACAATAGGGCGATCCTCTCCCCCCATAAGAGGCTCTAATGAGGCTAAGATTGTCCTCACATATCCGCATTGCTAGAATGTTTGTAACATATGCAGTGTATACTGGAGAAGCTGGAAGCATCGGTGACTAGATAAGCTCTAGAGGAGATATCCCCAGAGGGGCTTCTAAGCATTTCAAATATCCCCATTTATTCATGGACCTCCAAGAAGCAGGAACACAGCTATTGGAGGCAAGAAGAGTTTCCTCCTGTGCCTGCGGGTTACTGCATCCCTGTGCACCCATCCAGTCAACAATAAAATTATTCGCCTTGACAATTCCATCTGCCAGCTATTGGGGCAATGTCCTTTTAATAATATCCACGTCGATTTTCAGCTCCATTGGGCTGTAGTGTGATAACATGAGATGGTCAGGACCCAACCATAAAGGATGAACATTAAATATTTTTATAAAGCTAAATTTTCACCGGTGTTACCGAGGCTCCGATCATTCCTCATAATGGAATAAAGCAGGATTGTTTGTAGCCAAATTTAACCAGTCATTTTATTTTATATACTAGCCCCAATAAGCAGTAATGAGCCTTTGGATGACCACCAAATAGCATCCATTATACTGCTGTGATATACAACAATCAGCCAAAACATTAAAACCATGGGCTTAAATTGCTGCCAAATCAGCTCTCGCCCGTTAAGCCCTTCCTGACGCAGCCAATTTGTATTTTTTAACTTAAGTTTTTTACTCCACAAGTTTAAAAAGCCATAGTGCTTCCATTTTTTCACCTATGAACCCATGTGACGACTTCTTTTTTTATTTTTTATTTTTTATTTTTTAACACATACTTTTCAAAGTTTATTTTAATTTACTAGTTTTCAAAAATGTGAAGATTTAAAAAAAAAAAAAAATGTGTTTAAGATTGCTCATATCTGACCCTTAGGCTGGCTTCACAGGGCCTTAAAAGCTTGGGAAAACACCAATAAAAACCCCATAGTGTAGTGTCCCAGTACGGGTGGTCCACTAAGTTTTATTCCACCTGCGTAAAGTACCTCTGTCAGGTGTCACACTAAGGGGATGAAGGTGTTGTTAGTATACTTCCCCTCTAGAGGTCTCATTGTGTCTTATAATAACTGACTATTTGTCTCTATGAGCACAGCTGAAGGAAATAGGTAAACTTGGTTACTGTATGTTCACTGTTCTATCCAATCACAAGAGCAGGTGCCTCACACAGCTGTCCACCAACTACAGTTCTTCTCTCTTCTTTCCCCACACTGCCCACCAATGGGAGATATCCTTAATTTTCTCCTATAAAAGGGTAGTTAGTTCCTGGTTGGGAGGTCTTCTTCAGTTAGTAGATGGTGGTAGGAGACACAGCCAAGATCTCCTGCTGCAGTGAAGCCTGGCCTGGCCCAGGCAAGGGCCCTTGTCAGAGACCAGAAACCAAAGAAAGAGATTTTACTTATGCAAAATACTTGTTCTAGTATGCAGTGCTAAACCCTCAGAAGGAGGGGTAACCTTCCTCTCGGCACACCTTTCCCACTCCAGGGATCATTCTCAAGTATTGTCAGGACAGTTGCCAAAGCAAGAAACTGATCCCCAGTAAGACAAATAGCAGGAAAGCTGAAGTATCTTACTGACCTAGGCAAAGCTATCCGGGCAGAAGGTGGGCAAAAGGTGGGCAGATAGTTAAATATCAATAGAACCATATGGGTCCGGAAATCTATCCAGATGTCCTGATAAGAAATCAGGATAGATTTTTCTGACGTATGAAGGGGGCCTAAGATCTCATTCACAAAAAATGTCTGTAGTGCGTCCGAAGGTCATAGTTAAATGAAGGTGATCCGTATTTTTTAGCAACCGTTATGGATGTAATATCATAACATATGCAAATAATGTGAATCCTATAAACTTCTATTGGCTAACTGTTCCGCAATTACGGCCCATACTAGTACATGTCCTATTTTTTTGCAGAATGGATTACAGATTCGTAAACTGCGGACAGTAAGAATAGCCAATTGAAATCAATGGGCCCTAAATTTGCCCGTAATTGCGAAAACATAAATATGGACCAATTTATGTTATGTGTAAATAATGCCTAAGGGTAGACTGACTATTCCGTCTTTTATCCAGTGCCTAACCACACCACACAATATAAGGAAGATGCCTACGTTATTTTGAACTTTCTAATTAACGGGAAAGTGTTGCTTAGACTTTCTCTTACTGATTACAGCCAGATACGGAAACATGTTCTTTTATTCTATTTTATATTCTTTTTTATATATATATATATTTTTTTTCAATACATTAGCTGTTTTTTTCACAGCATTTAGTGATGTGCTTTACAGCAAGCCCCATGGACGTAGAAAGAAATAAACAGGCTTTGTCGTTTTGAGATGAATGTGAAACATTGCTGAGCACGCTCTGTGACCTCTGAAGAGGTCATTCCACAGGGAGCGGCTATAGTCTTAGGCCTAATTCACACGTCAGTATTTTTAATCCGTTTTCCCGGACCAGGAAATCCGGAATCCATTACAACCCATTATTTCAAAGATGCTATTCATACATCCGTTTTTTTTGCGGATCCGCAATCTGTGACAAAGAAAACATGTTGTAATATGGTCCGTAATTACTAAATGGACACCCCAATAGAAGTCTATGGAGAGCACAAAATTTTTCGGAGATTACATTGCAATCCGCAAAACCATCCGCAAAACCATCTGTATCACGGATCCGTTTTTTTGTGACATCACCAAGCTCCTCCTGCTAGAAATATCCTGCCTGATAGAAATGACTGTAGAATGACCCCCAGATGACCAGGTGACCTTTTTGGGGGGGTTGGGACAGCTTCTGACATCCTTTTTGCCATCCCCTCTTTTTTCTTAACTACAACTTTTTTTGCAGATCCGCAAAAAATGGATAAAAATACAGAACACAATACGGATGCAAAACGGATGATTTTTTTGCGGATTGCGGTTGAAAAATAGAGGATCCAGATTTTCATCCAGGAAAACATACTGACGTGAATAAGGCCTTTAGGCCCTATTCCACGGAAAGATTATCGGTCGATATCGGCCGATAATCGTCCCGTGGAATAGAAGTCAACATCGTCCATGTCGACTGATCATAGCGTCTTTAAGTCTTTTAGTCTTTAGTCTTTCAAACATGTTGAAAAACAAACAACTGTGATAGCAGCGATCTGTTGCCGTCGCTCCGTGGAATAGGAGTGGCGATAGCAGACCTCCACTACCCTCTATGGGCTGCCCGGACGATCTAGCAGCCGGAACGAGGAGCAAACGAGTGCTGACAGCGCTCGTTTGCTCCTTACTGTTGGCCCGTGGAGTAGGGCCTTTATACTGGTATCCCCATTTACTGCAATGCTGTAAAGATCACTTTACAGCAGCCTCCTGTTATCACCACAGACACAACAGGAAGTGTCAGCTTGTGGTGGTAATCCAGAAAAATCCAGAAAAAAAACTACGTAGTCAAATACGTAGTGTGAACATAGCCTAAATCTGTAGGCAGTGAGTCCAAACCAGTGGTATCTGGAGACACAATGTGATGATGTTACTACGGCTGTATACAGTAAAGCAGGGGATTTGGAGCTTTTTATAGAATAGAACCCCTGATCTCTATAAATAGACAGTATATTCGGAAATGAATCAGTATCAATAATCAGTATTTACTCCCACCATTTATTACCATTTTCACTGGTCTGGAGCATAATCATAGTCTGCAGGTTTTGGGTATTGGTACATCTGTGCGGTCTTCTATAAACCTGTATTGTTATGGACTTGTAAAGCAGCCAGCGGTATATTCCAGGGCTATCAGCATTGGCAGAGCTAGCAATGCAGGTGGATCCATACAGTTAGCATTATATTTATAGGCGTGCTTATGTAAATAAAAGGCGTAATTATGCAAATAGGAACTGTGGTCGTTTGGCATGATAACCCGCATACAGTCATCATATAGCAGTAAACATGGCTGGACTGGGACCGAAATTCAGCCCTGGCATTGGAAAGCACACAGATCCACTTACTGTGTTAAAGCATTGTGTGTTGGGTAGTGTTTGTTTTGTGCAATAATGCATGTTGTTGTTGTTCTTTGTTTTTTTGCTTTTTAATAGCAGCATGCTGAAGGTAATTCTTTACAGGTGTTTTTCCATAGATTTATCTATAGGGAAAAAATACCAACCTAAATCATGCAAATTTTTTTTGGGGGAAAAAAACACCATGGACCCAGAGAGGAACCATATATTAGAAACAAACAATTCCACCCCCTAAAAATTCTTTCATCCAGTAGCGGATTATAATAGGTCAGTTTCGGCCGGTAGCCCTGGGCCCTGAACTCCTGGGGGGCCCATGGCCACCCAAACAGACTTAGGGCCCCATTACACCAACAGATATCTGACCAATTTATCTGACAGACTTTTGAAGCCCAAACCAGGAGTGGACTATATACAGAGAACAGGTCATAAAGGAAAGACTGGGATTTTTTCGAATCCATTCCTGGCTTTGGCTTACAATATCTGTCACATAAATTGGTCAGAAATCTGTTGGTGTAATAGGGCCCTCATACTTTCAGTAGTGTATTTTCTCCAGGCTACAGTTCTGCCATGATTTGCATAAAAATCGCTGCTTTTTACCGCAATTTTGCACAAATAAGGGCAAAGCTGCAGCCAGGAGACAATGCAGTAACATTAGAGAACATACTGAAGGACCTTATCATGTGACAATGATGTCACCACAGGTCCTTTACAGGCTGAATTATGGAGGAAAAAGGCTAAAGCTAGTGCCGCCATAGTTACAGTGGGGTGGGGGGCCCAAGCTAGGTGAACAGCCCGGGGCCCATGGTAAAGTTAATCCGCCCCTGCTTTCACCTTTAACAGCTACCTGATGCCATCACCTTCTGATAGGTAGGGTTCAGAGATACTGAGAATGAAGCTGCTGCAGTAGTTTCTGGTTCAAAAAGAAGAAAAACAGGTAAGGTTTGGAGCCCGCTTACAGCATTAAAGGGGCACTCCAGCGGGGGGATATTTTGGGATCTGGCCGGGGAGGAGATGGCTGAGAGAAAAGATGTCGACTCACTTCCCCAGTTCCAGCGGCGGGTCCCGTATCGCGGCACTCCGGTCCGGTCCTCTGTCACTGAGTGGCTGAGCGGACTTGAGACGTCACGCCTCGAGCCCGTGTCAGAAACCAGGAAGCGGCCGGGAACCAGGGACCGGAGCGCCGTGATACGGGACCCACCGCTGAAACTGGGGAGGTGAGTGGACGTCTTTTCTCTCAGCCACCTCCTCCCCGGCCAGATCCCAAAAGCACTAGGGATAAACGGGACATAAGCCTTTATATACCACACTAGAACTGTAATTTACACTACATATGTATTAGTCACACGGCCAGTGCTCAGAATTCAAACGTGGCATCAAACAGTAGGAACATGCTACTAGCGGTGGAAACAAGCCACATACGCCACTAACATACTGGACATACCCCATATGGCATTAGAACTCCAGGCACATACCACATACTTCCGGGGGGAAAAACAGTAGTGGATACAGGACTACAACCTGATGGCTGCACAGAGCACTCCGAGTGCTACATAGCCGACTGCAGCCCATGTGTTGTTGGAAGTGGGGTACAGGGATCACACAAAGGTAGAGCTGTCAGGCTGTAGATTATACAAACTCTCTTAAGACACCGGCCCATCTGGCATTTGCCTGAATTGCCATATGGGCAGCCCAGCTCTGGTGATAGATATGAGTTATATACAGCCACAATGTAGATCATATACATGTTTACAGGAAATTAAAAAATCAAGTAATCGACACGTCTGACTGTAGTGGTTCCCTTTTTTTCTCTTCATCAAGCTCATGGCACCATGACAACTTCACTTGACGACTGCAGAACTTACTACTGACACATGCTGGCAGATATTCTAAGCCCAGCACAAATAAATTCACCCACACCAGGCAAAAAATCCTGGTGTACAAGAAAGCTGAAATCTCTATATTGTATACTGCAGCACTCCAACATAAAGTAAGGTGGTTTATTCCATCAACACAGGTACAAAAGAATTAGCAACGTTTCGACTCCCTCCCTCTGTGAGGGAGTCGAAACGTTGCTAATTCTTTTGTACCTGTGTTGATGGAATAAACCACCTTACTTTATGTTGGAGTGCTGCGGACTTTTTTTGGACTGTGTCTGGGACCCCCGGCCAAGGGATTTTCTCTGCAAGCACCCACTCCTTTTCCTTGGAAGTGCGGCTTTTCTCTGTACTATATTGTATACTGGCATTACTGTTTATTGCCAAAAAAGCAAAAAAAAAAAAAAAGAGCCAGTGAAGCCTCATTGACTTATAGGGCCACTTAATATGGTGGTTTCCCTACAGGAGACATCCCTTGGCTAGGCCCTTCCCGGAGGGATATCTGGCTAGTCCTGTCTTTTGAGACCCTTAAATGAGGCTCCCGGAGCTCTTTTTTGCATATTACTACAGTGGTACCTTGGTTTAAGAGGGTTTTGGTTTAAGAGCTCACAGTTTTCCAAAATTGTGACTTGGTTTAAGAGCATTGCTTTGGTTTAAGAGCTTCCTGTACTTAGTGGGAGGGGGAGTGGAGGAGGGGTATGGTCTGCATAGCGGGGTCTACAGCCCTGTACTCTGACCCAGGAAGTCTTCCTCACCTTCCAAATCTTAGTAGATCCTTTTAGGCTGAGGCTTACATCAGGGGACAGGACTGTGGAGGTAATCTCTTCATAGCTGTAACTTCTCTCTACCGGGACAGAGAGTGCTGCTTTACTTTGCCCACATCTGCCCTGCTCATTCCTCCCTGCAGTCTCTGTCAGCTCTTGTGTTTCCCATCCTCTCCATTCCTGCTATAATCTGCCTGCACTTACACTCAGCTATACACACTGCTGCTATAATCTGCCTGCACTTACACTCAGCTATACACACTGCTGCTATAATCTGCCTGCACTTACACTCAGCTATACACACTGCTGCTATAATCTGCCTGCACTTACACTCAGCTATACACACTGCTGCTATAATGTGTCTGCACTTGTATTAAGTGCTTTAGCAGGCAGCCGATAGTGTTATCTTCGTCTGGTCTCTGAGATCAGTGATCTGTTTCCTGTATTGCCAAATAAAACATTTTGTAATGCCATGAATGCCCTGGGTCATCTGCTAGGCTACTATGCCATGCTACTCTCTACAGCACACAGAATTCTCCCCATGATGCCCCTCTCTCAAAGACTGCTGTCTATGGCCCACTTCTTTTACAGCCTGCCTTTCACAGATAGCTTTTAAAAGCCAAAAAAAGAGGAAGTCAGATGCATCCTGTCTACATTTCTGGATTGCAGCATTATTTATTTTAACTCTATGGCATGACAATGTATGGTGAGAGCATCTGTAAAGGACTTACTACATATGCATAATCTCATTAGGGAACCATCTGTGAACCCCTTGACAAAATCCATCCATGTATCAACGGATGAGTATAGAGATCAGCAAACCGAACTTCCCGAACCAAGATTTCTTACGAACATTGCAAAAAGTTCAGTTTGGTACCAAACCAAACTTTTTTGCAAAATTCAGAACAAGTTAGGAATCTAAAAAATTCTCACCTGTCCGCGCTCCCCCGGTGTCTCTAGCTGACTCTAACCCATTCAGCCAATCATTGACTGAGATGGGACAGAGCCGCATCCACTGATTGGCTGAGCAGGCTCTGACCTCAAAAGTGAAAGCCCACTCAGCCAATCATCAGCAGTGGTGCTGTCCTGTCTCAGTCAGTGATTGGCTGAATGGGATTTTAGAGGCTACGGGGGACACCAAAAATGTTTTGAACTGTACTAAAACAGCTAAACGCCTGTAATCATTTTGCTGTTTTAGTGAGGTTTGCTTAAAGGAGAAGTCTGGCAGATTATAAAGCCGGCAGCAGGCGGGGACAGGAGGGTGCCAAGGGTGGTATAGTGGCTATATTCCAACTAGAGATGAGCTGACTTTTCGGATTTCTGGTTCATGAGAACCAGAGCGATCGGCGTCGGATTCCCGCTCTTTGCTCGCTCCGTGCAGCGGGTGGATACCTCCTAAGGAACACCTGGAAAACTGGGATACAGCCAATGCCAATGGCTGTATCCCAGTTTTCCAGGTGTTCCTTAGGAGGTATCCACCCACTGCACGGAGCGAGCAAAGAGCGGGAATCCGACGCTGATCGTTCTGGTTCTCACGAACCAGAAATCCGAAAAGTCAGCTCATTCTAATTCCAACCACCGACATATCATCCCGGCAGTTGGGCACCACATAAACCGGTGCACACCACCACATTAGTACATTAGTCATTTCCCCCCCGCTGGCTGCTGGAATTTATAACCTGCCCAACTTCTCCTTTAAGGTTTGGTTGGGACAAACCCGTTTACGTTAAAGTTCATCAAACCTGCCAAACCGAACTTTTAAAAAGTTTGCTCATCTCTAGATGACTACAATATAATTTTATAGCAAACACTAAGTAAAAGAACATAGTATCCCCTTAAATTTTCCATGAAATGACTCATTAGATTAGCCATCAGGTCAGATCCATGAAGCTGATTCCAAGGGGTGTTACGTTATTTCTCTTTACCCTCAGACTCTCGATGATGAGGACTGAAAACTGCTTATTTAAGACCGGTGCCTTGATAAATCACTAGTTTATTTGATACACCAATGATTACGCTCAACAGGAACGGCCTATGTCCCATCTTATCTCATGACTTCCGCCGCAGCTGACGGAATGAATCAGATCTTAAACAAGGAAAGAGGAGGAGGACTAAGACATATTATTAAACACAGATCTCAATGGGACTCATAGGATTCCACTTAAATTATTGTGACAGATCACCGTACACTTCAGGTGTAAAAGCTGCCCATTTGTCTCCGGATAACGGTAACAGGTTCAGCCCGGCAGGAGACGGACGGCTTTAAATGCCATCTTATTTATGCTCTAATCTCAGTGTGAAATAACATAAACAGGAGTTCACTCGCCGTGCTTCCCTTCAGGTGAGCAGTCTGCTCCTTGAATTATTAATACCACTTCGGGGTGTCTACCCAACCTGCAGGATGCGGCTGATCTGTACAGATTAGATTTATGCAGATTTCACAGTGGAAACGCTCTCCTCGTATATCCTGTGGCCCGGAGAGAATCACCCGGCGGGGCAGCTTTATGTCTGTGATTTCTTTTTTAATTCTTTCTGGTCTTGGCGTAGAATCGCCTATCATTCAGGGAAATGAGGAGAGATCTTTCTATCATGACTGAATAAGAAATCAATTTTGTTATGGAAAATGAAAAAAGTGTTCAGTATTGAGATAGCGGCCTGCGGTCTCATAAATAACAAGGGGGTTGGACCCCCTTTTGCCTTCAGAACTGCCTCAATTCTTCGTGGCATAGATACAACAAGGTGCTGGAAGCTTCCTCAGAGATTTTGGTCCATAGTGACATGATGGCATCACACAGTTGCCGCAGATTTGTCGGCTGCACATCCATGATGCGAATCTCCCGTTCCACCACATCCCAAAGATGCTCTATTGGATTGAGATCTGGTGACTGTGGAGGCCATTTGAGTAAAGTGAACTCATTGTCATGTTCAAGCAGAAATCGAGACTCATCAGACCAGGCAACGTTTTTCCAATCTTCTAGTGTCCAATTTCGATGAGCTTGTGCAAATTGTAGCCTCAGTTTCCTGTTCTTAGCTGAAAGGAGTGGCACCCGGTGTGGTCTTCTGCTGCTGTAGCCCATCTGCCTCAAAGTTGGAGGTACTGTGCGTTCAGAGATGCTCTTCTGCCTACCTTGGTTGTAACGGTTGGCTATTTGAGTCACTGTTGCCTTTCTATCAGCTCGAACCAGTCTGCCCATTCTCCTCTGACCTCTGGCATCAACAAGGCATTTCCGCCCACAGAACTGCCGCTCACTGGATGTTTTTTCTTTTTCGGACCATTCTCTGTAAACCCTAGAGATGGTTGTGCGTGAAAATCCCAGTAGATCAGCAGTTTCTGAAATACTCAGACCAGCCCTTCTGGCACCAACAACCATGCCACGTTCAAAGGCACTCAAATCACCTTTCTTCCCCATACTGATGCTCGGTTTGAACTGCAGGAGATTGTCTTGACCATAACTTCATGCCGAAATGCACTGAGTTGCCACCATGTGATTGGCTGATTAGAAATTAAGTGGTAACGTGCAGTTGGACAGGTGTACCTAATAAAGTGGCCGGTGAGTGTATAGTGACGGTGCCAGGGCTGGCATCAGCACAGGGCTATCCGGGGCCAGTCCTGGGGCTTACAGAGCCTCTAGGGGCCCAGAGAGGGAGAGGGGCCTGGTGTTCTGATGTTCAGCCCACTCACTGTAGTGCAGGGCGATCGGGCTGGACATCAGAAGACACAGGAGATGGAGCAGGACCTTCATAGAGAGGAACTGCCGGGTTATCTGGTACGATGGTGTGGTAGCTGAGTGGGTCTAGGATCACTTGGGCAGTTGTCGCAGTAGCTTGGAGTGGTGTAGAGCCCACCCTGGACAGTTTGGCGCAACGCCTACAAAAGGTTTAACCCAAGTGTAGGTGTGTATAGGTGCGGGTGCGCGCAATGATAGGCCAGAGTCCAACACTTCAAAAGCAGAACAGTTTACTTGCATACATTCAGTGTGATACAGGTGTACTTGGCCAAAATACAGCTTAGTGCAATACAAAAATACTAGAGGTTATTCAGGGGCTTGTGGATGAGGTAGAGATAACTGAAGTTCTGCAGAAGAGAGAATAGACTGTCTTCTTCTCTACAGTTGCAGACTACCTGTCCTGCAGGGTACTACGAACCCCAGGCCTTGTTATCTGGGCTAAGCAGACTTCCAAGACTTCCGGCTTCTCTTGAGATGCGCAGTGGAATACCTAGACTTATAGTAACTTTGTTCCACTGGGGTCAGTACCTGTGACTCCTAGGTATCTGCCCGTTTTAGAGAGGTTCCTGGTGTGGACAAGGGGATCCTACTTCTGGCTGCTCTCCCCCTTTAGACTTTCTAGCACTGCATAGTTGCTGTGTCTTTCATAAAGAGAATCTGGAACTGGCTTGCTTGTGTCCCTGACATAGAAACCTGGCCTAAGCCAGGCCCTGGCTTAACTTCAGCAGAGACTTGGTTGGTTCTTTGCTGCCTTTTCACACACTGACTAGAACCAACTAGACTGACTCCTCCCCCTAGGAACTAACTCCTTATGACCCGAAGGTCCTCAACAGTGTGAAGAACACTGAGCAGTAAGTGGTTTGCATCAGTGTCTGAGTGTGTCAGTCAGTAATGTGTGTCAGTCAGTGTCTGTGTCAATAATGTATGTTAGTGATGTTTCAAGTGATTGTGCACAGTGTGTAGATGATGGGTGCATAAAGAATTAATGAGGGGCCACTGAGGCTCTGTCGCCCATGGGTCCGTTAAACCTGGAGCCGGCCCTGGACGGTGCATGTTATTAGTTATCTAGATACCCCCAGATGTCAGAAGCTGACCCCCACCCGGGCAGCACATCTCCCAGCTGCCTTGTTAATATAATCTTTTTATGACTCGGGCGGCCATTGTGCATCTGACGCTCATGTGCTTCGCTCTCCTTTTACTACAGCTCCGGCTATTCCATCGTGTTAGTGATAGCAATCATCGTCTCTTTATGAATAATGAATTGCAGCCATTTATCTCTGAGTAACAGCTCTGGATGGTAAGATATAGTATATACTGCTGCAAGTGAAGAACTTCAAGGCTTTAACAAGATACATGACCTCACGTTATAACGTTTTTAGCTAACAATAGTCTTTTCTTGGCCATCATAACTGGAGAGCACATTGCACTTACCATGTCACCTACGGGGTTAGGCTGTGGTGCATGAAATTGACTTGAAGATCCAGGCAATGAGAGTAGGCAAATGAATGAATGTATCCCAGTGGGCAGGTAGAGTCTCTTAGCAGGCGCTGGGTTATTGAAGTGCATGCACTACTCGCCTGCTTAGTTGTATCTCTGTGCAGTATATTACGGCACTACATGTCCTATAGTATATTGCTCTATGCCATATACCAGAGGTAGGGAACTTCGGCTCTACAGCTGCTGAAAAACTACAACTCCCATCATGCCTGGACAGCCAAAGCTTTATGTGGATGCTGCACGGGGCCCATATACTATATAGGGACTGCTGCACAGGGGGGACATATATTATATGGAGACTGATACACAGGGGGCCTATATACTATATTGAGACTGCTGCACTGGGCCCTATACTATACTGGTGCACAAAAGGAGCCCATACTTTATGCAGGCACAGGGGGCCTAATACTATATGGGGGTGGAGAAGAGGTCTAAATTATATGGGAGCACAGAGGGGACTTAATTACTGTATGTGCTGGAACAAGGAGCCTAATGTGTCTCTCTAGCAAATTCTCAGGCCGAATGGAAAAGAAAAGAAAAGAAAAGAAAAGAAAGAATGAGCAACTCAAGATGTCAATTGTGAGTCCCTGGATATGTCACTATTTGAAATACTAGCCTGAATGACCATCTGTTAAAAAAAAAAGAAGTAAAAACACATATACATACAGTATACACATACATATGTATATATGAACAAGGTTAATGCAGAGATCTCTCCCATGATCCACTCATAGCAACTCAGAGGGCCCGTGCCCAGGATGTTTTAGGACCCTAGTAACACCCCTGCTGAACGGGACGGCTCCAGATCAGTGACATAGCTCCCCAGTGTCGGACTGGCCCACCAGAGAATGGGAGAATCCTCCGGTGGGCTCCCAGTTTAGAACCTGCACTAACACTGACTGACATGTCGTTTCTCCCTGGTTCTTCATTGGCCGCTGGACAGTGTACAAAGCATCTGCTTCCTGCACTTTGCTGTGTATGCAGGCACTACGGCTCCGGCAACAGCTGATTAGTGGGGTGCTGATTGTTGGCTGCCCACTGATGTGATATTGATGACCTATCCTGAGGAACCCCTTAGTTAAATGCCGCAGCATACAAGGGGTTAATGGCAGGTGGCCAGGCCCGTCATTAACAGTGGGAACCCGGATGATAGCAGCCAGTCCTCACCCTGTATGAAGAGCGCTCTGGACCTCATGGATCCTAAAGGGGTTAATGAAGGTCAAAAGCACCATAGGCTAATTAAAGGGGTATTCCAAAAAAAGATCATGGGGGTCCGATCTCCGAACCCCTAGGTGATCTTCGTATCACCCCCGGCTTCTGTGTTATGAATAGAGCTGCGTGTACAGCATGAGACCCACGGCTCTATTCATTCCTAAGTGCTGCAACATGCCGAGTAAGCGTTCTTACTTGGCTCTCTCCGGCACTTCCATAGGAGGTGCCGTACCTGCGTCTGTGGATAGGGGACATGTAATTTTTCTTGGAATACTCCTTTAAGTTTTTCTGTTCACTCCCACAAAAAAGTACACTATTAAAAATAAGTACGCTCAGGTTCGTCAGATTCCAAACTCTTGGCATTTGATTAGCGGTGGCTGAAGAAGTTGGATGCAGCCCGAAGGTTGCCTAGAAAACATGGATACAGCCATAAGCCATAGGCTAAATCCACCAGGTCTCCCTAGGATTGCATCCAACTTCTTCAGCCACCGGTAATCATGATTCAAATTTACACCTGCTGGAAGCCAGGTGCAAGGTTGGGCGCATGGCTGGCTGTATTCAGTAAGAGAAAAGCGCCTCTTAACGAACTGGGCCAGGGAATGGGGCGTGGCCTAATTTAAGACCGGCGTACACCGGTCTTGATAAATCCCCCCCTATATATTCAGTAAAATGACTAGTCATCTAGTCACTAGCCTTGGTCCATTAAAGTAAATGGGCACGCCACAGTATACAATGCCAATATCCCAGCGATGACCTGCCCAAATGTTAGAGGTGCCCTATAGATAGTGTACCAGTAGAGCCTTCATCCAGGGACGTGTTGTTCCTCTAATCCCTCTCAGTCTCTCGGTAGTTTGCCTTTCAGTATTTGACGTATTTCCCCAGGAGTTTTGTTCATCGCCTGAAATGTCTGCAGCAATAACTGTAAAAGAAAGTTCCCCACAGTCTTTTTCCACAGGCTCCCATGTTGCGATCAGCGGAGAAGCTCGCTTACAATCGAAATATAAAATGACTTTGCATGCGCGTGCCGCACTCCTGCTTTCCCATAACACAGCGCCTTGTGATACGCGGCGTGCAAGTGAATTGACTCCCCCAACCAATAATAATAGAGGAGCCCCGCCAGCAGCCAAGTCACTCCAGATTCATTATTAAAGCCATTCTCCTCTGAAGTGGAAACTCTCCCTTACAAAATGTACGCGTCGTTTTAAATCATGGCCAAAATTGCTTCTAAATGACGGTAATTTCCCTTCTGGACTGTGGGAAATAATGGCAGCTTCAGAAATATACACAGAGATTCAGACAATACTGCCGCGTATTTCTATAAAACAGAACAAAAGTTTTGCCTTCATCTGGATATTTTACAACATTTACCTCTAGATACTTTATTTTTCAGGTAAGACGCCTATAATATATACAGGATCGGCTTTTTCTAAGGCAGGGGTAAGGCTGTTGTAAAACTACAACTAAGGATACATTCACACATCCATAGTGCAGCCCGTGACCGAGGACTTGTGGCCACGGCCCGCACTACTCATGTGTTTCTATAGTGCTCCGTGCTTCACGGAGCTCTACATTGCCACTTTATTACATAGCGATCCGTGCCGCAAAATGCGGTCCGAATTACAACATGTCCTTTTTATTTTTTGCGGCACAGATCGCAGCCCTGTAGAGGGCCCTGTCCAATGTAGCAATGTACTCTGCCGGGATAGCGTAGTGGAGAACAGAAGTAGAAGAAGAAGATACTCATACTCACGTACAGATTCACAAATATTACCGCCTTTTGCCCTATAGTGTCAGGGTACCCGTCCTGCTAGGGTAGTACGAGGTCCCAGGTCCCTGTGCTGGGTTGAGCAGACATTCTGAGACCTCCCAGAACAGCCGTGCTTTGCAGTAGGATACGTCAGCATACACAATCTTTGTCCTAATGGGCCCAGTATGTACAGTAAGTCCAGGTGACTGCCCTGTGTGTTGTAGAAGGTATCCTTGGCATGGACAAGGTTTTCCTCAGAGGTCGGCACTCCGTTTTAAGTTTGTAGCACTGCATGCTAGCTGTAGTTTCTTGCATAAAGAAAAGATCTCTCTGGCTCTGTGTTGTCTCTCTCCACTTCCACTGACTCAACAAGAAGACCCTCCCACCAGGAACCAGCCCCCTCCTAAAGGGGTACCCCAGCTAGCCTGTGATTGGTGGGGCTGTGTGTGGGTGAGAGAAAATAAATAGGCTAGGCAGAAAGGTGAGGGAAACCAGCCTGCATCTGTGACAGGAGGAAACATGACAAACAGCAGTTAACCCATTGACCTTCAACTGTGCATAGTGCAGTACATACATCACAAATACAACAGTGACACCTAGTGGGGAAAAACACACAATACAACTCCCCTTCATCCCCTTTTGTGTGAACCTGAGTTACTTTACCCAAGTGTATAAAACTTAGTGGCACACCTGTGCTGGGACACTACTTAGGCATGATGGGAGATGTAGTTTTGCAGGTTCTATAGCCCTGATCTAAGAGCACAAAAACAAGAAAAATGAACAGAGCATTCACAAGTCTACAATGCAATTGTATAACTATGCATGAGAGGCGGAATTAGGGGAGCAGATCGGTCACTAAATATGTTCAAAGTTTTGGGAGGGAATGTGGAGCATCACATCTCATATGCATCATACAATCTACATTGTATGCATTGTTCAATAAATTACCACCCATCCTTATGTGCCAGAACTAGAGAAAAGCCAACCTTGAGCACGTCTGAACCCGAGCATGCAGCATTTGATTAGCGGTGGCTGCAGAAGTTGGATGCAGTCCTAAGGAGTCCTGGAGAACATGGATGCAGCCTATGGCCTATGGCTGTATACAGGACTCCCAAGAGTGGCATCCAACTTCTCCAACCACCGGGAGTGAAATGCTGAGTGTTCGAGTTCAGAGAACATTGCTGAACCTGAACTTATTGCTGCCAGGCACCAGACGTACATGTAGAAATTTTTTTAAAAACTGCACTGTTTTTAATAAAGATATTAGTGTGTACTATAACTTTATTATAGCTATATATTAAAAAATTTGTTTTGTCTCTGGAGTACCCCTTTAAACATTGGGAGATGTTGGGATGGTATCTCACCATATGAAACTTATTCATGCACAGACAAATAAACGTTATCACCCAGTAAAATCTGGCTGGGCACTGTGGTCTGAATATCTCACTTATACTAAAACCCAGTCCTCTTAGTTTTCTGTATGCATTATTAAAGGGGTTATCCAGAAGGGGAGTTCAGAAAGTTATATAGATTTTTAATTTACTTCTATTTGAAAATCTCAAGTCTTCCAGTACTTATCAGCTGCTGTATGTCCTGCAGGAAGTGGTATATTCTTTCCAGTCTGACACCCTGCTCCCTGCTGCTACCTCTGTCCATGTTCGGAACTGTCCAGAGCAGGAGAGGTTTTCTAAGGGACAGAGGTGGCAGCAGAGAGCACTGTGTCAGACTGAAAAGAATACACCACTTCCTGCAGGACATACAGCAGCTGATAAGTACTGGAAGACTGGAGATTTTTAAATAGAAGTAAATAACAAATCTGTTTAACTTTCTGAAACCAGTTGATTTAAGAGAAAAAGATTTCCGCTGGACAATCCCTTTAACCGTGCTGCAACTGTTTCATACGATATATGCGATACAGTTACTCCGCTTACTTTTACATATGCTTAAAAACTCCTCAAAATGGGAATAAAATGCTCTGACTGCGCCTGAATACACCATTATATGATGTTTGTGAGTATAATATTATATCTCCAGGCAACCAGATTTTTCTTTTATCATCTTGACCTAGTTTATATAGTTTATTCGTTTTGATACATTTATGAGGTACTTATTATTAGTATTTTATATAGTTTTGTTATTCCTGTTATAGTGCTTCTTTATTACTTTTATTTCTTACCATACTGTATGGTCAATGATGTTTATTCACTGTTTCTTGCACTCGGTGTGACCTGAGGTGTTTCTCATTCCCCATCTACCTCCCAGTCACTCACTGCAATAGTCTGTACACCTGATCGGCCTGTAAAGAAGGAAATTATATTTCTTGTATAATCTTGGTAGAAATTTTTTAATGAAATTGCTATGATGTCACTGGTTTGCTTCTCCATTGGGACTTTAAGATATGATTGATAATTATCCATGGTTGCCGGTGTAAGTGACACTCATTCATGACATCTTCTCTGACAATTATTAATATATTTAAGATTTGTGGAGTTGATGACAGTGAGAAGAACTTTACACAGATGTTTTATTAGAAAACGTCCTGATCCGGTATGTAAATTATATATATATATGTACAAATCACAGCCTGGGTACAGCCTGGGTGCAGCATATGTACAGCCTGGGTACAGCATGGGTGCAGCATATGTACAGCCTGGGTACAGCATATGTACAGCCTGGGTACAGCATATGTACAGCCTGGGTACAGCCTGGGTGCAGCATATGTACAGCCTGGGTACAGCATGGGTGCAGCATATGTACAGCCTGGGTACAGCATATGTACAGCCTGGGTACAGCATATGTACAGCCTGGGTACAGCATATGTACAGCCTGGGTACAGCCTGGGTGCAGCATATGTACAGCCTGGGTACAGCCTGGGTGCAGCATATGTACAGCCTGGGTACAGCACGGGTGCAGCATATGTACAGCCTGGGTACAGCATGGGTGCAGCATATGTACAGCCTGGGTGCAGCCTGGGTACAGCATGGGTGCAGCATGGGTACAGCATGGGTACAGCATGGCATGGGTACAACATGGGTACAGCCTAGGTACAGCATGGCTGCAGCATATGTACATCCTGGGTACAGCATGGCTGCAGCATATGTACAGTCTGGGTGCAGCATATGTACAGCCTGGGTACAGCCTGGGTGCAGCATGGGTACAGCATGGCTGCAGCATATGTACATCCTGGGTACAACATGGGTACAGCCTAGGTACAGCATGGCTGCAGCATATGTACATCCTGGGTACAGCCTGGGTGCAGCATATGTACAGTCTGGGTGCATCATGGGTACAGCTCGGGTGCAACCCAGGAGCATCATGGGTACAGCCTGGGTACAGCATGGGTGCAGTATGGAAAAAGCCTGGGCACAGTATGGGTGTATCATTAGTACAGCATGGGTGCATCATAGGTACAGCATGGGTGCAGTATGGGTACAGCCGGGAAGCAGCATGGGTGCAGTAGTGGCAATAAGCTGGTGGACCCAGATGGGGTTGAATACAGCAGCTTCATGTCGGTTTTCATGACCATCTCACTTGCTTTATTGTGGAGCACTGCTTTGTTGGCCGTCATTTATCATGTACATAATCTGAAATGTTGTCATGTAGGCATACTGTATATAAATCACTTGATGATACTCAGTAGAAAGCAGGTCAATGTGCATGTGCTAGCCAGAGCCTCTGTCAGCCATTTCTATACATGTAGCTATAGAGCCAAAGCACAGCACAGCCTCTTCTAAATAAGAACTGAGCACATGCAGAGTCTTTGGACCTGATGATATAGAAAGTATTAGGCTACAATGCCAGCAACTCCATACCGTTCTGTGCTCATTTTGTCAGACAGCTTTATGGTGGCTCAATTGGTAGGCCGCTCTCACCTCGTCCTATTTGATTTAAAAAAAAATGTTTTTAGAGACAGACAGACTAGGGGTGGAATACAATAAGAGTTAAATGGGCCACCACCCAGGGGGGATAGTATTATAATTCACTGTGGTGCTCACTCACAGGGAACCCAGGACAATTGCCATGGGTCCTTGAATGAGTGTGCACTGTGTTCAGTTGTATGTGCACATATAATTCGAAGCACTCAGTGTAGCTGAAGAAAACATCGGACCTACAGACCACACTTAGAGTAGACTCAATGGTGCCTGCACTGCGGGGGAGGATAGGGGCGGCCTCGTGTCTCTGTGTGGGAGGGAATGTTGTGGATGGTACTCAATCTGTACAAGGCTGTTGTCTATCTGCTCCTATATATATATATATATTAAAAACTACTCTGACATGTCAAGGTAAAACTTGTTTATTATAAGCGCTACACAAGGTTATATAGCAGCAAGAAGTCTGAACAAAAAGGGATGGTGATGTCACTTCCTGGATAACATGGTGATGTCACTTCCTGGATAACATGGTGATGTCACTTCCTGGATAACGTGGTGATGTCACTTCCTGGATAACGTGGTGATGTCACTTCCTGGATTACATCGTGATGTCACTCCCCATCATCCTCTCCAGCAGCCACAGATGGCAGGGAGTCGGGCCGTGACCTCACCATTTTATCCAGGAAGTGACCTTACCAGTTTATCCAGGAAGTGACATCACCATTTTATCCAGGAAGTGACATCACCATGTTATCCAGGAAGTGACATCACCAGTTTATCCAGGAAGTGACATCACCATGTTATCCAGGGAGTGACATCACCATGTTATCCAGGAAGTGACATCACCATGTTATCCAGGAAGTGAATCCTTGATGCAGTAGTAAGTACAGGGAAAAAAAGCACTTTATAAGCATTTCCCTTAATAAGTTTATATTGGTGGTTTGTATAACTTTTGGGGGGGGGCAATACAATACTTTAATAAAAACTTCCGCTGGACTTAAGCATTGTCCAAGATCTGGGGGCCATCTTTGACAATAACAGTAAGGTATGTCCCCCCCCTCCTTTATTCTAGCACAAAGGGACACTACCTACCTAATGGCATACCTGCCTACTGATGGGGCACTACCTACCAAATCTAATGGCATACCGGCATACTGAAGAGAGTACTACCTACTACTGAGAGTATACTACTACCAAAGAGGGTATACCTGCATACTGAGGGGGGCACTACCTACCTAATGACATACCTGGTAATCTGCCCCTGGTATGCACTGCTAAATAAATAAAAAAAACACAATTTGACAGTATTCTGTTGGCTTTTATAGGTGTATTATTTGGTTACTATATGGTGGCATTATGTAGGCTAAACGCAGCAGTATCCTATCGGCGTTTAGTGGTGGATTTATATGGGCTGACATTACTAGGAAGAACTTTACTTGTTACCAGCAGCCGCACATTCTATAACACCTGAACGGGATCATTTACACACCCGTCTGTATGTAAGTTCCCCATTACCTGGTGGAGTCTCCATGTCTTACAGTAGATTAGACTGCTAACAATTTCCTTTACCAATTATTCCCCCTGTGAAGCCTCAATGTGTCCTTGTATCTAATGATTTGCTTGGGGCTCCAGTGTCGCTTCCTTTTCCTTGAATTCAGAGTGGAAATCTGATAACATTAAATAAAGCGGAGTGATTTATGCCGCTGTTAGCGCCAGCCTTTCCATCACAACCTCCTTGTTAATATGCAGCTTTATTAAAGCATCAATTATGTGTGGAGGCGGCGGCGGGCGCTGTGAGAAGCGGCTGCCGGCTTTGATAAGGGGACAGGCTGTTTTCTCTTCATTAAAGGCCTCCGCCGATGCGGCTAACCGGCATCCCGCACAAAGCGGAGTCCCTACAAGGATCACATACAGGGGTTAATGAAGGGGCTAAGTAGAAGTCATATTAAAATGGACTGTAGAATACTCAGCAAGGCAGCAGGCACATTCTCCGCTATTTAATATATTATATTGGAGTATAAGTTTAAAGGGGAACTATCAGCAGGTTAGAGGAATCTACCCTGCTGATATGTCCCTATTGCACAGGAAAGGCCAAGGAGGAAGCTATGTCTCTTACCTTCCTCCTTGGCGCTGTTGTGGTGCAGTTTGTAGTTTGCTCCATGGTCCGGTAAGATCGTTAGGAGCACTGCCCATCAACATAGCGCCGATCAGCACTATGGGGGCGGGCAGTGCTTACGGGCGCCCCAGTGCTCCTATTGGTCTTACCGGACTGTGGAGCAAACTACTAACTGCAACGGAACGGCGCCCAGGAGGAAGGTAAGAGACATATCTTCCTCCTCGGTATCTCCTGTGCAATAGGGACATATCAGCAGGTTACATTCATCTAACCTGCTAAGTTCCCCTTTAAAGTCTTGAAAAGAAAAACTTACATCCAAAAGTGGTAAAAAATTAAAAATAGTTATAAAAGAAATTGTCATGTCCATGGAGCTCACTGAGCTACAGAAATTGTGATTTTTTTTATTAATACTTAGTAGTATATTGATAAATGTAATTTTTTTAGTAGTAATTGCAACGTTGGATAGTATATATTGGAATTAGAAATACGAGCACGAGGATGGTAGCGGCTCAAAGAACTAGACAACTAGCCATGCTCCTATATGTTTATTTGGTATTCTGTAACAGCAAGCCTCATGGTAAGACGACCAAAGACTTTGCCCTTGAGATGAATGTGAAACATCACTGAGTGCACTCTGTGACCTTTGAAAAGGTCATTCCACAGGGAGCTGCTATTGTCTTGTATTGATGCTATATACCTATTGTGTCACATAAAGCTGAAATGTTGTACAGGTCACTTTACTGCAGCCTCCTCTTATCACTACATACAGAACAGGAAGTCTCAGCTCAGTTTTAGCCCCAGTGGTGAGAATGAAAACTGCAAGATTTCTGGATTATTTTAGAATATAGATAGAAAAATGGAAAATAAAAAAAAGATGCCACCAAAAATTCTTAAAAAAAATAAGTCATTTTCTGATGACACATTCCAATGAATACTTACGTAAAATGGCTGGATTTGTAATCATGCCAATTTCTTGTATAAGCTGAGACTGGTGAATATTAAGCAAACAGCATGTGACTTGGCAGAATCTGGTAAATTGTCATAGCACTTCTACAGGCACAGAAACTTTAGTTTAATGTCGGGGTCCCTGCACTAAAACACAAATTGAATCAAGTTCACGTGACGACACCATGAGGGCCGTTAACCTGATCCACAAGGCTAACCCAGCAAAGTCGCCTCTCATGCTTCTTTCCACGGACACTGAAAAAGCCTTCGTTTAGGTTAATTGGTCCTTCATGGTGGAGACCCTGACATTTCTTGGCATTGGTCCGTCCTTCCTGGCTTGGGTCTTGTCGCTGTATGCAGTCCCGAGTGCTCAGGTTAGAGCCAATAGAATACTCTCTGATAGTTTCCAGATTCACAACCGCACACGGCAAGGATCTCAGTGATTTCAAATACCCCCCCACTATAGGCCCAGTCTTGACAGCTTGCTCAGATAAAGTGATTAGACAACATCACATACCGCTTACCTCAAAACGGACACCTGTCTTGGGCCACCCAGATTTTAGTCCTAGTCTGACTGATAAAGTATTCCGAGAATGGATAGCGGAAGGTTCATTCAGAGCTCAGCACTTTCTGACAGTAATCTTGGCTCTCATCAGACTCTCTCACGGACACAACAGATCCCTGTACCTTAGAACCGTGGAGAACGGCCCAATTACAACATTACTTGACGTCACTGCCCCCCCCCCCGCACAATACTGTAATCCACTCACCGACTTTGAGCAACTGTGTGCAGCCACAGAACCGTTGCGACACACACTTTCTCTCACGTACCGATTACTGCAGACTACACCTACAGAGCCCCCTCCGGCCTTTATTTTAAAATGGGAAGCTGATTTGGGAGTAACTCACGGACGCCCAGAGATCTAGGATCTTCCATCTGATGCATAGATCCTACGTCAGTTACAAATTTCAGGAAGCTAGTTACAAACTTCTCTCACGTTGGTATAGAGTGCCATCTAAACTTCAGGAGCTCAAACCCAATGTTGACGGCACCAGTTGGAGATGCGAGCATGGAGAGGGTCCCTTCCTGCACGTGTTTTGGGCGTGTCCGTCACTCTGTCATTGCTGGTCAGAAGTAACGAGGGTAACCAAAGAAGTCACTGGCCTCATGATACAGATGGACCTGGCCTTATTCCTCCTGCATCACTGCGAGATCGCTCAGGAGCCATATAGACACTCCTTACTAAGTTTCCTGGTTATGGCGGCTAGGTTGTGTATTCCACTACGTTGGAGACAACCTTCTCCCCCAACTATCTCATTGTGGGTCTCCAAAGTGAATGACCTGATGCAGATGGAGGACCTCACTTCCAACTTGCACTCCAAAAACTAAAAATTTCATGCTATCTGGTCTCCCTGGATGAGGTTTCAGGAAGCTGACTCCTACAGAGAATTACTGAGATCTGACAATTCAACATTCTGACGGACTGGTCTCAGAGATCCCTGCGGGATACTCACTCAGGTTGGCACTGAAGGATGTGTACCTTACCCTACTCTTCCCATTCCCTTTACCCTTCCCCGTACCTCCCACGTCACTCTCTATCTAGTTTTGCTTGTCTTGTCTTTTCTGTCTAAAGAAATGATGAAAAAGTTGGACGAGCATACTACCCCGCCCACATGCTGTTTTTCCGTTAATTTTCGACATTATGGGGAAGATTTATCAAACATAATGTACAGTGAAACTGGCTGAGCTGCCCCCTAGCAACCAATCAGATTCCACCTTTCATTTTCCAAAGAGTCTGTGAGGAATGAAAGGTGGAATCTGATTGGTTGTTAGGGGCAACTGGGCCTATTCTACTTTACACCATGTTTGATAAATCTCCCCCTATGTTTAGATTTTTATACTGTTAACATTTACCCACTGTATTGAATGTTTATTGTACACATTGGATTTCATTTGCATGTGTGACGGGCTACCGCTGTGATCTGTCCAACACGTTGTGATAAAGAATTAAAAAAAAAAAAAAAAAACAATTGCAGTGTGAATGCACCCTTACATCTATAAGCCCTGAATAGGGGGACAGCTGTTCCAAAGACAATGGGATTACGTTTCCATGCACAATGAACAGATGCTGATATCACAACATTCTTTTTAATGAAAAATATAAAGTTGCACAATTGATATTAAAAAGAAATTATTTTTAATCAACAGAGATTTGCAATTTACTTGTATTAAAAAATCTCCAGTCTTCCAGTACTCATCATCTGTCGTATGTCCTACAGGAATTATTCTTCCCAGTCTAAGACAGTGCTCTCTGCTGCCACCTCTGTCCATGTCAGGAACTGTCCAGAGCAGTAGCAAATCCCCATAGAAAGCAAATTACAAATCTCTGGCACCAGTTGATTTGAAAGAAAAAATTTTTTGGGTGACCTACCCCTTTAACACCCATCATAACCCTATTTTTATTTTCTCTCATGACACATGTAAGCCATTTATTTTAGCCAGCGTATTACTACCATACAGCCTGCAGGGAGAGAAGGAGCTGACGGTATAGGAGACAGAAGGACAACGCAGGATCAAACAGAACGATGGAGATACTTACTAGTCCCCTAAAGCACGCACAGACGGTTGCTCGGCAACAGAACAGGCAGATTTCAGAAGCCCTCATATTAATCAAATTAAAAAAAAAAAAAAAATCACACAGTACAGCTAGTCATAGGCTAAAGCAATGTATTCCAAATACAGAATGAGGTTCTTATAATACATCAGTGTCAGTGAATGGAACAATAGAGGAATCTCGCACAAAACGGTTTGCTATTATAGAGAGAAGTGGTCTGCGGTGAGATCGTGCTTCCGGCCCAGGAGACCTTGGACAGGTTCAAACTCCAAAGCCACAGAATGGAACTTCTTCTTCATCTCCTTCTCAAAAAGCTGAAACACAGAAAAAAATGTATTCATATAATCTTTACAGAGAAGACACGGCAATGCCGCTTCCTGTACGGTAACATAGAAAACCCAGAGGGAAGTATAGAAATGCAAAACTACTTTACTAGCTCATCTAATAGACATTGACGACGACGAGAGCTCTGACTTACTGTGGTCTATTCACACTGCTCTTAAAGGGGTACTCCACTGAAAATCTTTTCCTTTAAAGTGACTCTGTACCCACTGTGCTACCCCCCCCCCCCCCAACCCTCCCCCCACCAACTACTAATACCTTTTTGTAGCTTATGTGAAGTCCTTTCAGCAGGTATGTTTGGCCACGCTGGTTGTGCTTTCATGAAGCAGAAAAACAAACTTTAGTTGAGGAGATGCCGTGCCCAAGAGGGTTTGTGCCCTAGGGAAGCGCGGCCTGGGTGGTGTTGTGCGCCTCTCCCCCTGCCTCCCGTTCCGCCCACACAGGAATCGTTGGCATTACGCATGCATTGTGGTTTTGACCCCCGGCGCCGCTGCAGTGACGCCTCTGTGGGTTTTTCTCTGCGCGTCATCCACGACCTGTAGTAGTGACACGCTTGTCCCTGCACCACCTCTCATGTCTGTCACCACCCGCTGCCCGAGTCCTCTTCTCAGCTTCTGCACACATGCACAATTGCGATGGTATCCCACGCAGGCGCAATGACGGAGGAGGCCAGGTGCGTCACTGCGTCTGCGCGGGATACCATCGCAGAATCCGAGAAGAGGACTTGGGCGGCAACACAGTATGCGGGGGGGGGGGGGCATGCGCAATGCCAAGGATTCCTGTGAGGGTGGACAGAGGGTGGAACGGGAGGCAGGCGGAGAGGCGCACAACACCACACAGGCGGCGCTTCCCTAGGGCACGAAACCTCGTGGCCCCGCCTCTTAGACACGGCATCTCCTCAACTAAAGTTTGTTTTTTCCGCAACTTGAAAGCACAACCAGCGTGCCCATACATACCTGCTGAAAGGACTTCACAAAGGCTACAAAAAGGTATAAGTAGTTTGGGGGGGGGTAGCACAGTGGGTACAGACTCGCTTTAAAATCAATCGGTGTTAAAGTTATACAGATTTGTTATTTACTTCTATTAAAAATCTCCAGTCTTCCAGTACTTATCAGCTGCAGCAGGAAGTGGTGTATTCTTCCCTGTCTGACACAGTGCTCTCTGCTGCCACCTCTGTCCATGTCAGGAACTGTCTGGAGCAGCAGCAAATCCCCATAGAAATCCTCCTCTGCTCTGGACAGTTCCTGACATGGAAAGAGGTGGCAGCAGAGAGCACTGTGTCAGACTGGAAAGAATACACCACTTCCTGCGGGACATACAGCAGCTGATAAGTACTGGAAGATTAGACATTTTTAAATAGAAGTAATTTATAAATCTATATAAGTTTCTGCCATCAGCTCATTTAATAGGAGTACCAAAGTACCCCTTAAATACATTTCAACAAAAAAAACTCCTTCCTGCTAGCTGGAACAAAGTCAGACTCCCTTCCCATGCTTCTATGTAGTTGCAGTATATAAGTTTAACTATTTGTATATTACAAAGTGTGACTCAGGGTATGTGAACACACAAAAAAACACAACAGCTCACCACTAATGGCAAGACACAGACCCAATACAGATATGAACATTGCTAACAGCAGCCCTCCAACTGCTAATAAAAATCTCCATAAAAATAATGAGACTCTTGGTTACCACTTGCAAATACTGTGTACCATCCCACTACGTTTCAGATGGGGGAGGGACCGCCTCTACTTGGTCGTGCACTCCACCCATCTCACCCAGGTGGTTAGTATTTCTGCCAGTATTAGTCAGGTCCTGCATGCCCAAAGCATAGGCGTATTATTTGCCATGGAAAGGCCAAAGTCCAGTGTAGGGTCCATCCTGGGCATGAGGCCACATTATCGTGGAGGGATGGTTCATATTATTAAATGGTAACCAGTTGGGGGTGCTGCTTTTAGTGATTTTTATTTCTGAATTGAGTCTGTATCTTGCCATCGCAGTGAGCTGTTACATTTTTTGTGTTTTTTATGTGCTTGCAATTTCAGCCATAGCAATGTGCTCCTGCCTTAGGGGCCTATTCCACAGAGCGATAATCGGCCGATTCAGCCTATGATCGCTCCATGGAATAGAGACAACGATCAGCCGATAATCGTGTCATTGGCTGATTGTATATTTAGGTTCAAACCTAAAATCTTTAGGCACCGACCGCGCATCGCTGCGTGAAATAGACGACCGACGATTTCACAAGCACCTAAGCAACATGCAGGTCTTCTCCTGCGCTCCTTCGTCCCGGTCCCGCACAGCAGCAGCTTCGGAGCAGCCTGTCTTAACTGACAGACCACTCAGCCAATCACTGGCCAGGACCGCAGCGGCCATTGATTGGCTGAGCGGTCTCTCTGCTCAGACAGGCTGCTCCGAAGCTGCTGCTGTGCGGGACCGGGAGGAAGAAGGAGCGCAGGAGAAGACCTGCAACATGGTTAGATAAAGTATGGTGTTTAAACAAGGGCTGCAAGGACATCGGTAATGATGTCCCTGCAGCCCTCGCTAAGCGATTATCGGGCTGCGTAATAGGACCAGTAATCGAGCACCAATCTAGCAGATCAACGCTCGTTTACATTATTGATTGGGCCCCCATCGGCCCGTGGAATAGGACCCTAAGAGTGAACGGTGGAAATGGGATCAGAGACAGATCAGTCTGAAACACTTGGATCATCTTAGTGAGGTCAGAGGTGTGTGTGTGTGTGTGTGTGTGTAAGGGGGGGGGGGGGGGTCTTTACGTATAGATGTCCTTTACGTGCAGGGTCTGGTTATAACCATACTGTTTATGCATCCTGTGGGTGGATCTAAATATTGTTCTTCACGCCTGGGTCCCCTGTGGCTGAAACAGATTATTTCTTTCAATCACTTCAGCCTCTTTGTATAAATACAGACATCATCAACAGGAATTAGTTACTAGGAGACGACAGCGGAGCGCTCTCTTATTATGCCGGCGTTCTCCCTACCTCATAGGATGACAGCTCCAGGAGCTCAGACACATCACTTTCCTGTGTGGACAGGGCCCGGCTAATTACATTGGCAGCTCTCACAACATTTGGGTAGTAATGATTCTGCAAAGCCTGGGGTTATTAAAAAGGAGAAAAATAAAAATAATAATCAAGGACTGCCCAGGCTGTGACGGGGAGAAAAGAATAACGCTGTTCTGTTAAATGAGCACAGTTATACAATAAGAACAGTGGCTTAAAAAGTGAAAAAGGGGTATTCCCAGCAAAAGTCTTTTTCTCATTTCAGAAGGTTATATAGATTTGTAATTTACTTCTATTTAAAATATCAGGTCTTCTCATACTTATCAGCTGCTGTATGCCCTGCAGGAAGTGGTGTATTCTTTCCAGTCTGACACAGGGCTCTCTGCTGCCACCTCTGTCCATGTCAGGAACTGTCCAGAGCAGCAGGAAATCCCCCTAGAAATCACCAACAGGTCATGTTTTGAGGATTTCCTTAGTCTTTCACAGGTGATAATTATACTCATCAGCATCAGGTATTATCACAGGTGTTCTTTGTATGGGAAATCCTCAAAACATGACCTGTTGGTGAGGCTTGAGGACTGGAATTGAGAAGCACTGCCCTAGAAAACCTCTCCTGCTCTGGACAGTTCCTGTCTTGGACAGAGGTGGCAGCAGAGAGTACTGTGTCAGACTGCAAAGAACAGACCACTTCCTGCAGGACATACAGCAGCTGATAAGTATGGGAAGACTTTAAATTTCTAAATAGAAAAAAATTACAAGTCTGTATAACTGTCTGAAATCAGTTGATTTGAAAGAAAAAGACTTCCCCTTTAATTGCAGATTTAAGTGATAAGGTACTGATGGCCTGCAGCCACCCCTAAAGCACAATCACTTTATTCCATTGTATAACTGTATGCTGTAGCACACAAACTAGTGGTGGCTGCAGGTAAGCCAAAATGCAATTTTTATAAATTTAGGCAGAAATTTAGAACTAAAGCTTCATAGTAATACCTGCCATTCATGTGAAAAAAAACCACACTCTCCACTCACAGCCAGTGTCATTTTCACCCTCTGAAGCTTATATCCCCTTTGCTCTGGTCCGGCCCCCCTTGTAAGCAGCTGTGTTTCTCAGGAAGCGCTGCAGTCTGGCCCTTATTAACTTTATAATTACCCACAGCTCACTTCTCCTGTCTCCCTCCACTGACCTACAAAGAAAGTAGTACCTCACACAGCTTCAGAGATTTTACCAGTAAATAGTGTTAAGAGAACTAATCTACCAGCTATTTATATTTATTACTAAACTTAATATATTTCCCTATATGCATTTCTGCTTGTATATATTCTGAGGCTATGTTCAGACCGTGTTAGAGACCGGCAGTTCCATGCCGTTCACTCAATAGTGTGCACTGACAGGGTTTTCTGCGGCCGCTATTCAATGAATAGCAGCCACAGAAAACTGACATGTCAGTTGTTTGCGGCGCCACTAGGGATCCAGGCCAGAGCGTATACTATGTGTATACGCTCCGGCCGGGATACCATAGACGGCAAGGTAGCGTATATTTTTAGTAATAATCATGGCTGTGGTTTTACGAAAATATACATTGTGTGAACATAGCCTGAGAAAGGAAAAATGGTACTACACATAAATCCATTCTCTGTCTAAGAGAAGCCAATCGAGTTTATAGTATAAAAACATACAGGTATCAATGAGCCTGGTGAGAAGCCTAGAAACAGATCTTGTATGTCCATTAGAGGCTGCAGGATCCACCAGTAGGGGGCGCTACCAATTACAGCAGTTTAAGATCTTAGAAACAAAAGTTTAATGAATTGCTATGAATAATTTATTTTTGTACACGCTGTGGAGCTTCACACAGAATTTGATGTGGGAGAACCCTTCAAAGTCAACACCCCATTATAGAGGCTTCTGATGAAGGTATCAGCTTTACCTCCAGCTCCCAGAGAGAACTTTCCAAAGCTCGACATTTAGCCGGATCTTGTTCTTCCATGATAAAGGGATCAGATGCCAAATCTAAAAAAAAGTGAAACAAGAATAATTCAGTTTACAACTCTCTCTCATTTCCCAGTCTGGAGAGCAGGAAATATTTTCTATGGGAATTTGCTCCTGCTCTGGACAGTTCCTGGCATGGACAGAGGTGGCAGCAGAGAGCAATGTGTCAGACTGGAGAGAATACACCACTTCCTGCAGCTGATAAGTATGGGAAGACTGGAGATTATAAGTGCGCTATAAAAAGCCTTAGTGTATCCCAGGCCCAATAAATCTTAGGATAGATCTAACCTCCTTCAGCTGTGGGTCGATGAATAAGGGGTCGACAAGCTGGATGTCTCCGGATAAGGTTACAAATAAACGGGATAATCATCATTAGGACTTGCGGGGGGGCCGTGAGCGACAGTCGGGAAAGGCGTTTGGCAAAAGCAGCAACAAGGTACACAGGTAAATGCCTGGAAGAACATATAAAGAGATGTAAATTGTAAGATGTTGGGAAGACTTCCCATGTATCCGCCAATTAGGAGACCTCAGGGGGAGCTGTAACTCTTACGTGGATGACAAGAACAAGTCGGCCAAATGGAAGAAGCGGGCGCGATATTTCACATGAAACACTGAGGGATCCAGCAGGGAGTAAAGCTTTTTATAGAAATCTGGGTATTCTCTGAAAGATCAAACAAAAGACATCAATGAGAGGTAGTGGCCACAGATGGCGAACAGTAATACAAGAGAGAATGGCTAAAATGATCTGCATACGGCTTATACTCTGTAAGAGGAGTCACTAATGTATTGTCTATAGGAGAAATGCCTCTGTAAGCAGGTCTGCCATGCATTTAATATACTACAGGCATTTCCTCCCTACTTGTGCGTTTATATATACAGAACTCTAACCCTCCCTCCCTGTCTTGGGATGGATTGTGTTTCACATGCTGCTCAGGATGGGATGGATTGTATTTCACATGCTGCGCAGGATATGATGGGATGGATTGTGTTTCACATGCTGCTCAGGATGGGATGGATTGTGTTTCACATGCTCCGCAGAATAGGATGGATTGTATTTCACATGCTGTGCAGGATGGGATGGGTTGTGGTTGACATGCTGCGCAGGATGGGATGGATTGTGTTTCACATGCTGTGCAGGATGGGATGGATTGTATTTCACATGCTGTGCAGGATGGGATGGGTTGTGGTTCACATGCTGCGCAGGATGGGATGGATTGTGTTTCACAGGCTGCGCAGGATGGGATGGATTGTATTTCACATGCTGTGCAGGATATGATGGGATGGATTGTGTTTCACATGCTGTGCAGGATGGGATGGATTGTGTTTCACATGCTGTGCAGGATGGGATGGATTGTGTTTCACATGCTGTGAAGCATGGAATGGGATGAATTGTGTTTCACATGCTGAGCAGGATGGGATGGATTGTGTTTCACATGCTGCGCAGGATGGGATGGATTGTATTTCACATGCTGTGAAGCATGGAATGGGATGAATTGTGTTTCACATGCTGCGCAGGATGGGATGGATTGTGTTTCACATGCTGCGCAAGATGGGATGGATTGTGATTCACATGCTGCGCAGTATGGGATGGGATGGATTGTATTTCACATGCTGCACAGGATGGAATGGATTGTGTTTCACATGCTGTGAAGGATGGGATGGATTGTGTTTCACATGCTGTGCAGCAAGCACAATGTGTAATAGAACTAATGTGTCTGTGTCCATAAACTGGCATACATGACTTTTCTCCACATTTATTACACAATTTAGACAGACATACTTTCAAAAAGTACAAAAAGGGGAGTGGTCTAAGTCTCTGCACTGTGCACCAAAAAAAAGCACCACAATTGGGTGCAATTTTCTGGTGCACTTTAGGTAAACTATTAGCTTGTATAAACTAAGAGTAAATGCAATCTTCAGAATGCGACGGATATAGCAGACAGCCCGCACCACTGATAAATCTGCCACATTTGTCCATGTCCAAGTTTTCACATAGAAAGTTTTAGCACTTCCGGGCCATTAAGTAATTACGGCACTACCTCACACCATGTAATAAAGGGGCATGTAGACAAGTGTATACAGAAGCCATGCCAGAGATGAATCATGGGAACGGTCACCTAACCCTCAGTAAGTACGGGAAGCATGAACACAATAGCATATAGGTATGACCGCCTGTGCACATACCCGTATACCGTCCTGGGAGCACTCTATTAAGGAACAGCTTTTACTCTTTTTTAGGATGGATTTTGTTTGATTACTTTTTGGCTGCTGTTGTTGCTTTGATTGATTTTAGGCGTAAATGCAGGGAATAGGTTTCTGTTCTGGTGGGACAAGCATCAATTACATGCACTGCTGCTCAGCAATGAATGCCAGGTCACACAACACGGGAGAAAGCTGCTACACTGTGTATTCTAAAGAGGCTGAAAATCCTTATATACGCCCAATACCAGATACGGACACCGACCACAAGAACCTTCCTGCAATGTTAATTCGACTGAGATTATATATCCTACAGGTGGTTTTTAACTATTTATTGCAGAAAAAAAGTGTACCTGTCATTTAATTTATTTATTTCTTAGCAGAAATCAATAGCCCAGGCGACTTTAAGAAACTTTGTAATTGGGTTTATTAGGCGGAAAAAAAAATTTTATCATGAAAAAGCAGTTTGAGCTCTCCCTCTGTCTTCATTGTTCTCTATGGAGAGGGGAAGGGTGGAGGGAGATGAGGCACCAAAATAGAACAAAGAGTTAATTTACAGCTACATCAGCGGGCTATCTCGGTTATCTCGGAAGTCAGCACTGACTCAGCTCTGACCTCTGAATACCGGCTTTCACACAGCTCAGACTGTGTAGTTTTTTGTTCTCTGCTCTCTGCTGCCAACTAATCTCCCTCCTCACCTCTAGATAGAACAGACAGGACTCGAATGATGTAAAAAAAAAGAGTCGAGATTTCCTGATAATGAGCAGTGAATGAGAGAGGGGAGGGAGGGGGGACCTGGGGGAAGGCTTTTTGAATGCAGATAATGGCAGATTTGCCTAATAAACCCAATTACAAAGTTTCTTAAAATCGCCTGGACTATTGATTACTGCAAAAAAAAAAAAAAAAAAAATTAAGAAGCAAATGCAAAAAAATAAAAAGAAAAAACATACATAAAGATATAGGGAGGTATCTTAAAAAGCAAAGCGTTTTGCAGCAGCTGGAGGGCCGCAGACTTCCTCTTCCCTGCTCTACAGAATCCTACTTGGTACATCAACCACTTTAAGACTAAACGTCTGTGTCAAAATGGTTCACTATATAAAATAGGTATCTTTTGGTTTTGCAAGTATATAGGAGTCACATAAAATTGGTGAATGATAAAGAACTGCACTAGCTTGTTGTTTGCAGCCAAAGATAGCAGCATATGGGATTCCACACCACAGGTTTAAAAGGGGTATTTCGGTCAGGTAAAATCTATGTGGAATTATCCCCCCGCCCCCCCCCCCCCCCCCCCCGGAGACTAACAATTCGTTCCTCATTTGTTATTACCTTTTCAGCCTCCTTCACCCAGTTCTGAGCTGCTGCTTTGTGCTGAAGGAAATGGCTTGTGTAAACAGCATCCCTGGCCATCTCTCTATATTCCGTAATGGCGGGAGGGTTAATCACAATGATGTCACCAGCAACTTGACCTCAGATTAACCCTCCTGCCATTCCAGTGTACAGAGACAGCCTGCCAGGAACACTGTTTACATGAGCCGTCTCAGAAGGGAGGGGAGGAAACAGAGAAACAGCTCACACACAGTTTCCTCCCCTCCCTTCTGAGACGGCTCATGTAAACAGTGTTCCTGGCAGGCTGTCTCTGTACCCTGGAATGGCGGGAGGGTTAATCTGAGGTCAAGTTGCTGGTGACATCATTGTCATTAACCCTCCCGCCATTACAGAGTGTAAAAAAAGATGGCCAGGGATGCTGTTTACATGAGCCGTTTCAGAAGGGAGGGGGAGTGAACAGCTTTCACACAGTTTTCCGTGTCTTCAGCACAAAGCAGCAGCTCAAAACTGGGGGAAGGAGACAGAAAAAGTAATTACAAGTATAGAAGGAATCGTTAGCTTCAGGAGGGGGGGGGATGATTCAACATGTATTTTACTTGACCGGATAACCCCTTTAAGTGAAGGAACTATTGGTATCTACTAATTCCATCCAAGACACCTGTATAACTGGGATGTATTATTAATGTGGGGTCCCAAACTCTATATGTACAGGAATATACTATCATGTAATACAGACATTATGAAGATAAGTGATATTTATCAGGTTACCAGTCCTACAGGGATGTCAATATATTATAATCTATCTATCTAGTGTGTGTGTGTGTGTGTATATATATATATATATATATATATATATATATATATATATATATATATATATATATATATATATATATATACACACACACACTAGATAGATAGAGCTGTAGAAGTATTCAGTGTAATACCACATTGCTGTTACTTACAGATTATGCTGGTGAATCAGAACAAAAAGCCCATTGAGGGCGAGGAGGCTTATGGCTCCACCTGAAGAAGTGTTCAGAAACAGAAACAGGAGCCATTAGAGGTCACAATAGTGGTAATAACAGTAGTAAAGAAATCTATAGACCTTATTTCTGCTCACCAACATCATAAGCCACTGTAAGGAAGTCTATCATCAAAGCAGGTTTACTCATGTGAGGCAAAATGGACTCATGGAGGATGAGAAGCACCTTCTTGTAGAGACTCACTGAAAGCTGGAGGATGATGGGACACATAAGAATACAATGTAATACTTCCTTCTAACTATGAGAGCAAATAGAGAGGACTCTCTGAACTTACTTTGTGCTTCAGGAAACCCATCCAGACTCTCTCGAAGGCCTTCTTATGTTCCTAGAATATAAAGGATGAGCAATCACTGTCAAGTCAAACATTTTGAATTAAAGTGTCGCTGTCGTTTTATTTTTTTGCAGTAATCAATAGTCCAGGCGATTTTAAGAAACGTTGTAGTTGGGTTTATTAGGCAAATATGCCATTATCTGCATTCAAAAAGACTTTTCCCAGGCCCCCCCTCCTCCTCTCTCTCATTCACTGCTCATTATCAGGAAATCATGACTGTTTTACATCCGTCGGGCCCTGTCTGTTCTATGGAGAGGGGAAGGGGGAGGAAGGAGGGAGATTAGTCGCCAGCAGAGAGCAGAGAATTACACAGCAGGAGCTGCATCAAAGACGGTATTTCAGAGGTCAGTGCTGGCTGTCAGAGTAGACAGCCCGGTGCTGTAGCTGTAAATGAACTCTTTGTTGTCCTGTTTTGGTGCCTCACCTCCTTCCACCCGTTCCCGTCCCCCCCCCCCCCCCCCCAAACTGCTTTTTCATGATAAAATGCATTTTTCGGCTAATAAACCCAATTACAAAGTTTCTTAAAATCGCCTGTACTATTGATTCCTGCAAAAAAAATGTAAACGACAGTGACACTTTAAGGGTCTGTTCACACTACGGAATTTGCGTGGAATGCGCTTCAAATTCTGTGCAAATTCCGTAGTGTGAACGGACCCTGTTAGGACACATGTAAAGAGAACTGGACATACCTTCAGTTTCGCTGGCTTCCAATCATCTACTTTTTCTAATAGATAAAAGAAAAACACATTACAGTCACGCGATACGACAACATGAGGAAAAGTGGGATTTTTGGTGGTAACTTATCAAGAGAGGACCTGTCTCTTCTCCGGATAGTTACAATGAGAGAGCGGCCATCAAACAGACAGCTGAGCTCCGACAATGTCGGTGCGAGAGCCCAGCACCAATTTATTCTGACTACACAGTATTGGTCAGAATAAGGCCTATTAGTAAATGCTATAAAAAGGTGTATTGGCACGACACTAAGGGGTTAATTAAATGTATAGCTTCTTGTGTATTTGCTTTAAAGGGGAAAACTGTGGGGGAAAAAATCAGATGAACTGGGACCAAAAAGTTATTTAGATTTGTAAGTTACTTCAATTTAATGTCCAGGCTTCCAGTACTTATCAGCTTCTGTATGTCCTGCAGGAAGAGGTGTATTCTTTCTAGTCTGACACAGTGCTCTCTGCTGCCACCTCTGTCCATGTCAGGAACTGTCCAAAGCAGACCTTATTTCTGCTCACCAACATCATAAGCCACTGTAAGGAAGTCTATCATCAAAGCAGGTTTACTCATGGGAGGCAAAATGGACTCATGGAGGATGAGAAGCACCTTCTTGTAGAGACTCACTGAAAGCTGGAGGATGATGGGACACATAAGAATACAATGTAATACTTCCTTCTAACTATGAGAGCAAATAGAGAGGACTCTCTGAACTTACTTTGTGCTTCAGGAAACCCATCCAGACTCTCTCGAAGGCCTTTGTAAGTTACTTCAATTTAATGTCCAGGCTTCCAGTACTTATCAGCTTCTGTATGTCCTGCAGGAAGAGGTGTATTCTTTCTAGTCTGACACAGTGCTCTCTGCTGCCACCTCTGTCCATGTCAGGAACTGTCCAAAGCAGTAGCAAATCCCCATAGTAAACCTCTCCTGCCCTGGACAGTTCCTGACATGGACAGAGGTGGCAGCAGAGAGCGCTGTGTCAGACTGGAAAGAAAACACCACTTCCTGCAGGACATACAACACTTTACATTTTTAAGTAAAAGTAAATTACAAATCTACATAACTTTATGACACCAGATGATTCGAAGGATTTTTTTTTTTTGCCGGAGTTCCACTTTAAGGACAGTAAGAGGTTTTTTTTTTTTTTTTTTTTTTTAGTGTTTTCACCACTGCTTTTTGAAAGCTTAAAGGGGAAGTCTAGGCAAAATAATTTTAAGATATGTTATCGCCCCACAAAAGTTATGAAAATGACTAATAGACACTTATTATGGGAGACGTACCTATAGTGCATTTTCTCTGCACTTACTACAGCATGGTGTGTTCAGCTCTCTGTAAAGTTGGTGATGTCACATAAACTGCCGACTACTGCTGCTCCAGTCTGTCCCACCGCTGCAGCAGGAGTCGGCAGTTTATGTGACGTGACATCACCAACTTTACAGAGAGCTGAACACACCATGCTGTAGTAAGGGCAGGGAAAATGCACTATAGGTACGTCTCCCATAATAAGTGTCTATTAATAATTTTCATAACTTTTGTTGGGCAATAACATATCTTAAAATTATTTCCCCTTTAACTTTTTTCCCCCTAATCAACAAGGCTTTTGCAGGATGACCGCTACCTACCATACTTGTAAAAAGTAAAAAAAATTCTCACCTTTTTGTTCTATGAGAAAGTTAGATAATTCACTATTAACTGGCATGTTAATGGATGAAAGGAGACCAAACACATTGTTCAGGAAGGCAGATGGTAAAGGCTGGGGAAAAAACAAACATAAAAACATTTTTATAACGTATGCATTAGCTAAACTCGTATAACATAAAGGGAACCTGTCACCAAGACAATGCTATCTAATCTAACACCATCATGTTATAGAGCAGGAGGAGCTGAGCAGATTGATATATAACTTTATGGGAAAAGATTCAGTATAATATGTAACTTGTTGAGTAAAATCTCTGATCATGCTGTGATAAGGAGTCCAGTGGGCGGAGTCACTCATGGACTGGACTCTTTAGCATGGAAACATCAGAGATTTCAATCAATAAATTACAAGTTATACTGAATCTTATCATATAAACATATATATCAATCCGCTCAGCTCCTTCTGCTCTATAACATGATGCCGATAGCTTAGGTGGTATTTTCTTGATAAGTTTCCCTTTAAACATAATAACCACATGATGATCATAATCACAGTTACAGCCAGTATTATACCAGTTAGGGTTTCTGGAGTCCCCCCTCATCATTTTCTCTCTTGTTCAGTGTCCCATCACCCAGTCATATGAATTATACTATATAAATGGCAGCCACAGCTTCGGTTTAGGCCAGCTTACAACCAGTTTACCTCTTTGGTGCTCTGGACTACTTGCGCAATCCTTTCATTGATCACCGACATAGTGTAGTATCGGACATCATCGTACTCCAAAAATTCTTGGAACCGAGTAATTAAAGGGGAACAATCCTTGTCTTCTTGGAGTAAGCCGTCTATAACAAACTAAAGAGAAAACTATGTAATCCTACGAACGGAATCAGGAGAACATGGGACACGGTTATAGTCTAACATCGGCTCACCTTCAGCAAGCGACGCGGAAAACGGTAACTGTCTTTCCAATTGGCACTTTCCAATGGAAATTTTCCTTCAAGCCGGACAAATTTCATCAGCATACACAGCGCCAGTTCCTGCAGCAGGAGATGAGTAAACTTCAGCCAACATGAACACATGAATTGGGTATTAAAGGGGTTGTCCAGCAAAAATCTTTGTCTTTCTAATCAACTGATATCAGAAAGTTATATAGATTTGTAATTTACTTCTATTAAAAAAAATCTCAGGTCTTCCCATACTTATCAGCTGCTGTATGTCCTGCAGGAAATGTTTTATTTTCAGTCTGACACCTCTGGCTGAGACAGGAACTTTGCCTCGGTTTTCTATGAATCCCTATAGAAAACCTCTCCTGCTCTGGAGAGTTCCTGTCTCGGCCAGAGATGGCAGCAGAGAGCACAGTGTCAGATTGAAAATAAAACATTTCCTGCATGACATACAGCAGCTGATAAGTATGGGAAGACTTGAGTTTTTTTTAATAGAAGAAAATTACAAATCTATATAACTTTCTGATATCAGTTGATTTGAAAGAAACGGATTGTCACTGGACAACCCCTTTAATGGAACTTTTTTTACACTAATTAAGTGTAATTAGACAATGACCATTAGACCTAAGGGTATGTTCACACTGAGCAAAGCAGGCGGAATTCCACGGCAGAAGTGTGTCATTGCCCATCTATAGGAGAGCACGTGCTCCTCCATGTCACTTGCGATCCCCCACTAGACCACCAGAGATGGGCAAAACAAGCCTTTTAAATGCAGCTGTCATCTTTGACATGTGCATTTAAATGGCTAATTAGCCGGTACGGCGATTGGACCATGCCCGCTAATTGCCGCAGTCCCGGGCTGCAGATATCACCCAGGATCGCGTCGGTTCAGAGCGGGGTCGCCACCCCTTGGTCGTTTAGGGGTTAAACTTCCCTGGTGGTCTGAGGCAGTAAATGGGTCCAAGTTTATTGAAATGACAGGGCCACTTCAATACTCTCCATGACAACACACTATACACACACACACACACACACACACAGCTCTGCTACAAAAAAAAACAAAAAAAAAAAAAACATACACACAGTTCTATATCAATGTATACACACACACCTCTCCTACATCACACACAAACAGCTCTACTACATACAGACACACAAATTTTAATACAGATTGTCCCTACAAGTGCATACTTGTATCATGTGACTAATGACATGACTGTAATGTCACTGAAGGTCCTGCAGGTCCTTCAAGCTCCATTCTGGGTTCCCAGGGGTGTTTACATGCAGGAATCTAGGGGTGATTGCTGATCTGTGATACTGTCAGTCACTGCACAGGTCACACAGCACTGAATCAGCCCTATGCCCGACCATCAGGGAAGCAGTCAGTCGCCTGCCACTGTCTGTAGACTATAAGACGCAGGCACTTTTTAGCAAAATATAATTTATTTTTTTTAGAAACTAGAAGGCAGCTAAATGCTGGTGTGAACAGTGTCTCAGAGTAATTATTACACACTGTTAGCTAGACTGTAATCATACTGACCTGAACCTGGAAAGTAGGGGCATTCAGAAGCTCCACTAGACAGGACACACAGCTGTTATAACGGTGACGGATCCAGATCTTGTACTTCTCCTCTGCACTCAGGGAATCTGCCCAAAGATAAGTTCACATAAATGGCACAGCGGTATGTTATAAGGTAGAAAGGCAGGTAAAGTAAATCTAATGGGAGAAGTCGGCAGTGTGACTCTACCCTAGGAATCCATTACTAGATATGAACGCGACTCAGCTTTCGCTTAACGGTGGCTGAAGAAGTTGGATGCAGCCCTATGGCTGTCTCCATGTTTCCCAGGACTCGCTAGGGCTGCATCCAACTTCAGCAACCACCGCTAATCAAATGCCGAGTGATCCGACTTGAGCATCTGTTCATCTGTAGCTCAAACCTAAACTATAGGAGAACTTCCCTTTGCTATATCCATTTGGAATCAATTTTTGGCACCAAATATATAATTACTCCAGCCAAAATGTGAAACCTCCATCGATCAGTCACTACTACAGCTCTGAAGACTGCGCCTACCTGGTAAACTCTCCTCCTCCGCTGGAAGGTCACCAATATACAGCTCTCCTTTCTCCAGTAAAGATTCAAAGAGTTTGGCGCAGGTCCGAACCGCAGCGAGAACTTCATCTTCATTCTCAGACTAAACAAGACAGAAAGTACAAGTTATTCAATGACACTGATGCCAGCCATACAGGGGAAAACCTTGGCTGACCCCATGTATTAGGCAACTGTCTGACCCCCTAACCCCTGACCCCTAACCCCTATAACATCATTATAGATTCTTATTATATTATATACAAATAAGAAGAAATCTGTCATTTAGGACTGACAGACCACTCTGATATCTGAAGGGCCTTTTACACAGGCAGATTATTGGCATAGAGCAGAGGTAGGGAACCTTGGCTCTCCAGCTGTTGCAAAACTACAACTCCCATCATGCCTGGACAGCTTTAGCTGTCCAGGCATGATGGGAGTTGTAGTTTTGCAACAGCTGGAGAGCCAAGGTTCCCTACCCATGGCATAGGGCACTGCTAGAAACGCTCCTTCGGCTGATTACAACAAATAGTCAAGGACCGGGAAAACGCCTGATCCCAATTTTTGGGCAGCTTTTAAAGTAAATGTACCGATTCGCTTACTGAATTTTTTTCATATACAGGCAAGTTTTTTATTCCAGATCACAAGCCGCGTGTGTTTACCTCCTACACTGCTGTGTGATCAGGCATCCGGCTCTCCCATCCTCCCTGTATCTGCAGACCACCACCACCTCCTACAGAATGATTGACAGCTTGAGGATACAGGATGGGAGAAGCATATGAGCTGAGTGCCGGATCACAAGCAGCAGGGCTGGTGGGTATTGATCTGGAGAATGACAGCATGGATATATAATCTCCTTGCTGTCAGTTTCCATGACTGCATGAATGATTCAAGGATCGTTCGGGCAGCCCGGCCGCTCGGTTTGTTGTGCCGTGTAAGAGGTTGGATCCTGGCTGAAGATGAAACTGTGACAACTCTGAATGGCACAGCCCATAAGTCATACATCACTGTGACAACTCTGAATGGCACAGCCCATAAGTCATACATCACTGTGACAACTCTGAATGGCACAGCCCATAAGTCATACATCACTGTGACAACTCTGAATGGCACAGCCCATGGGTCATACATCACTGTGACAACTCTGAATGGCACAGCCCATAAGTCCTACATCACTGTGACAACTCTGAATGGCACAGCCCATAAGTCATACATCACTGTGACAACTCTGAATGGCACAGCCCATGGGTCATACATCACTGTGACAACTCTGAATGGCACAGCCCATGAGTCCTACATCACTGAGATAACTCTGAATGGGACAGCACATGAGTCATACATCACTGTGATAACTCTGAATGGCACAGCCCATGGGTCATACATCACTGTGATAACTCTGAATGGCACAGCCCATGGGTCATACATCACTGTGATAACTCTGAATGGCACAGCCCATAAGTCATACATCCCTGTGACAACTCTGAATGGCACAGCCCATAAGTCATACATCCCTGTGACAACTCTGAATGGCACAGCCCATGAGTCCTACATCACTGTGATAACTCTGAATGGCACAGCCCATGGGTCATACATCCCTGTGACAACTCTGAATGGCACAGCCCATAAGTCATACATCCCTGTGACAACTCTGAATGGCACAGCCCATAAGTCATACATCCCTGTGACAACTCTGAATGGCACAGCCCATGAGTCCTACATCACTGTGATAACTCTGAATGGCACAGCCCATGGGTCATACATCACTGTGACAACTCTGAATGGCACAGCCCATAAGTCCTACATCACTGTGACAACTCTGAATGGCACAGCCCATAAGTCATACATCACTGTGACAACTCTGAATGGCACAGCCCATGGGTCATACATCACTGTGACAACTCTGAATGGCACAGCCCATGAGTCCTACATCACTGTGATAACTCTGAATGGCACAGCCCATGAGTCCTACATCACTGTGATAACTCTGAATGGCACAGCCCATGGGTCATACATCACTGTGACAACTCTGAATGGCACAGCCCATAAGTCATACATCACTGTGATAACTCTGAATGGCACAGCCCATGGGTCATACATCACTGTGACAACTCTGAATGGCACAGCCCATAAGTCCTACATCACTGTGACAACTCTGAATGGCACAGCCCATAAGTCATACATCACTGTGACAACTCTGAATGGCACAGCCCATGGGTCATACATCACTGTGACAACTCTGAATGGCACAGCCCATGAGTCCTACATCACTGTGATAACTCTGAATGGCACAGCCCATGAGTCATACATCACTGTGACAACTCTGAATGGCACAGCCCATGAGTCCTACATCACTGTGATAACTCTGAATGGCACAGCCCATGAGTCATACATCACTGTGACAACTCTGAATGGCACAGCCCATAAGTCATACATCACTGTGACAACTCTGAATGGCACAGCCCATGGGTCATACATCACTGTGACAACTCTGAATGGCACAGCCCATGAGTCCTACATCACTGTGACAACTCTGAATGGCACAGCCCATGAGTCCTACATCACTGTGATAACTCTGAATGGCACAGCCCATGAGTCATACATCACTGTGATAACTCTGAATGGCACAGCCCATAAGTCATACATCACTGTGACAACTCTGAATGGCACAGCCCATGGGTCATACATCACTGTGACAACTCTGAATGGCACAGCCCATGAGTCATACATCACTGTGACAACTCTGAATGGCACAGCCCATAAGTCATACATCACTGTGATAACTCTGAATGGCACAGCCCATGAGTCATACATCACTGTGATAAGGGAGCCTGTCGGTGTTTCATGCTGCCTGTGGTTTGGGCAGGATGACACTAGGGTCGGATTCCCTATAGGCATCAGACGTGGCTGCAGGATCTCACTGAATTCAATGGGAAAGTCTGAAACAAATACTGAGATGCTGCATATATAAGAGTCCACATCACAACAGAGCAGGACACCTATCTATATGCGGGTGTCCCTGTTCCTGGCTATGGTGGTGGCTCCTGCAGTCACATCCATCAATAAACCTCCTCTACCCCCTGGTATACACAGGCAGCCATTATATCAGGGGTTGGTGGGGGTCTCCAGCCCCCCAGGATACTCATACATCACATGTCCAGCACCGGCGACTCCTCAGCCACACACTCCATTACCTCCAGATATTCCAGGATATCAAACACAGAGTTGGCGTTCGCGCGGCTCTGCAGCACCTCCCCGAGCTTCGTGTCCAGCTCCTGCCTCACGGAATCCCCGTCTTTGCCCCGAACCCGGTTTCCACGCTTTCCAATGCGCGCCGCCATGTTTGTTCACGTGTATAGCATAGGAAGGCGACGCTCCTCTGATGCGCATGCGCGGGTGGTAGGCGGTGAGCGGAGGGGGAGGAGTCCTAACAGCTTGTGAGATAGAAACCCGGGTGATGGGGATGGTAGATGGAGCTGTGAGGAATAGTACACAAAGAAAATAAATAAATATATATATATATATATATATATATATATATATATATATATATATATATATATATATATATATATATATATATATTCGCACACAGAAATATATATAATATATATGAGATTAGATATGCTCTCAACGCCTGGTGCAATCTTAAAGGGGTTCTCCAGCGCTACAAAAACATGGCCTCTTTCTTCCACAGACAGCCCCGCTCTTGTCTCCAGCTTAGGTGCAGGTTTTGCTGTTCAGTTCCATTGAAGTGAATGGAGCTTTATTGCAAAACGCACCTGACCTGGAGACAAGAGTCGTGTTGTCTCTGAAAGCAAGTGGCCATGTTTTTGTAGCACTGGATAACCCCTCTAAGAGGAAGAAGTTTCACCCTTTTTGGGAAAAAAAAAAAGTATTAATTTAGGTTTATGTGCCCATATACGTTAAATAGACTGACAGCTCTTCCTTCCCCCGGACCTCCTTGTTTGTCTTGTATTCTCAGTGGAGAATGGTATAAGCCATTTCTAGATATTTACTTATTAAACCGTCTTCATTCTAAGGCTAGATAGCATGTTGTTCTATACCCCTGGTCAGACCTCCCAACCGCCCCGGCTCCCATGTGTCCCCCTCCCCCATAGGTGGACTGTCCTTAGATGTCAGTACGCCTGTGGGGCTGGGGGCAGTGTCGGTCCGGCCCCCGGCTTATTCACGCTCTCTGGGGATGTCCCGGGGATTCCCCAGCAGAGCGCGCACCTGTGAGCTCAGTGTATGCCGCCGGCCTGAACTTCCCGGAAGTACAGGCCAGCGGCATACACTGAGGTCTCTGGTGGGAGCTCTGCTGGGGAATCCCCGGGACATCCCCAGAGAGTGCAAATAAGACAGGGGCCGGACCGACATGAGAAAAGAAGAAGACAGGTGCGGCGGGGGAGCAAGGTGCTAGGTGAGTTGTGATTTGTTTGTTTTTTTGTCTCGGGGCTATATACTACTGGGGGGGGGGGGTCTATATACTACAGGGGGGAGCTCAAGGGGGTCTGTATACTACAGGGGGAGAGCGCACAGGGGGGGCTATATACTACAGGGGGAGAGGTCACAGGGGGGCTATATACTACTGGGGGGAGAGGTCACAGGGGGGCTATATATTACAGGGGGGAGAGGTCACAGGGGGGCTATATACTACAGGGGGGAGAGGTCACAGGGGGGGCTATATACTACAGGGCGGGAGGTCACAGGGGGGCTATATACTACAGGGGGAGAGCACACAGGTGGGCTATATACTACTGGGGAGAGCACACAGGTGGGCTATATACTACTGGGGGGAGCTCACAGGGGGCTATATACTACAGGGGAAGAGGTCACAGGGGGGCTATATACTACTGGGGTAGCTCAGAGGGGGCTATATACTACAGGAGAAGAGGTCACAGGGGGGCTATATACTGCTGGGGGGAGCTCACAGGGGGCTATATACTACAGGGGGAGAGTGCACAGGGGCTATATATAACTGGGGGAGAGGTCACAGGGGGGCTATATACTACAGGGGGAGAGATCACAAGGGGGCTATATACTACAGGGGTACGCACAGGGGGCTATATACTACAGGGGGAGAGGTCACAGGGGGCTATATACTACAGGGGGACTATAAACTACAGGGGGAGAGCGCACGGGGGCTATATACTACAGGGGGAGAGCTCACAGGGAGGCTATATACTACTGGGGGAGCAACAGGGGGGCCAGTTTTCCCAGTAATAAGCATCAATTCTGTATGTAAATAGTTGAACGTTTGTGAAAAGTAACAAAACACATTTCTTACTGATGTTCAGCTCGGACCTTCACCTGACAATAGACCCCGGTAAGTGGACCTTCACTAAAAGTTGTTGAGTACCCCTGTTCTATACCATCTGTCTTCCCCACACAGGAGGACTGGAGGATCACAGGAGAGCCCAGGAAGTAACTGAAATATTGGCCCTCTGGCCACCTCTGTAAGCAGTAGAAGAAAAGGGGGCCTATAGGGGATCTGGAGCATGAGCCACTTTTAACTGTCTTTGCCTCCTTACAAAGCACATATAGTTGGAAAGTAAGACAGAGCAGTAAGCCTACAGAATCCTATCCCATCACTTCCTCTTTTAGGCTGCCAGGCCACTCAATGCCTACAGCAAACACAAGGTTAGGACTAGTACAGGGCCTAATTGTACCACCACAGCAATTAGATCAATGCATTGCCGGTACGGGGAGACTTCAAAAGGGAGAATGAGTCTGAGTTGTTTTTTTATACGTGGATCCTAACTACAGGATGGGGACATAAGTAGAAAGTAGAGGCACAAGGAGAAGCCTAACTACAGCTTTGGGGACACAAATAGGATGCCTAACTACAGTACTGGGCACACAAAGAGTGGTATAAATACAGTGTGGGAACACAAAAAAAAGGTTTAGCCACAGAGTGGGGACACAAAGGGGGCATAACTACTTTGTGGCGGCATTAAGAGAGGCCTAACTACACTTTGAGGGCACATAGAGAGGACTCCGTAGAATGAGGAGACACAAAAGGGGCCTGACTGCAGTGTGAGGACAAAAGAGCTACAGCTACAGCATGGGGGTACAAAAGGGCCCTAACTTTAATGTGTGTGGCTCAGAGGCAAAACCACAGTTCATGGGCACAAAAAGGGGTCTAACTTAAGTGTGGGGACTAACTACAATGAATGGGCACACAAAAAGTGGTGACTGCAGAGATAGGGCACAAAGAGTGGGTTTAAAGGAGAAGTCCGGCAAAATTTTTATTAAAGTATTGAATTGCCCCCTAAAAGTTATATAAATTACCAATATACACACATTACGGGAAATGCTTATAAAGTGCTTTTCTCCCTGCACTTACTACTGCATCAAGGCTTCACTTCCTGGATAACATGGTGATGTCACTTCCTGGATAACATGGTGATGTCACGACCCAACATCCCAGAGGAACACTTAGGTTTTTTTATCTAAAGTGTGGGGGACACGAAGCAGCCCTTTTACTGTTTGGGTGATACTATGGATGGGGGAATTGTGTACAGGTGAGAGATCACATCTCCCATAAACCATTATGGAGTATCTTTTCATAGAGCTATTCTTATCTTGTTCTTCCTGTAAATGTATGACTAAATTCCCCTTTCAATGGGATCTGCCCATACTAAGTCCGTCCATTATGTGCTAAGGGATACATCTTACTGACAAGTGAATGATATAGTCCAGTCAGGGGCGTAGCTATCATTCACGGGGCCCCATAGCAAAAATGTTTAAGGGGCCCCCCACCCCTACGCACAACACAAAGCACTGCATATATATTATATATATATATATATATATATATATATATATATATATATATATATATATATTATATATGCTTTACTGCTGGTGCACTGATAACTCCTGACCTCTGCACGGAGCTCTGCACATTTTCCTTTCCTACTTGATTGACAGCTGGAGAAAAGAGGTCAGGGGTTATCAGTGCAGTGAAGCAGAGATCTCTGTCTTCTGCTTGTTAACCCTTTTTTTTGTGTTGCAGCATGTAAGTAAACATTACACACACTGCAGTAGATAAGGGGTTAAGCAGAAGGACACACGCTCTTACCTTCTCCCCCGGGGCCCCCCTCCTGTATGGGCCCCATAGCAACAGCCTCCTCTGCCTCTATGGTAGCTACGCCACTGAGTCCAGTTATAGGTTGTTTATATATTTTCTGGAGGAATAACAAAGGATTGAAAAAACGCAGAGTGCTAAGAAAAGATGTAGAATTATTGTGCTATCGGGAGAGGAGACAGGTTCTCTTTATGATATATCAACAAAGCAATGTGAGATTCCTTATATAATGTATTGTATAGCTTTTCTGCAGGAAATGTATTTTTTTTCTATACATGTGAAAATAGCCATACTCAATACTTTCCAATTCTTCTCATCTATAGGCCATGGCTACAGGTGTCTTCCCTGAGACCCCATGTACTCCTGTCATTTATCAGGCTCACAGTTACTTCTTCCTGAAACTTATCAAGATTCTTACCGGAACTGTACAACTCTCCCCCATAATCAGACAGGTTTGATGGAGCATTTCTAATTGAAAGCCATACAGATCCAGTGTCAGACTTCTCTAGTTGAGCATGAAGACAGATAGAAATCCAAACTGTGACACTGTGCAAAGCGACATGAAAGAACCCTTCAGAACAGGATTGTATCCGGGAGGGATTTGGGTTCGGTTTTTTTGAGACGTTTGTGGTTGACGTGACATCTTCAGCTAGACTGTGTTGTATCTAGTCTCTGGAGGAAGAACGGTTCACTAGTGTTATACCTGGAATACCATGGCCTGCCTGAGATATTTCAGCAGCTGTCTAGTCCTATCTCATAATAGGAGAAGATATTCTCATTAATATGACAGAGTAATAACCCACATCATGATGAGAACACCACGGTGCTGTTTGTTAGTTTTGCAATCAAGATCTGAGTACGCTTTATAAACTATCATTCCCATGCATGGCTGCAGAAAGACAATTCCATCCAGGCATACAATCTTTTATAAACAACCTGGTAGGTGTAAGGGCGGCAGCGCAGGATGAAAGGGGTGCTGCTGGGCATGCAGATGGAGCTTTACATAGTGAGCTGCGTGTAATTATCGAGATAAGAAAATTTCAGTGAACAATGGTATAAAATAGCAAAAGGAGTAATACTGGTAAAGCCATTTCTGCTCCTGGGCCCATGCTTCATTCATAGTAATATAGTAATAAAATAGTAACATAGTAATCACACTCACCCACTACAGGCTGCATCTATGCTCCCAGCTGGCTTCTTGTTTGCTCTTCTGGTGCTGCCTGGGCATGAGTGACCCATAGTGTCCTATTGGGTATAGATACCCTTCATGATTTTTTTCTGAAGGGTGTCCATGCCGGACAATATAGGACATGGCCTATATTTGTCCAAAATACCCTATAGGGCAGTGATTTTCAACCAGTGTGCTGCGACACATGGTCGGGTGTGCCGCGGGGAAGGTTCCCCAAACTATGGTGCCCCTGTGTTTTGTTCCCCGGCAATGCGCAGTGATCAGTGGCGGATTATAATGTGGACGGTTGCGTGGTGCGCTGCGGCGGGCCGTGATGTATGGCCGAGAAGTATGGTGGAGAGAAGCATGGGGGGGAAAGAAGCACAGGAGAGAAGCATGGGGGAGAGAAGCACAGGAGAGGAGCATGGGGGAGAGAAGCACAAGAGAGAAGCATGGGGGAGAGAAGCAGGGGGGAGAAGTATGGTGGAGAGAAGCACAGGAGAGAAGCACAGGGGGGAGAAGTAAGGTGGAGAGAAGCACAGGAGAGAAGCATGGGGGAGAGAAGCACAGGAGAGAAGCAGGGGGGAGAAGTATGGTGGAGAGAAGCACGGGGGAGAAGTATGGTGGAGAGAAGCACAGGAGAGAAGTAGGGGGGAGAAGTATGGTGGAGAGAAGCACAGGAGAGAAGCATGGGGGAGAGAAGCACAGGAGAGAAGCATGGGGGAGAGAAGCACAAAAGAGAAGCATGGGGGAGAGAAGTACAGGAGAGAAGCAGGGGGGAGAAGTATGGTGGAGAGAAGCACAGGAGAGAAGCATGGGGGAGAGAAGCATGGGGAGAGAAGCACAGGAGAGAAGCAGGGGGGAAAAGTATGGTGGAGAGAAGCACAGGAGAGAAGTAGGGGGGAGAAGTATGGTGGAGAGAAGCACAGGAGAGAAGCATGGGGGAGAGAAGCACAGGAGAGAAGCATGGGGGAGAGAAGCACAAAAGAGAAGCATGGGGGAGAGAAGTACAGGAGAGAAGCAGGGGGGAGAAGTATGGTGGAGAGAAGCACAGGAGAGAAGCATGGGGGAGAGAAGCATGGGGAGAGAAGCACAGGAGAGAAGCATGGGGGAGAAGTATGGTGGAGAGAAGCACAGGAGAGAAGCAGGGGGGAAAAGTATGGTGGAGAGAAGCACAGGAGAGAAGTAGGGGGGAGAAGTATGGTGGAGAGAAGCACAGGAGAGAAGTAGGGGGGAGAAGTATGGTGGAGAGAAGCACAGGAGAGAAGCACAGGGGGGAGAAGAAAACAGGCCCAGGTTTCACAGTGAGTATAAATACATTTAGAATCTATATTATTAACTATATGTATAATATGTACTGTTTTAGTGTCATTTTGTGCCATTTTGGCTGGTGGTGTGCCCCGGGATTTTTTAAGTATAAAAAGTGTGCCGCGGCTCAAAAAAGGTTGAAAATCACTGCTATAGGGCATCCAAAATTCCAGACAACGGATGCACATTTGAAATCTGTCCAGAATTCCGAATGCATTGCATGGCAGCATGGCCAAGTGCCGCCAGGTGCTGACGCTGGTCCTTTAACTGTATGCCTTCCTAATCTATTGTTGGATTGCTGGTCCTTTAACTAAAAGCCCTCCTAATTAGGTGCGCACACTGTTAAAAGGGTTATCCAGTGCTACAAAAACATGGCCACTTTTCCCCCTCTCTTGTCTCCAGATTGGGTGGGGTTTCAAACTCAGTTCCATTGAAGTGAATAGAGCTTAACTGTAAACCACACCTGAACTGGAGAAAAGAGAGGGGGGAAAGTGGCCATGGTTTCTGTAGTGTTGGATAATCCCTTTAAATGCAGAGACGTGTTTGACCAGGCAGGAGCCATAGGCCGCTACGCCCTCAGCACTGCGGCACACAAGTGACGTCACTTGAGTGCACGCAGAGCCAGAGGAGCAAAGGGAAAGCTGGCCGTGAGCACAAATGCAGTGCCTGCAGTGAGTGAGTATGATTTAGATTTTTTTTTCCTCCACTACTGATAGTTTCCGGACTTCCTGACCATAAAAATGGCCACGGTGGTGTGAAGGGGGCCCAATTCCAGCATTTTCTATGAATCCAACCATTAGTAATAGTATATGTTGTTGTGCACTACAGAATTTCCTTTGTTCTAAGCAGCTCATAAATACCCTATTTCCCTGAAAATAAGACCCAGAGGTTTTGCTGAATTGCTAAATATAAGGCGTCTCCCGAAGGTAAGAACTAGCAAAGCCTTTGTTTGGAAACATGGCCGCTGAACAGAACACCAGGGCATGCAGCTGCATGTAAGACATGAAGACTGTCACCTGCCACCAACTCCGATGTTCCCTTCTGTGGCTGACATTGGTAAATGTGCAGACAAGGCATCAAGAGGCTCGTCACCTGCCGCCAGATGTAGAGCTGCACACAGTCTGCCCTTATCTTATTGCCTGCCTCCATATAGTACGCTGTCCCTGCTGTGCTGTTGTGAGCTCCCCCTAGTGGTAGGAAGCCGCCATACCGTACTCTGTCCCTGCTGTGCTGTACAAGTGTGCTGTGGTGAGCTCCCTCTGGTGGCCGGAAGCCGCCATACTGTACTCTGTCCCTGCTGTGCTGTACAAGTGTGCTGTGGTGAGCTCCCCCTGGTGGCCGGAAGCCGCCATACCGTACTCTGTCCCTGCTGTGCTGTACAATTGTGCTGTGGTGAGCTCCCCCTGGTGTCCGGAAGCCACCATACCGCCCTCTGTCCTGTAAGAATGTGTTGTGGTGAGCTACCGTGGTGTCCAGAAGCCTCCATACCGTACGCTGTCTCTGCTGTGCTGTACGATTGTGTTGTGGTGAGCTCTCCCTGGTGGCCAGAAGCCGCCCTACCGTACCCTCTGTCCCTGCTGTGCATGTGAATTCTTCTTCATGGAAACATAAGACCTAGTGCATCTTTGGGAGCAAAAAAAATATAAGACACTGTATTATTTTCGGGGAAACACGGTAAGACAGCACTTCACCCCTGTCAGGTCCTTCTTGCACATAGGTGCAAACTGTAGGTTTTAACCGTATAAAAAAAAAATACATTGTGACAAATGAAGAGGTTTATAAAAAATGTACAGTTTATTACACTGGCAATGTGCTATGCGTCACTCACTATGGATCTACAGCACGTACAAATGTATTTTCATTGTATATGTACATTTTTGAACACAGTATGGTTCAAAGAAACCAAAGCTGTTAACCATTTTACTGCCAAGGGACGTATAATTTAATGCAGACATATCCAGCAGTAAAAAGGGTGACCATATTTTAATTTATCCACATATATATAGAGAGATATAAAACAAACAAACAAACAAAAAAAAACATAAAAGAAAAAAAAAACACAGACAAAGCATCACCAGATCACAGAAACTCATGCAGATACAAATAAAACGGTGGGAGAAGTCTCCTTCAGTCATACAGAATAGATTTCATTCAAGTTTCTTACCAGTTCCGCTTCTGGAACCGCATTCGTACTAATCTCTTTCACGTGATAAGAAATTCATGAGACTATAAAGTGGCACAGTAAACTCGGGAACTGCAAGTGCTTACAATGTGGTCAAACGAATACAACCTATGCCAAAAAAGTGACTGCAACAATATGCTGTCTAAAATGATAGCATAACTACACACCGACGACAAATTATACTACGCTAGGCTAAACTATACGTCCTAGTCAGATCTAACACGAACGGACATCTACTCGCTACACAACGCATTAAATATGTGCAAACATAAGACTCTAGGCTGAAATGTAAACCACAAACAAGGGAATATCTGTGGGTTTAGAAAAGGCATGATGCTAAATATTACCTATACTTACAGCACAGTGCCTGGAGCTGCTTTGGGTACGGGAAATATACACCACTTAAAGGGGTTATCCAGCGTTACAAAAACATGGCCACTTTTCCTCCTCTCTTGTCTACAGATTGGGTGGGGTTTCAAACTCAGTTCCATTGAAGTAAATGGAGCTTAATTGCAAACCGCACCTGAACTGGAGACAAGAGAGGGGGAAAGTGGCCATGTTTTTGTAGCGCTGGATAACCCCTTTAAGGCCTAATGGGTTCTGCTGAACAGCAGGAAGACGAAAGATGTGGCATGCACAGCAACACAGGAAGGTTGTGACAATAAAACATGGAAAGTCCCTAGGTGTTGCTGAAGTATGAAAAATGTCTTGTACTGTGAGCGATCCCCTTGTATCACAGCCATAGTGCTGAGGGATTCCAGGCTGGCCGGAGAAGCCATTTAGGAAAGCTGAGGAGAGTACTGGATACAGCTTTCCACTTTAAGGCTATGTTCACACAGTGTATTTTCTTTTTAACATAAATAATTAAAACAATGGCCGTTCTTGGCTTAAAATAATGCTCTGCATTGAACTGCATGAGAACAGCAGCCGTTGTTTCCCAATGGCCGCAGGAATAATTGACTAGTCAAATATTTGCGGCAGCTCATGCAGGAACAACGGCTGTTGTTCCCACTCTGTCCACACGGCCATACATTGCATGGACTTCAATGGTTAATTGTATTGCAGGCAAAGCTAAATGTGTCTGCAATCCAAATAAAATAAAAGGATGTTCGTGCGGCTGATATGGTAATATTGGCTGCAGGAACATGTCAAACTGCATTTAATCAGTGTGAACATAGCCTTAAGGGAAACTATCAGTAGGTTAGATAAAACTAACCTGCTGATAGCCTCCTATTGCGCAAAGGAGCAACGAGAAGGAAGGCATGTCTCTTACCTTCTTCCTCAATGCAGTTCCCGTGCTGTTAGCAGTATAATCCTTGGTTTGGAGCACTGCCCCGCCCCAGGGCACTCTGCAAACTTACCTTCCTCCTTGGCGCCCATGCACAATGGGAGGCTATCAGCAGGTTAGATTTGTCTAACCTGCTGATAGTTCCCCTTTAAGCAGGTCTGTCAGCAGCTTTTTACTGATGAAGGGCTGTATTACATTGCCCAATTCATAGTGTAAGGGCACGCCGATCTGCTAGATCAACACTCGCTTACAGAGCTTATTACATGACTTAACGATCCTGCAGTAAGGGCTGCACGGACATCGCTAACGCCCTTGCTGTGTATATAGAAAATAATAAAGCTATACTTTACCTCTCTGCGCTCCCCAGTGTCCTTCCGGCTTCTCTGCAGAGGTCTCTGAAGTGACAGGCCGCTCAGCCAATCACTGACTGAGACGGAACGGTGCTGCCGCCAGTGATTGACTAAATGGCCAGTCACTTCAGAGACGTCTGCGGAGAAGCCAGGAGGACACCAGGGAGCGTGGAGAGGTATAGTATAGCTTTATTATTTTCCATATACTTTCATCAGCCGTGCACCTCATATTATACAGAACTACGTGAGGTCAGCGACCAATGATTTTTGAAGTTGATGAAAGACAATGATCGGCTCCTTGGCTGATCAATGTCTTTATTACACTGGGTGATATCTACCTGAATCTGCCAGATTCGGCAGCTAATCGCTCCGTGTAAGGGCCCTATTCCACGGGACGATTATCGTTCACATAATCGTTAACGATAAACGATCCAAACGACCGCTATTACGAAAGACCTGAAACCGTTCACCCATTTACATGGAATGATAATGATTACTTATGATCGTTCTTGCGGCCGTCTTGTCGTCGCTATTGCATTCGTCACTACTGCAACGACCGAACAACTTCTTATTCAATGCGAACGAGTAACGATAAAAATAGGTCCAGGTCTTATTAAACGATCAACGATTTCTCGTTCGGTCGTTAGTCGTTAACTGCTATTCAAACAAACGATTATCGTTTAGATTCGAACGATTTAACGATAATCTGAGCGATAATTGTCTGTTGGAATAGGACCCTAAGTGTACCTTAAAGTGTACCTGTCAGCACCATTGTGCTGACTACAGTAAAGGCAATGCACAATAGAGCACATCAAAGAAGACATAAAACTCTTATTTCGATCCGTCACCCGAGTGCTGAGATATACACTTTAAATGTTTTATGCAAATTAGAAGATTAGTAACGTTCATCCCGGTCTCCTTAATAACTCCCCTATGCCCTTTCCTTAAACAGCCACTCTGTTTAGATTTATGGGCCGAGCTTTTGCAGCCCAGGGGGCTTTACCTCTAATCCTACTTGTATAAAATCTCTAAAATGTATCTCTCTTATATCTCAGCGCTGGAGCAACAGATTTAAAGGGTCCTATTATGGTGCGTTTACACAGACAGATTTATCTGACAGATCTTTGAAGCCCAAACCAGGAACAGACTATAAACAGGGATCAGGTCATAAAGGAAAGATTGGGATCTATCCTCTTTTCAAATCCATTCCTGGCTTTGGCTTCCAAAATCTGTCAGATAAATCTGTCTGTGTAAACGCAGCATAAGACAAAGCGATTTTTAACGATTATCGTTAACCTGAAATTGTTCAGCATATTACACAGAACGATAGTCGTTAGTTACGATTGTTAACTCCATCTGATCCCAGGAGATGGAACAATGTGCAATTACACTGAACGATTAGTGAACGAATGCGGAATTACAGCGAGTGATTAGCAAACGATAAATTTTAGGGTCAGATCTAAATCAACGACACACAAACGATTTTCCGATTGTTGCCTGCAATTACACAGAACGATTATCGATTAAATTATAACGATATAGCGATTTTCCACATGATAACCATCCCGTGTAAGAGGGTCCTTATATTTCCTGATTCAGGTTAAGAAGCTCTATTGTGCACTGCCTTTACTCAAAGCTGCTGACAGGTCCACTTAATGCCATAAATCAGAATGCAGTAAACTCTAAAGCTCCCCTAGTGGTGGACCATGCATCTATAGCTAAACTGGGGATTTAGAGCTTAGTGTCAGAATAATGATGCTCTGTCCCTAGTAAAACGAATATGTAATGTACCACCAGACAGAGTCCCCCCCCCTTACTGTTTTGATGTCCTCATCAAGGTATGTCTGATCCCAGGGTTTGCCTGTTTCTTGGGGGTGGGGGTTTTCAGGGTAGAAAGCTCTGGTTTTTTTTGTTTGTTTGTTTTTACAGCAGTGCGGCAGGGTGTCAATGAGGTGGGGCCTAGAGCATACACACCATAAGCTTGCTGCGCCTCTTACCCCCCCCCCCTTTCTTCTTTTTCAGCATGCTCCTGGGCTGGATCCTCAGCACACCAAAGATGGAGATCCATCCCAGGGGCATGCCAAAAAAAAAGAAGAAAGGCGGGGAGAGAAACGGTGCAGGCCTAGGGCATGGACGCTCTAAGCACCACCTCACTGACACCACACCGCACTGTATGAATTTAAAGTGTTTTTTTTACTCCGAATACTGACCCTGGGACCTGACATCTCTTGATAAGGACATCAAAGTGGTACTGGCGGTTTGGTAGCAATGCCCAGTGGTACAGACTCGCCTTAATCAGTAAAGAAATTGGGACCTAAAAAACAACAGCCATTGCTTTAAAGTAGTAAAAAGAACTGTAGCAGCCTACAAAGCTGGCTACACACGTCCAAACGTCTCACTGACAACGCTCTGTAAAACATCTTCCATCCCTAGAGCGTGGTTTGCTAAGCTGTATTTTCTGCTCAACAGCAAACAACCCAAATATTGTTATCCCTGGATCCGACTGATATTTTAGGTCATCTATGGCCGACATTACATACATCAAACCATGGAGGTCTATTGGTAAGATCAAATATTCCCAAAAGTGCACAAGTTGATTATTTAAAAAGAAGAACAAAAAAACGTGGAAATAGCAGAAACAAACAAAACATACAACGATGCGGACGTACGACTGGACTACATGAAGGATAAAAAGTGCAAAACAACAAAAAGTAACATCAGTATTTCTGCTGTAAGTCGCTATATACAGCACTCTAGTGGGATTTCACACAAAGTTTAGCATCATTCCAGAGCAGCTAATTCTCTGCACAATGTCCCGCAATGTCTTTTACCAGGCAGAGACACTGGCAATGCCATTGGATTCATACCCCGCCTGTCAAGTACCTATTTAGGAACACTGAACTTGAATGTCTCCTCCTACAAGACAGCACAAGACAAGCTGCTGCTTAAAGCTTTACTTCCGTCCATAGTCATGGATTGTGGACAAGCACTGGGAGGTGGCGAGGCTTCACTCTATGTCTTTGTTCCATTTCTTGTATCTTCCCTTTTTTTTATTTTTTCCTTGAAAACTGAAATGTTAAAACGGAAACCCAAAAAGAAATATCCCAACACTGGACGCTACTGATCAAATAAATACAAGTAAACTGCAAACTTCTTGGCTACATTTACGAATAGTCAATGTACCAAGATCCTTCCTAAATTAGAAGATGGTTTTATGCAAAATAAACAGCTAAGAACGAAAAATGCTAAAAAGTACCTAAAAAGGATAAAAAACGCTGTACGTTCTCTTTAAGACATAAGCGAAGCTGAACGGTCGGCTTTTGAATCTCTCTGCCTGCTCTGTGGAGAAGATGGATACAGCCTGAGGACTGCATGGAAAACATGGATACATAGGCTATATTCACACAAAGTATATTTTCGTAAAACCATGGCCATTGTGCAATGGCCGTGATTTGTACGAAAATATACGTGCAATTGCTGCCTATAGAATCCCGGCTGGAGCGTATACACATAGTATACGCTCCGGCTGGGATCCCTAGTGGTGCCGCAAACAACTGACATGTCAGTTTTCTGCGGCTGCTATTTATTGAATAGCGGCCACAGAAAAACCTGTCAGTGCACATTACGGAGCGTGCGGCTCAGGCCGGATGCTCCATTGTCTGTTCTGGAGACTTCTGATGCGGGCGCACATGGATGTGCCCACATCAGAATTCTGCAGCTGCAAAGATCATCTGGCCGGTACTGCAGTACTGGCCGGGATGATCTTTTCAGAGACTGGCCGTTCAGTGACCCGGCTGGGTCACAGAAGGGCTGGTCTCTTACTGTGTGTTCACATAGCCTAAGGCTGGAGCGGGCAGATAGCGGGATTCAAAAGGCTCGTACATACCTTAAGGCTCGTTCAGCTTCGTACGTACCTTAAGGGGTTATCCAGTGTTAGAAAAACATGGCCACTTTCTTCCAGAGCCAACACGACTCTTGTCTCCAGTTCAGATGTGGTTTTGCAGTTAAGCTCCATTCACTTCAATGGAACAGAGTTGCAAAACCTGCACCCAAACTAGAGACAAGAGCGGTGCTGTCTCCTGGAAGATAGTGGCCCTGTTTTTCTAACGCCGGATAACCCTCTTTAACAAAGCCGGCTTCGCCCATCTCTAGTTCCCTTACATTCCTTTTCGTCTGAGAACCATCTTGCTTCTCATCTTTTGTGAATGGAGCAGGACTGGCACAGCTTCTCTTCATTTCCCTTTTCTTCATATTTTTCACAGTTTCTAAACTTCAATAATATCAACAGATAATTGAAATATTTTCCAGGATATGAAAAAAAAAAATGACAATACTAGAAGTTACTGACAGGTGCTTAGTGTGAGAAATCATCTGAAGGTGCGCGCTCCTGTACTTTCCTGCCGGCTTCTCAGCTAGGCTTAGTCGGAGCTTTGATGCGGACGGTAGATGCTCTGACTTGCAGCTTTGCCTGCTGATTCTGGGCATCTGCAGCTGCCGATGTTGGCGCTGGGCTCTGGTTAGATGGGGTCTGCAGTTGCGGTGATGCCGCTGTCACCACTTGCTGCTGCTGGAGGATTTTCTGCTGCACCACTTGGGCGGCCGTGGACCCAGCTGGTAACACTTGAACCTGTTGCTGACCTGCTGCAGTGGCCTGGGTCAGTGTAACAGTCTGTGACTGGACCTAAAATAAAGATTAGATAACACAATTAAAATACATTCTAGTTATTTCCCTTTATATCATTTTTTCAATTCACTAAGAATAAGAACATGCAGACACGCTCTAAATGTTGTGACGCATAGTAAAATGCAGAAATGTGCACATGATGGAAAACCCACTAACCTGCTGAGTGGCCGCTACCATCTGCTGGATATTAGCCGCGGCGGCCTGCTGTTGGAGCACCTGTGGGAGCTTTGCAACCTTGAGGAAATGAGCAGATGATGAAGCGATGAAATGATCTCTTTATTAATATTAGAAAGGAAGTAAGAGGATAAAATATGGCAAATCAACAGATTTTGCCAACAATAAATTCTTGTTTAGCTGGTTAAAGGGGTACTCTAAGTCATATCTTAAAGTGTCACTGTCATCTAATTTTTTTTTTGCAGAAATCAACAGTACAGGTGATTTTAAGAAACATTGTTTTTGGGTTTATTAGCCGAAAAATGCATTTTTAGCATGAAAAAGCAGTTTGAAGCTCTCCCCCGTCTTCATGATTGTCTATGGAGAGGGGAGGGGTGAAGGGAGAAGAGTCACCAAAACAGGACAACAAAGAGTTAATTTACAGCTACATCTGCAGGCTATCACCTCTGAAGTCAGCACTGACCTCTCTGACCTCTGAATACCGACTTTCACACAGGTCCTGCTGTGTAATCCTATGTTCTCTGCTGCCGACTAATCTCCCTCCTCCCCCCTCCCCTCTCCATAGGTTAGACAGGGCCCGACTAATGTAAAAGAGTCGAGATTTCCTGATAATGAGCAGTGAATGAGAGAGGAGGAGGGGGAGGGGGCTAGGAAAAGTCTTTTTGAATACAGATAATGACATATTTGCCTAATAAACCCAAATACAAAGTTTCTTAAAATCACCTGGACTATTGATTTCTGCAAAAAACAAACAAACAAAAAAACGACAGTGACACTTTAAGTCACAGATCACGGGGTCCCAGAGGTTGATTCTCCCCCCCCAAGAACCCAGGTCTTGAAACAGAGCAGTGAGCCTACACCACCGCTCCATTCACTGTCTAGGGAACCACAAAGATGGCAACCCGACACAAATTCCCTTTCCTGTGGACAGAAAATACGCTTTTTAATACTTGAAATACCCCTTTAATGATTATAACAAGTATTGCTGAGTATTGATCCTACAGATGCTCCAACAGCTGTCCGTATTTTTTGTGGATCAGTAAAAGTGTAAAGTATTTGTAAAAAAGGAGGAATGGTCAGAATGGCTACACTAGCTAGAATTGTGGATCCCATATAAATTTATTGGTGTGTCTGTGCCATAACTACGGTCCGCACTAGGCCTTTCCCCTTTTTTCTGCAGCACAGATCTGCAACATTTGCGGACGTGTAAATGTAGCCTTATTTGTTCCTTTAACATTTCCATCACGCTTCCCCTTCCATTCTTTCCTCCAGACTATGCAGATATTATGATATATCTTATGATTGAGACATTTACATAGCCTGTAGTGATTAGTCATGTAATACATAGAAGGGCCAAAAACAGAAAATTACTGCAGCAAAGTGCAAGTGTCATATAGCGTTTTAATTATTATTCCTATTATTTTTTTTTTAAATGAGGTTCTTAGCACACCGTTTGATTAAACAAAATGTACCAATTCACTGTGTTAAGGTGTTAGTGTGAATGTGCGGGCTTTTAATTGCTTTGTTATGCAAAGAGGCCGCCATCTTGGGACGGTTAAGTCACTCTTCAGGAGCCCAGCCTGACTGCTCCAGCCCTCCCTCATGCCGCCCCCCCCCCTTCAGCGCATCATCAGCTGCGATTGGCTGAGAATAACAGAGGGCATCTAGGGCTACACCCAATCAAAAGGCTGCCGGAGCGCGTGATTGGATGTAGCCCCAGACATCTTCGGTTATGTTCAGCCAATTGCGGCTGAGCAGCGGATGAGGTGCTGGAAGGGGTCCGCCATGAGGGAGGGCTGGAGCAGTCAGGCCGCTCTCCTAAAGATTGACATAATCGTCCCAAGATGGCGGCCGGGACGGAAGGGGTCGACAGTGATTACATGAGTATACAGTATTAAACTTCCGGTCAAGTGCCGGGGGGTGAAAACACGGGGAAGGGGGTCATTCACATAAATAACACACATTACAATGTTGTATAACTTTGTAATGTGTGTTATTTAGTGAAAAAAATTTTTTCACCGCACTACCCCTTTAATGATGTCCATGTATTATATTACGATTTATAGAAAGGGGTATCCCCTCCCCTCTGTGACGCGCCCCCGATAGAATGATGAATTATGGCCCTAAGTTTATATTTACAATGCTGAATACATTACCATAGGGATCAGCACTACCATGTAATATAAATGGCTAAAAAGACATCTTTGAGTATGTTTTCATGCACTTAACTGTGAAATGGAAAAAAAAAAAAAACATGACATGAATGGGTAGGCTGCCACTTATGCCTGCGTGTAGGTAAGCAGTAGTTACCTGTACCTGAATCTGCGCCTGCACTTGTTGGGCACCGGGCGATTTCTGAGTCTGAGCGATAGGAGTGGTGAGGAACTGGGTTTTAATGGCTGGCTGAGCGGCATAGGTTAACTTCTGCTGCTGGGCCTGCTGCTGTTGTTGTTGCTGGGCCTGGACAGTGACCTGTTGAGTCATCTGCTAAAAAGTACAAAAGACAATGGGGGAGATTTATCAAACATGATGTAAAGTGAAACTGGCTCAGTTGCCCCTAGCAACCAATCAGATTCCACCTTTCATTCCTCACAGACTCTTTGGAAAATGAAAGGTGGAATCTGATTGGTTGCTAGGGGCAACTGAGACAGTTTCACTTTACACCATGTTTGATAAATCTCCCCCAATGTTACTGACAAATACTGAGACTTTTATAATAGTTAATGTGCATGAACACTGGCTGAAAAGGCTTTTCTCATCACACGGAACAATGATTACCTGGACCCCACAATCTGAAAACTGAAGGGGCTTCTATGCAGTGTCCCCTTTAAAGTTTTCCCTGTACTATGGCGCTCCCTGCCTCCGCATTTACATGACCTTTCCTGCAGTTCATAGCACAGATGGCAGATGGCAGGGAATTCCACTGGGCACACTGCGCTTAAAGGGGTTGTTCACCAAAAAATGTCTTTTAAATCAAGTGCTAGAGATTTGTAATTTACTTTGATTAAAAAAAAAATCTCAAATCTCCCAGTACTTATCGGCTGCTGTATGTCCTGCAGGTAGTGGTGTATTCCTTTAAGTCTGACACAGTGCTCTCTGCTGCCTCCTCTGCCCATGTCAGGAACTGTCCAGAGCAGTAAAATCCCCATAGGAAACCTCTCCTGCTCCTCAGACTGGAAAAAAATACCACTTTCTGCAGGACATACTGAGATTTTGTAATAAAAGTAAATTACAAATCTCTGCCACTTTCTGGCACCAGTTGATTTGAAGGGAAAAAATTTTGGTGAACAACCCCTTTAAACAGTGCTGTTCTTTGAGTCTATGAATTATTGGGGGTTCCAGTCGGCAGGTTTCCCCAAACAATAAAAAAAAAACGGCAAGAAAAATGGTCTACAACTATTTAACCCCTTAGGGACCAAGCCTGTTTCGGCCTTAATGACCAGGCTCATTTTTCAAAATCTGACCTGTCTCACTTTATGCGCTTATAGCTCAGTGATGCTTTAACGTATGCTAGCGATTCTGAGATAGTTTTTTCGTAACATATGGTACTTTATGTTAGTGGCAAAATTTGGTCACTGTCTTGTGTGTTTTTTGTGAAAAACATCAAAATATAATGAAAAATTAGAAAATTTTGCACTTTACGAACTTTGAAATTTTTTGCTTCTAAAAAAAAAAAAGGCACATGACAAAAATTAGTTAGTAAGTCACATTATCAATATGTCCTCTTTATTCTGGCTTCATTTTGTAAACATATTTCACTGTTTTAGGGTGTTACGGGGCTTAGAAATGTATCAGCAAATTATCAAATTTTCATCAAATTTCCAAAACTGATTTTTTTAGGGACCAGTTCTTTTTTTAAGTTGATTTAGGAGGCTTGTATGCTGGAAACCCCCATAAGTGACCCCATTTTGGAAACTAGACACCTTAAAGAATTAATCTAGGGGTATAATGAGCATTTTAACCCTACAGTGGCTGGAGGAAAGTATTCACAATTAGGCCGGAAAAAAATGGAAAATAGAAATTTTCCAATAATATATTTGTTAAGATTAAAGTATCTCATTTTCATAATAAACATGAGAGAAAATGCACCCCAAATTTTGTAACGCAGGTTTTCCTGAGTACAATGGTACCCCATATGTGGGCATAAACCACTGTATGGGCACACAGCAGGGCTCAGAAGGGAAGGAGCGCCAATTAGCATTTCCAGTTCAGATTTTGCTGAAGAAGTTTCTGAGCGCCAGGTGCCTTTGCAGAGCCCCTGTAGTGTCAGAAGAATAGAACCCCCCCAAAAGTCACCCCATTTTGGAAAGAACACCCCTCAAGGAATTCATCTTGGGGTGTGGTGAGCATTTTGACCCCACAGGTATTGGAGGAAAGTATTCAAAACTAGACTGTAAAAATGAAAAAAATTGAATTTTTCCAATAACATGTTTGTTTGGTTTGAAATTTTTCAATTTCACTAGGAACAGGGGAGAAAAAGCACCCCAACATTTGTAACGAAGGTTCTCCTGAGTAGAACGGTACCCCATATGTGGGCATAAACCACTGTATGGGCACACAGCAGGGCTCAGAAGAGAAGGAGTGTCATTTTAGTTACAGGCAATATGTGGGTGTTAACTGGTTACCTGGGGTGGTAATGGACAATCTCGGGGTGTTTACTGGCTATCTGAGGTGGCAACAGGCAATCTGGTGGGGTTATGGGCAATCTGGGGTGGTCACGAGCAGTCTGTGCCAATCTGGGGTGGTTACGGTCAATCTGGGGTGGTTACGGTCAATCTGGGGTGGTCACGGGGAATCTGGGGGTGTTTACTGGCTGTATGGGGTGGTTATGGGGTGTTTACTGGCTATCTGGGGTGGTGACGGGCAATCTGGGCTGGTTGCGAGCAATCTGGGGTGGTTACAGGCAATTTGTGGTAGTTACAGGCAGTATGTGGCAATCTGTGGTGGTTACGGGCTATCTCGAATGGTTATGGGCTATCTGGGGGAGATTACGGGCAATCAGGGGGAGATTACGGGCAATCTGGGGGAGATTACGGGCAATCTGGGGGAGATTACGGGCAATCTGGGGGAGATTACGGGCAATCTGGGGGAGATTACGGGCAATCTGGGGGAGATTACGGGCAATCTGGGGGAAGATTACGGGCAATCTGGGGGAGATTACGGGCAATCTGGGGGAGATTACGGGCAATCTGGGGAGATTACGGGCAATCTGGGGAGATTACGGGCAATCTGGGGAGATTACGGGCAATCTGGGGAGATTACGGGCAATCTGGGGTAGTGACAGGCAGTCTGGGGTAGTGACAGGCAATCTGGGGTAGTGACAGGCAATCTGGGGTGGTGACGGGCAATCTGGGGTGGTGGCAGGCAATCTGGGGTGGTTATGGGCTGTCTGGGATGGTTATGGGCTGTCTGGGATGGTTATGGGCTGTCTGGGGTGGATACGGGCAATCTGGAGTGGATACGGGCAATCTGGGGAGATTACGGACAATCTGGGGAGATTACAGGCAATCTAGGGTGGTTACTGGCAATCTGGGGTGGTTACGGGCAATCTGGGGTGGTGACGGGCAATCTGGGGTGGTTACAGGTAATCTGGGGTGGTTACAAGTAATCCAGGGTGGTTACGGGTAATCCAGGGCACTTGACTTCGGTGACAGGCGTAAAAAAGTGCCGGAACCATTTGGAACAAGCGATCAGTGGTATATAGTATATACTGCTGATCACTTGTACTGGGACCACACCGGGTGGTCACCGATCATTGCCCCATGCTCTCCGCCACCTCCGGTGGTGGAGAGAATGAAGCTTTCATCATTTTTAGGAATCCATCACTGTGAACAGAGTCTGTTCACAGAGATGGCGGCGGCCATCTTGGATCAGATGGCCGCCCTGGGAGGGGAGGGTCAGTGACCAGGTCACTAGGGTTAATTCTGGGGACAGGGGGGGGGACATGTTCTCATCTCTCACTGTGGATTCACGGTGAGAAGAGATGAAAGCGTTCAGCTGCGCTGGCAATGTCTGTTACCGGTGGCCGCCGTTATACTGGTAATAACGGCGATCGCCGGTGAGGGGACTGGCCAGGACTGACCCCACACTCTGCCGCAACCCCTCAGCTACCTCCGGTAGCTGAGAGGAGTGGGCTGCGGGCATTACCGATGCCGCTGCACTATTCTGCACCATCGCCATAAAGAGCTGATGGCAGCAGAATAGAGCCCATTAGTGATCGTCGTAAAAATCCGTATCAGCGGTCACTAATAACATAATACATATATTCTCTGGGTCGGTACGGTTACGGCGATACCACATTTGTATAGGTTTTTTTAACTATTATCACTTTGGCGCAATAGAAACCATCTTCCTAGCAAAAACCCACAAAAACTGTCGCCGCATTGCAAGATCCATAGCGTTCTCATCTTTTGCGCGACAGAGCTGGTTTTGGGCTTATTTTTTGCGGGAAGATCTGTAGTTTCTATTGATACCAAGTTTTATATGTATATGACTTTTTGATCTCTTTTATGACGTATTTTCTAAAGTGGATTGATAAAATACAGCTATTCTGGTACTGTTTTTTTATATTTTTTTTACAGCGTGTGTCGTGCGATATAATTATTGATATAGTTTTATAGATTGGGTCGTTACGGACGTGGCGATACCAAATATGTATAGGATTTGTGTTTTTGATCACTTTTATGTCACGTTTTATTGGGTATGGGGAATGTAATGCATCTTTATTATTGGGGGGGGGCTGGGGGGGGCTGTGTTGTGTTTGGTGCACACTTTTTTTTCACTTTTTTTTACTTTTACACTAGTGTACATTACTGTACACTAGTGTAAAATACTTTGATCACTGATACAATACATTGCAGTACCTGATGTACTGCAATGTATTGTATCATGCCTCATGCTGACAGGCAATAGCCACGGCCACCCCTGTCAGCATCAGGCATCTCCATGGTGACCCCGGGGACCTTCATTAGGACCCCGGGATCACCATGGAGACATCGGGACCCCGGACGGCGCCGCGGGACATCGCGATCACGGAAGTGGACCTGCGGCGCCGTCCGGGATCCACGGGGACCCGTTAGATGCCGCTGTCACGCTTTGACAGCGGCATTTAACGGGTTAAACTGCCCGGAGCGGAGAATCCTCCGCTCCGGGCAGTTACAGGAGGGTGTCAGCGGTCATACTGACCGCTAATCACCCGTCCTGCAGCCGCCGGCGGGCGGTAATTTATTCCGATGCGCCCGCCGTTAAAAGGCGTACGCATCGGAATAAAGCCCATTAGTGGCCGCCGTGAATATGCGTGCGGCGGTCACTAAGGGGTTAATTGTGTTGAAACCAAAATATGGTTATAAGTAGTTAAAGTTCTTACCTTCTGCTGCTGTACGGAGGTCTGTCCTGCAGAGGCCCCAGACTGCAAGGCTTTTTGTTGCTGCTGTTGCTGCTTTAATTTCAGGAGCTGCTGTACATTCAATGGCTGAGCGACCACAGTCTGCCCACCTATAGGACAAAAGCACAGCTCTAACTTTGTGTCTATATTACCCTTAGGGCCCTATTACATGGGACAATTATCGTGCGAAAAATCGCTATATGGTTCGAATTTAAACAATAATCGCTCTGTGTAATTGCAGGCAACGATTGAAAAATTGTTCCAATGTGGTTGATCGTTTATTTAGATCTGAACCTAAAATTATCGTTAATCGTTCGCTGTAATTCCACATTCGTTCGCTCAAGTTCCGCATTTTTTCACTAATCGTTCGGTGTAATTGCACATTGTTCATTATTATGCCAGGATCAGAAGGAGTAAATGATCATAGTAACGATCGCAATAACAGTCATAGTAACCATCGTAACTAACGACCATCGTTCTGTGTAATATGGTAAACGATTTCAGGTAAACGATCTCGTTTGCAAATGTTTATCGTTAGTCGTTTATCGTTGAAAATCGCTTTGTGTAATAGCACCGTTAGGCTGAGTTCACACTATGTTTTTGCTATCCGTTTTATTTTCCGTTTCTGCAAAAAATGGATGAAAAAACGGATGTAAAACGTATGTATTTGTGTGTATCCGTTTTCATCCGTTTTTCCATTGACTTCCATTATATAAAAAAAAAAAACGGATCAAAACAGATCGGTTTTTTTAATGGACACAAAAATGAGGTTGACTACGTTTATGTGTACATAAAAAAAATGGATCCGTTTTTTTTTTTTTATTATGGAAGTCAATGGAAAAATGGATCAAAACGGATGCACACAAAGGCATACTTTTTTTTTTGTTGCAAAAAACGGATGAAAAAACGGATTGTAAAAACATAGTGTGAACCCAGCCTAACATCATTGGCAGTGCTATTCTTCTCATTACAAGTCAGCGGCATATTTCTTTGTGTACTATGATGCTAGTGTGTATAGAGCCTTATTTAGTTTCATTCCCAGTATCCGCTGTGATATTGGATTGACTATAAAGGGGACACTAAAACAAATTTTTAAATGATTGTTATGATCCATTAATATAAAAGCTAGACAGAATACCTGCAGCTTTTGGGGGTTGACCAATAGCAACGCTGATTCCAGCCACTGTGACAGGTAGCGTGGTCACACCTGTGGATGACACAACGGCCGACACCACTGGAGGCTTCGCTAGCGCCACTTGCGCAGTTTGCCCTGGTTGGGTCTGAATTTGCCCCTGGGCCTGAAGCTGAAAAGGTAAGTGAAATGTAAGTAGACATAAAGTGTAACATACAGAAGAAAAGAAAATAAGCTACATAGATCTCATTGGAAAAAAAACGTACAAATGCACAAAACATTTTATTATAATTTATGACTGACATTTGGCAAGTGACTCCTATACGAGCCCTCAGCTGTATCCACATCACCAGGGTAAGTGAATAACATTGATCATCACTAGAGATGAGTGAAAAATGAAATATTCGAATATTAGAAATTCGATTAGAATAGCCCCAGATATTCGATCGAATATCGAATCCCATTATAGTCTATGGAAGAAAAATACTCGGGACTTTAAAATCAATATTCGACCACCAAGTGTCACCAAGTGCACAATGAAACCTCAGGAAATGATGCCAACACCTCTGGAATGCATCTGGGACAGCAGGGGAAGCATGCCAGGGTACATCTAACTTTTGGGGGTCCCTTCCTACCCTATTACACTGGACGATTATCGTTTGCTAACTATTGTTCGCTAATCGTTTGCTCAAATTCCGCATTTGTTCACTAATCGTTCAGTGTAATTGCACATTGTTTATTGCTTTGCTGTGATCAGATGGAGTAGTTACGCTCGCAATAACAATCGGAACTAACGACCATCATTCTGTGTAATATGGTGAACGATTTCAGGTTAACGATAAACAATCTTCTTTGCAATCGTTTATCGGTAAACATTAAAAATCGCTTCGTCTAATAGGACCCTGAACACACTGTCTCACAACAGCTTGTAAATCTCAGTTTTTTTTTTTTATAGTTTTAGCCCTAACAAGGGCTTTTGGGGGTCCCTTCCTACCTTACTTCATCTAAAAGCTTTCTCTCCCTGGTATACAGCCTCTCCCTCCCTGGCTCCAACCAGCAAGTGACACAAATCTGAAATCCCCTATTGGTATACTCAGGAGGTCACATGGTTTAGCCAGCCAATCACAGTTAAAGCTTTTTTTAAAAGGCCTGCCTATTCCTAGTGCCTGTCCCTCCCCCTGCATGTTTATTGGCTGGAAAAAGCACCAGGGGGGTGGGAGGGTCAATCGATTTTTTACTGATAGCTTGAATAACGTAGTATTCGATCGAATACTATTCGCTCATCACTAATGATCACATGACAATGGCTCCTGTCACAAGGTGGGGGGATATATTAGGCAGCGAGTGAACAGTCACTTCTTCATATAAAGTGTTGGAAGTGGGAAGAATGGTCAAGCATAGAGCTGGAGAACACTAAAAAGCAAGACATTTATTTAAAAGGAGAAAAAAAAAAATCACAGGCCGGCAGGGGTATAGGGGAACATAATCAGGAAGGTAAGTATACTTACCCGTCCCAGTGTCCTCATAGCACTGCTCTCACCACTCTCTTACAGCCACCAGATGTAATTTTCAGCCTGTTTCCTGGTAAGTCACAGATCCTGCCGCTTCAATGTAACGGCCCGGCTGATGGATTGCTCGCTCAGCCAATCAGTGACTGCACCAGTGTCCCGCCCCAGTCACAATAACTGAGCAGGCAATTCATCAGTTGGGTAAGTGACACTGCACCAACAGGAGCTTCAGGACGCCAGTGGCTGTCAGAGATTGGTAAAGTGGTGCTGCGGGGCACAGAGATGGGTAAGTATACATTCTTTATTATTTTTCTGCACCCCCTGCCTGTGATTTTTTATTTTTGCGGGACTTTAACTGATGAAGGTGACAACAAACATTGTTATGCTTTAAGGAGTAGTTCACAAAAAAAAATCTTAATTCTGGTGCCAGAAAGTGCCAGAGATTTGTAATTTACTTCTATTAAAAATTCTCAAATCTTCCAGTACTTATAAGCTGCTGTATGTCCTGTAGAAAATGGTATTCTCTTCATTCAATCTGGAGGGGTTTTCTATGGGGATTTGCTACTGCTCTGGACTGTTCATGTCAGCAGAGAGCATTGTACACCACTAATCCACCAATTCCTGTAGGACATACAGCAGCTGATAAGTACTAGAAGACCGGAGATTTTTTTAATAGAAGCAAATTACACATTTCTGGCACTTGCTGGGATCAGTTGATTTGAAAGAATTTTTTTGGAGAACTACCCCTTTAATGTTCTGTACCTGGCTGCAAAAATAGGTTGGAAGCGCTGCGGAATCTGGTGAAATCGGATTCTGGCTATACAAATAATTATTATTATTATTGGTTGTTATTAACAGCTGACTTGTGGGCAGAGTCCTATCAGAATAGAGGCAAAGGCTAGAACTACTATACATGGATTCAGAAGTGCTTATGTCTAAATATAGCAGAGAGATTATGATTGAGGACTGTTTTAGTTTCAGCAACCCTCAGAAGTACCAGTGTTGTACAAGCAGTGGTGGTGTAGCTACCATAGAGGCAGGGTAGGCAGTTGCTATGGGGCCCATTCAGGAGGGGGGGCCGGGGGGGAAGGTAAGAGTGTGTGTCCTTCTGCTTAACCCCTTATGTACTGCAAAGTGTAAGTGACCCAGTGTTTACTTACATGCTGCAACACAAAAAAGTTAACAAGGTTAACTAGCAGGAGACAGAGATCTCTGCTTCACTGCTCCGATAACCCCTGACCTCTGTTCTCCAGCTGCTGCAATCAAGTAGGAAAGGAAAATGTGCAGAGCTCCCTGCAGAGGTCAGGGGGTTATCAGTGCACCAGCAGTAAAGCAGATATCTCTTTGTCTTCTGAACATTGGGTCACTTACACACACAAATGCAGCACATAAGGGGTTAAGCAAAAACAGTGGACTGTCATAGCAAGCAGCCATTGGCTCTCTGCTCTGCCAGTCATTCTTGTGGCTGCAGCCAGGCTTCTGTCTCTGGCCGCAAGAGATGGGGAGGGGAGCCCCTTAAAATTTTTTGCTATGGGGCCCCCAGAATTCTAGCTACACCCCAGTGTACAAGTGCAGAAAAGAGTTGAACCTTTGAGATATTCTTTCCTAACAGCTGGAACCTACCAGGCGAGCCACATGCAGATTAGTGACAGCTCCTGTGAGGACGGCTCCCGCTCTTGGTGCAGTGACTGCAGTCAGCTGCTGGGCCTGTTGCTGTGGTGGCGCTGGCTGCGGCTGCTGCTGCCCCTGAGCTGGTGCTGGCTGTGCAGCTCCTTGCGGAGGCGTTTGCTGCTGTTGTTGCTGAGCTACTGCCTGGGGTGTCTGTTGTGGAAGTTGCATTTTCTGCTTTTGCAGCTTGAGTAGTTGTTCCTATTTCCAGTAAAAGAATACATAATGAATATCCGATAACCACTGATGAGATATAGCAAATAAGAACAACCAGTCGCCGACCTACCTGCGATAATTTACCAACAGCTTTTATCTGCCCCGGGGACTGTGCCTGAGCCTGGATCTGGGGCACCTGTACCTGGGCAGCTTGCTGTTGTCGAAGAAGCTGGAACTGAGCTGGAGTAATGGTTTTACTGGCAAGCTGAACCCCGGCTGTTGTAGCTGGAAAGGAAACAGACACAAAAATAAGACAAGAAAAATCTTTATTGTGCAAAGCAACCAACATATAAGAAGAAAACAACAACAACAAAAAGTCTAAAATGATTCAATACCTGTTGTCACCTGAGTAACAATGGACCTGGCCTGTGTCTGGACAGGGGTGATACTGCTGCACACCACAGTCCCACCAGTCACTGGGGTTACTGCTCGGACGCCTTGATTTGTTGCTATTGTCACCATCTCTGTAGGTGTCGCTGAGGTGGCCACTGCTCTTTGCTGAGCATGGACGACCTGTGCTGTCCCACCAGGAGCCTAAAAGAAATTAATTTTATTAATAGCAGTCAAAATAAAAAAAGCTTACAATAACAAGGAGGAATGCTCTGAGAATTATATCGAGCTTCTGTGTTGGCAAAGACTTCAGAAGAGAAGGATTTAGTAGTAGCGACTTCTCACCTGTGCAGCCAGGCAGTGGAAAAGCAAATCGTATACTGGGCTGTATATATATATATATTGGTATGCTGGGCTGTATATATAATAGTATGCTGGGCTAAAAAAATATATATAATGGTGATGGTATTCTGGGTTGTATATTGGTATGCTGGGCTGTATATATAATAGTATGCTGGGCTAAATAGATATATATAATGGTAATGGTATGCTGGGCTGTGTATATATATATATATAAATAATGGTATGCTGGGCTGTATATATATATAATGGTATGCTGGGCTGTATATATAATGGTATGCTGGGCTGTATATATAATAGTATGCTGGGCTAAATAAATATATATAATGGTAATGGTATGCTGGGCTGTATATATAATAGTATGCTGGGCTAAATAGATATATATAATGGTAATGGTATGCTGGGCTGTGTATATATATATATATATAAATAATGTTATGCTGGGCTGTATATATATAATGGTATGCTGGGCTGTATATATAATGGTATGCTGGGCTGTATATATATAATGGTATGCTGGGCTGTATATATTTAATAGTATGCGGAGCTGTGTATATATATAATAGTATGCTGAGCTGTGTATATATAATGGATTGCTGGGCTGTATATATATAATGGTATGCTGGGCTGTATATATAATGATGTGATGGGCTGTATAGATAGAGGTATAACTAGTAGGAAGAGGGAGATTATGATCCCACTGTATAGAGCTCTAGTGACATCACATCTGGAATACTGTGTCCAGTTCTGGAGACGTCACCTACAAAAAGATGTTGATAAAATAGAACGGGTCCAAAGACGGCTACAAAAATGGTGGAGGGTGTGAGGGATAAACCATATCAGGAAAGACTTAAGGATTTAAATCTGTATAGTCTGGAGGAAAGAAGGGAAGGGGGGCATGTTCCAAACCTTTAAATATGTTGAGGGACTAAATAAGGTTCAAGAGGGAAGTGTGTTTTAAAATAAAAAACAAACTGAACTCAAGAACCAGGTTCGTTGGGGGAAAGATCAGAAGCAACATGAGAAAATCTTACTTTACTGAAAGAGTAGTAGATGTTTGGGACAAACTTCCAGCAGATGTGGTTGGTAAATCTACAGTAAGTGAATGTAAACCTGCCTGGGATATACATATATCTGTCCTAAGATAATAAGAAGGGAAATACTAGATGGACCCAGTGGTCTTTTTCTGCCGACAATCTTCTATGTTTCTAAGCCGCTCACATTCTGAACAGAGGATAACTCTATGGTGATGCGTTTTTACGCTTTTTGAGAAAGAAGGTTCGGAGCCTTTGAGTTATTTCTCGGTTTGTCTTCGCTGTACAGAGCTCAAGGCCTTTGCATATGTAAAAAGGCGATTTTAGGTAAAATTCCAGATTGTAACAAGAAACCTAAGTAGTTTATGCTTCTCCGGTGAATATTTAGGAAGGTATTACGCTATACTTACAGTCAGTGTGCCTGGAATAACAGGAGATGCCAGTCTCTTATTGATAGGTTGGAAGGTGGCAGAAGGGACACCCGCCACAGTATTGACAATGACATTTCCGCTAACCGCAGCTGTCAATAAGATAGCATGTATTACACAGAGAAGAGACACATCTGAGAAGGAAGGCTTATGATGATTTGTAGCTAGCATATGCTATAACAATACACTAGAGCTAATATCCTCACCAATCCTGAGAATGAATAAGCAGAGGTCCCGTCAGCTTTCCTCCAGCACAGCAGCCCTCCCAGCCACCCACTGAGCAGGAAACTGCAACACAGACCTCGCTATTTAAGTGAATGGAGCCACATAGCAGTTCCCTGCACAGTGGGTGACTGAGCTGCTATTCCTAACTAGTGCTGTGACAATAAGCTGATAGCAAAGTTATTTTTTTCTTGTGGTCTCCCAACGAATAGTTGTTACCTGTGTGGAAGTGTTTAATTTCGTTGTAGCGCCACCACTTGTAAAGTTAATTTTAACATGGTGCCTGTTCGAACCACTCTGTAACTTTGCTCCAGAGAGAAGGAGCCTGTACAAGGGACCGCCTTATATTGAATAACAATTCCCTTTGATAAAGTGGACAATCCCTTTAAATGCAAATTTATTATTGTGCTTTATGGACCAACAAAGAGGTTTACACAATGCCTGCACAACAAATAGTAAAAATTGTGAAGAACACCTTCTGTACACCCCCTTCCCACGCTGATCACTAAGCTAGCAGAGGACAGTGGTAAAGGGATAATTATTAGCCAGGAGCATTGCTAGAAACCCATGTAAAAGTGACAGCAATCGGCCAAGGAGCGGGAAAGTGGCCAATCCTCAGCTGATCACATATGTTGGACTGTGGCAAGATTTATCGCTATCGGCCAAACATCTCCCTGTGTAGACAGAAGATGTGCAGTCGATAGCAGAAGGAAACTGACAGCACAGATGTGTATATATCCGTGTAGTCAGTTTCCAGGTCACACAAGCAGTACATACTTACCTAGTGCGCTGCTGTGTGATCCGGCATACCGCTTTCCTGTCCTGCTCTTTAGCCACCGCTGTATCTTCAGTCCGCCACCTGCTCCAGAATGATTGAGAGCCGGAGGAGGCAGGGCAGCCTAAAGATACAATGGCGGCCAGAGAGTGGAACGGGAAAGATTGTTGCTGTCAGTTTCCATGGCCGCACAAACAATGCATAGATTGTTCGTGCAGCCCAGAAGCTCGATTAATTGTGCTGTAAAGGCACTGCAAACAAGCGCCTATCTTACTGATCGGCACCCATTTGCTGCCAAGAAATCTATTTGTATAAAAGGACCCTAAGGCAGGATTATCACTGGCAGGGACTGGTACACATAGGAAGGAGGAGGAGGGCATACTTTAACTGGCACATGTGCAGCACAATTTTGTAAAAAAAGAGTAGGGTCCCTTTAAATTTAGTTGTAAGACACTACTATATAACGAGGTAACTTACCAGCTGGTATGCTTGCCCCTGTTACTGCTGTCTTAATGGTTCCAGCCTGTAAAAAACACAAGTAAAGTACGCAACATGAAGACACAGCAAAGTATTGGCTAAAGTGTCATAATAACTGATTTATTTCCTCTTTCTAACAGTCAGAAAAAGCAATGGCCCAGATTTATCCAGGTGCGTAATACAGAAACAGGTGTAAACTGTCCTCAGTAACCAATCACAGCTCAGCTTTCAGTTTTGATAGCGGAGTTGTGACTGGTTGCTTTGGGCAGTTTACACCAGTTTCCATTTCACACACTTTTATAGATCTGGGCCTATTAGATTAATAGGGTAATCCCATCTCAACTAATATAGTTATATTTGTAGGACGCGTCAAAATGAATATTTTTGCAAATACAATAATGTCTCCTTCTCCTGATATGCTGTTCTTTATTTTTCGCCATTGTTGTTTTTTTCATAGGTTACCAAATACCACTCTGCTCTAAATGCAGTGGTCCAGCTGGCGTGTATATAGCTATAGTATACATATTATATATGGAGTACTGCTTTTAAAGGATATTTAAAAACTTTTTATATATTGCTGTCCTTATATAAAACATTATAAACTAGCTTACCTCACCATGCCACCTGTGTCCTTCTGCAATGTCTCTGGGTCCCTCACTGACCGCCGCCTCTTCTGACACTAAATCGTCTCTGCAGTGACATCCCACTCAGCCAATCACTGGCGGTGGCACAGTCCTGCCTCAGTCACTGATTGGCTGGGAGGGCTTTCACTGAGATGAGTTTCACTTGCAAGGGGTGGCGTCAGCAGGGCACCCGGAGACACTGCAGGAGGATGCCGGGGGAGCAGGGTGAGGTAAGCATTAAAGCGTAACTGTCATGTTTTTTTTTTTTTATTGCAGAAATCAGTAGTATAAGCGATTTTAAGAAACTTTGTAATAGGTTTCATCAGCCAAAAAAGCCTCCTTCTGTACTCAAGAAGCAATCTCCCAGCCTCCCCCCCCCCTGACTTCTTATCTGTGCATTATCAGGCAAACACGTCTTCATTACAGAGAAGCCAGTGAAGACGGGTTCTGCTCTCTCCATTCCAAGCCTATGAAGGGGGGAGGGGCCGAGGGAGATGAGGGAGCAGGAAGAGGTGACATGAAGGTCAGCTGTTTGTAGACTGTCTGGGCACCTAAAACGCTAAATTCAGGTGTCAGAAAGGTCAGTGCTTATCTATGAACTTGCTGAGAAAAGATTGCAGGGTGTTGTGCTGTGCAAGACTGATCCGTGCTCAGTCACTCCTAACAGCCCCTCCCCTCTCCATAGCCACATAATGGAGACAGAAATCCTGCTTCTTCTGAAGGGAGGGGGGAGGCTGGGAGATTGCTTTTTCTGTACAGAAGGAAACTCTTTTGGTTTATAAAACCTATTACAGAGTTTCTTAAAATCGCTTGTACTGTTGATATTTAATGTTTTCCGAAAAATGGCCCTGAAATGACAGTTACGCTTTAAATCTTTAGTATATTTTAAGGTTTTAAAGGGCCGGAGTACTCCTTTAAGCCTTTATTTTAGCCCTAAATATTATAAAATAATGCTTCAGTAATAAACCTAATTCTGAATTTCAGATAAAAGGTTGATTTTTGGACATCGCATGCTTCTATACTTGCATGAAGAAGGAGGTGGTGGACACTGCCTGGTTTACACATTCATTCCCAGAGTTCACTTATCCATTTTGTATCCTGCATCAATTATAGTATAGTAGTACAGGGGGTCCACTTTGTTTGGAAGAACACAGTTCTAGGTTATACTTGGAACTAATAAGTGGCTAGGGTTACAACTTACCAGGACTGCTGTGGTTGGTACATTGGTAACAGCTGGACTGGCAACAACGGCTTGTGGCTGCTGAACGACCTGCTGCTGCACCACTTGCTGTTGAGGCTGAGCCTGGACAGGCTGAACTGCCGGGGTTGATGGTTGTTGCCCATTTTGTAGAGGCTGTTGTGGAGCCTGAGGACCTGCCTGTTGTTGGGCCCTATGGTGCTGCTCTACTAATGCCTGCACAACATTTACATTATACAATGAATATTAAAAAGAGGTAAAGGTGGCACAGGTATAAGCACTTCTTGACTGTGTAAATATATTCGGCCTCAGTCTGATGTGTTGCCTGATATTCGCCCTGTGTATTTGGGCTCTTAGCTCTTGGGTGCCTCAAGCAACCAGTTTGTCTAACATTATGTGCTATAGGTGAAAGTCAACAAGAGACATTGAGGCCTTGTAGCTAGTCCAGCCCACATAGTGCGGCAGGAAATTCAATGTGTCAGTAAAGACTAATTTTAGGGCACCTGAACTGAACTCATGGGAGTGAGGGTTATAAACAGCTTAGTGGTATTGCTCTATAAGTTATTACATTATGAGAAATCCACAAAAATCAAACAAAGCTGAAAAGACTCCACAGACGCCTCCCTGGGTGCCATGGCTTGGCTTTAAACTATGGCAGCATTTTAGAGTAAAACACAGTTGTTCCTAACAAGGGAGTCTGTCAGGACTTCATGACGCATCTTTCAAAGGGCAGCATAAATGTACTTACAGACTCGCTCTATTACACAGAGCGGAATCAGACAATATCAGGCAGATATCGCACCGTGTAATAAAGACAATGATCAACCGAGGAGCAGATCACAGGCTGGACGTTGTCTTTCATGAAACTTAAAAATCAAGAGGTGCGCGGCCAATAGCTGATGAAAGTATGTAGAAAATAATAAAGTTATACTTACCTGTTTATGCTCCCTGGTGTCCTTCTGGCACTTCTAAGGCTGTCTCTGAATTGACAGGCCGCTCAGCCAATAACTGGCAACGGCACTGTCCCATCTCGGTCAGTGGCATGTGACAAGTGCCAGTGGCAGCTTTGGTAAGTAGGAGAAGCCATAAAAGACACCGGGTAGCGCTGACAGGTAAGTATAGCTTTATTATATTCTACATAGACAGCAAGGGCTGCACGGACATCACTAGCTATTTCCGTGCAGCCTTTGCTGCCCAACTGTCGAGCTGTGTAATAGGCTCAGTAACTGAGCTAAAGCAGATCGTCGCTCGCTTACACTACGCATTGGGTCGTGTAATACATCCCTAAATCACAAGGAACTGTAGTCTGGTTATTGGAACATAATGGCTAGTGGCACAGTTATTCTTTAAAAGAACTGGGAGGCGAAAATACCTTTTTTTCCTTAGCAATGCGCTCAGCACGGAGGGAGGCCACTTGAATAGGTGGTAGAGGTTTATCATAGTTTATTCCACTGAAAATAAGAGAAAAGAAGCTTACTAAAATAATTCTGGTGTGACTGAACTATAAAAAATCTCAACAGGAAAACAAAAATCCGAAGAGATGCTAAAACAATGGCCCATATGCTACTGACCAACCAGGATAAAGAGCAGAACTGCATTTAGAATGGCACAATCTTCTGGGAAATTATATATATATATATATATATATATATATATATATATATTTATTTATTTTATTTATTCTTTTTACACAGGCATAGGTTGAGCTCCAAATACAGTCCTGAAACCCAACCAGTATTCTATGTAGGTAAAGAAGGTAAAAAATATTATTTTTTTTTTCTTTTAAATTAAATTATTTAAAGAGGACCTGTGGTCAGTCCAAAAAAAGGATTTTTTTTATTTAGATCACCTTGTTATCTTAGGTGCCCTGAGTCCAACAGTTTTTTTACTTTCTTGCCATGCCCCCTGGTTTCTGAGATATAGGGGTTTAACTAGAGTTGGGTGATATGGTAAAATCTAATAGTAGTAGAGGGGTGTAGTAGTGGTAGATGAAGAGCAAAGTAGTAGAGGTATAGTAGTTGACGGTAGTAGTGGTAGTAGATTAGGGGTGTAGTAGTAGTAGAGGTATAGTAGCTGACGGTAGTAGTAGTAGTAGTAGATTAGGGGTGCAGTAGCAGTAGTGGTATAGTAGCTAAGGGGAGTAGTACAGTACAGATAGGCTTGGTGCAAGGTAGGCATGGCACTTTGGCTCTAGGGTCGCTATCCTGCTCCTTCCTCTTCCTTTGGTTGCGACCTTTGTGTCTCCTCAGGTCCTAGCTGCTGCTGCTGGAGGATCTCCACTTCTGTGTGCAGGTGGCAGGGGTGAAGCAAAGACCCTCTGTAGCGCTGAATCCAGCAGGGGGCGCTCTCCCGGGGCTCTTCTAGCTGCAGCTCTGGGGCCCAGCACTGTGAACCTCGTCCTTCCTCCTCCTCAATGTGCTGGAGGCAATCAGGAACAGCACCTCCCGAGCCCTGACCTCTGCTACTCCCCCTGCAGGTCACAGCACGCAATGATTTTTTTTAGGAAAATCAAATTAGCGACTTTCTTAAAAAAAATCTAATTGTGAGCCTCCCTAAGGTGGAATTAATCGAATTAATTCGACTAAACGCCCAGCCCCAGGCTTAACTGTTTTAAATACTGTCTATGCTTTTCAGAGAACTGTACGATGGATGGTGTGATGGTAAAATGGTGTGAAAGGTGGGCTCAGGGGGTGTGATTATGAAACCTCTTATCTAGTATACACACTTTTTTTTCCCAACAAAGTACAGAGTAAAATATCTATATCCCCTGAGACTACAAAGCAATACAAAAACACTTTTTTTTTGGACTGACCACAGTTAACCAAAAACTATAAACCCCAATATAATTCTCTCCCATGATCTGTGATATGGATACATTGTCTATTACTTGGGTTCGTAATGCTCAGATAAAATTCTAAATTAAAACATGGAAGGTTTTATTTTATTTTTTATTTTCGTTGTAAACTTTTTTTTTTTGCTTTTTTTTTTTTTCTTGGATATTTACTTTTTGCCCTAGGACTTCAAAAACATTTAAATGACAAGACGCATGTAATCCCAGCATTTCACACACATAACAGTGATTTAAAGGAGTGTTGCTCTCAAAATAACTTTTCATATGTTCCATGGTGAAACTAACAATTCCTTCCATACTTATTATCTATTCAGTCTCCTTCCCTGATGGCAAAATATAAATGGAATGATGGTGCATCACTGTTTACATACTAGGTAGAAGATTTCTTTGAAATAATTACCTTTCAGCAAGTACAGAGGCGTGCTTTGGATTTTTCTGAAATGGATTCATTCCCAAGCTGAAACATGTAAAATATGTATTAAAATATGAATATTAAACTACGAGCTGATTTAAATTATTTCTTCTAAAGCACTTTCCCAAGAATTCATGTTTATAAGAGTTCATGATGAAAATTCTTAGACGCTTTGTAAAGATGGAGTTATTGCCGAGTTCAGTGGGAGCTGTATAAATCTGTATGCAGCATGCTCCACCTAGTGGTGGCTAGAAGTAATGAAAAGTTTATTATTTATTGTTATAGCTCTATAAGATATTCCCCTATGTATTATTTACAATTACTAGGTATGATTTTTGGACTATAAGAAGCGCCCCTGGTTTAGACAAGGAAAATTGACTAAGACAGTGGAGGGGTCAATATCACTACATATGGTGGTCTAGGGTGGATCTAGTTAGCTTTGTGTGGCCTCATTTACATTTAGGTAAGTTAGTTCTGTTTCATGCAATCACAATATAAAGCGGTAAGGTAGGAACATATTAATGTGGCCATATTACGCTAATAAACTAATAAACTGGCCTAAATGTTTCATGTTTTGTGTTTATTCCACATTTCTCTACAGTGCATGGAAATGCATTTTTTTGTATTATTAGGACTGGATTTTTTCCATAACTTTCCTACAGTGTACACATACCCGTATGTTTTCCAGCAGCAGCAACGCCACAACTCCCATCATGCCCTGACAGCTGAAAAGAGTTGTAGTTTTGCAACAGCTGGAGAGCCACATGTTGGGGAACATTACTTTACTGTTCTTTAGTGTCATAGAGGCGGGGCCAGGACACTCCTGTGTAGTGCAGTGCCCTGGCCACACTTCTATGACACTTCATAGCAGCAATAAAAAGCATTTTTACAAGGAGATTGCAGCCTTAGACAACTACAATTGACAGTCTCACTGCTCACATAGCTATGTAGTTATGTCCGCAGTTAAGGATGGCTTTTCTAGTTGACAGTTTCCCTTCAAATAAACAGTCCCACATAAATAGTAGTTCACAAAAAAAAATTCTTTCAAATCAACTGGTGCCAGAAAGTGCCAGAGATTTGTAATTTACTTCTATTAAAAAAATTCAAGTCCTCCAGTACTTATCAGCTGCAGGAAGTGGTTTATTCTTTCCAGCCAGGCGAGCAGGGAAGGGTTTCTATGGGGATTTACCATTGCTTTGGACAGTTCCTGACATGGACAGAGGTGGCAGCAGAGAGCACTGTGTCAGACTGGAAAGAATACACCACTTCCTGTAGGACATACAGCAGCTGATAAGTATTGGAAGACTGGAGATTTTTAATAGAATTAAATTGCAAATCTATATAACTTTCTGATACCAGTTGATTTGAAAAAAATAAAATAAAATTGGTGAACAACCGCTTTAATTTTGACTTGTAATAAGTTCTTACAGCGGTTTGATGGGTGGGCTCCTCTTTCCTGCTGTCATTTTCATCAGCTCGAAGCGGTTGGTGTATAGCTGTGTGTGCGTAACGCCTTCATCCTGGGCATAGATCTGATTAGTCCGCAGAGGGCGACTGTTCTTGGTCTGAAGATAAAAAGTAGTATATGTAACCAGAGTTTTATGTCGACGGGTGGAAGGGAACATTCTGCAAACACCTAAACATAAAATATAGGCTTCCGCTAAAAGTTTTTCTTTAATATGAAAAAACGCTAAAGATTCCCCACCCCCCAGTTTTTAATTGCTTTCAGTGTTTATTCTCCGATGCTTCATTTACCATCGCTATCTGGTCATAAACCAAACGGCTGTTAGATTTTAATAGGGAAATATAAGGCTGCTAGCAGCATCTGAATGTTCCCATCATGCTCTTGTTTAATTGCACATCTGTTATTACAGGATTTTCAATGAGTTGGTAATTGAGAATTAGTAGTTTACCTTGCCTGTCTTACATGACTGTAACCGTTTGCATAATGTGACTGAACGCCCAGAGCTGCTTATTTGTATTAAATTTTGTGGAACTGGAAAATAATATCTTTATATAGTATTCTAAAGGTCGGTAATAAGACTACAAATTATAAAGCAAACACAATGCACTTACTGTAGTGACTCATTTATCAAACAGCAATAACAGTGTGTCACCATGTGAACCACTAAATGGGTAATATGGAGGGATTATTCAGAGAGGAGAGACGGTTCTACCTCTTCTGCTCTCCGGCGCTCCTCTTCTTCCCTCTGACCGTCTCTGTTGATAATGTCCGACACATTAGCAATAGATGCCTGATGTTGCCAAAGTTGCAGCGACATGGGGTGTCTATTGGACATTGCCTGCAGCAGATGCAACATATTTCCACCCCCCACCCCCTCGGCTGCGGAAGTTATCAGCAGAGGAGGTCAAAAGGAGGAAGAGGAGCGCTGGAGAATAGAAGAGGTAGGACCTTTGCTGCTCTCCGGATATCCCCTTTAAATTATAACACTAGATCGATTTAATGCAGAAAATGTGTGGATTCTGTTGCGGATTTGCACTGATTTGGTCTGGATTTTACCTTCTCCAATGGAAATCTGCGTCAAATCAGACGCATAAACAAAACTTTTGACATATCAGAGAGACATAAACAACAGAGGAGTCCTGCAGCATTCGTAGTATAATCAATTAAGATTTATTCACACAATATGATACAGAAATGCAACGTTTGAACCATACTACAGGTCTTTATCAAGCATGAGAGGTACAGAAATGCAACGTTTCAACCATAACATGGGTCTTTATTAAATACAATAAAGACCTGTGCTATGGTTGAAATGTCGCATTTCTGCACCTCATGCTTCATAAAGACCTGTAGTATGGTCAAAATGTAGCATTTCTGTATGAGATCAAGTGAATAAAGCTTCATTACGGATGCTGCAGGACTCCTCTGTTATTCTTTTAAAGAACAGCTGCTGTTTTCAATGAAAACAGTGGCTGTTCTTTTCAGCCTATGTGTCACTGCATTGAAATCAATGCATTGCTGTTCGTTCTATGCACATGCCACACTGACAACGGCCATTGTTAGGGGCGGCTGTGCAAAAAATGACTGTTTAATTAAAGTCCGGCAAAATTTTTTTTTTTTTTTTTAAAAGAATTGTACTGAGCCCCAAAAGTTATACAAATCCCCAATATGCACTTATTACAGGAAATGCACATAAAATGATTTTTTGTCCCTGCACTTACTACTGCATCAAGGCTTCACTTCCTGGATAACATGGTGATGTCACTTCCTGGATAACACGGTGATGTCACTTCCTGGATAAAATGGTGATGTCACGCCCCGACTCCCAGAGCTGTGCGGGCTGTGGCTGCTGGAGAGGATGATAGCAGGGGGATGCTCATTGTCCCCCTAGTGCCCTGTGTCCCCCTGCCATCATCCTCTCCAGCAGCCACAGCCCGGGGAGTGGGGTCGTGACATCACCATGTTACTCAGGAAGTGACATCACCATGTTATCCAGGAAGTGACATCACCATTTTATCCAGGAAGTGACATCACCATGTTGTCCGGGAAGTGACATCACCATGTTATCCAGGAAGTGAAGCCTTGATGCAGTAGGAAGTGCAGGGAAAAAAACACTTTATAAGCTTTTACCGTTATAAGTGTATATTGGTAATTTGTATAACATTTAGGGGGCAATACAATTTTTAAATAAAAATTTTCGCATGACTTCTCCTTTAATAACGGGCACAGTGTCAGTTATTAAACTTCCGTCTGCTCATCCGTGGTGTGTATGAAAAACCAATACTTAAATCAACGCAGGAACATTCAAACATCGGCCGTTGTTATACTATGTGTAAACATAGCCTTAACATGCTGAAGATTTGAAAATCTGTCTAAACTTTCCACTGTGTTTAGATGAGATTTCACAAACCCCATCATCCACTGTGTTAGCCCTGTAATCGGCTGCAGATTTAATGTCCGCATCTGTCCAATGTGCGTTCACACAATTATAAAACTATATCATGGTTTTTATGATATGTAATGTGAATGGAGAGCCGTTTACTCCCTGACACCAGTAAGTCTATTGTTCTCAATATCCAACTTAACATGATTGCTATGGGAAATTTTCTTATTACTACTTTACATTACCGTAAATTATAATGATAATGTAGCCACCAGTTGTGCATAGAATTTATAGCATTGCACAATAATCTCATCCCCCCATCCCCCCACCCCCCAGACAATAGCAGCTGCTCTTACACAAACTTATTTTTCCTGTTATAATATGAGGCTGTGCCACAATATTGAAGCTCGGCAAAATGAGCTGCTAGATTTCCTATCAATAATTCATCTCATACTGATATAATTGAACAAAATTCATTCCCTCTGAAATATGTACAACAGCCGATGTTATTTTCCCCCCATAAATTAAATTTAAGTAGAAGTTAGCGATATTTCTAATTTAATCCCTGACAACGGTGGGCAAGCCGTAATTGGAAAATGATTGGAATTTATCACTACTCAATGAGAAGGGGGGAACCTTGTGTACTGGAGAGTAATCTGCTTCCAGCAGAATTATTATGGTGTGTCGAGGGTTTAAACATGTCGAAAGTTCATCTGACATCTTCTGCATTACAATGACTGGATGCCACTGTGGTTAAGAAAACATTTAAAGGGAACCTGTCACCCCCCCGTGCCGGGGTGACAGGCTCCCGACCCCCCGTTAGAGACCCCTATACTTACCTCATCCCGCCGGGTCCCGCTTCTGGAGGTGGTCGGGTCCCGGAGATCTCAGCCGCTGCAGCCCGGCGCGCGCGCTGACAGATGAGTCCAACGCTCATAGAGAATGACGGAGCGCTGGACTCTCCTGTCATTCTCTATGGGTGTTGGACTCATCTCTCAGCGCGCGCGCCGGGCTGCAGCGGCTGAGATCTCCGGGACCCGACCACCTCCAGAAGCGGGACCCGGCGGGATTAGGTAAGTATAGGGGTCTCTAACGGGGGGTCGGGAGCCTGTCACCCCGGTACGGGGGGTGACAGGTTCCCTTTAAAGTAATGACATTATAAAATGCAGATGTAGTAAAAAAAAAAAAAATATATAACGGGCACAAACCTTGTATATGCTCTTAGTTTTCTTCTTAGGGTTGGCTTCAAACATGAGCTGGAAAAAAAAACAGGGACACCGGATCAATATAATTCATATATAGGATTACTTAAAACTATAACAACAAGTCTGAAGGTCAATATATCCAATCTGTATGTACGGTGTATCCTGTCCTGTCCAGTACAAAATAATCTTACCATCACAAATTGAAAATAGTCCATTAAAGGGGTAGTCCAAAATTTAAAGTGTCACTGTCGTTTTTTGTTGTTTTTTTTGCAGAAATCAATAGTACAGGCAATTTTAAGACACTTTGTAATTGGGTTTATTAGTAGAAAAAAAGCATTTTTATAATGAAAAAGCAGTTTGAAGCTCTCCCCCCTGTCTTCATGGCTCTCTTATGGAGAGGGGAGGGGTGGAGGGAGATGAGGCACAAAAACAGGACAACAAAGAGTTAATTTACAGCTACATCACCGGGCTATCTCCTCTGAAGTCAGCACTGACCTCTCTGACCTCTGAATACCAGCTTTCACACAGCTCCCATTGTGTAATCCTTTGTTCTCTGCTGGTGACTAATCTCCCTCCTCCCCCCTCCATAGGTTACACAGGGCTCAACTGATGTAAAAGAGTCGAGATCTCCTGATAATGAGCAGTGAATGAGAGAGAGGAGGGAGGTGGGGGGGCTGGGAAAAGTCTTTTTGAATGCAGATAATGGAAGATTTGCCTGATAAACCCAATTACAAAATTTCTTAAAATTTCCTGTACTATTGATTTCTGCAAAAAATAAAAAAAATAAAAAGACGACAGTGACACGTTAAAAAAAAAAAAAAACACAGGATAGGCTATCAATAGTTGATGGTGGGGTGCGGTCAACTGTTCAGCATCTGCACTACAGTGAGAATAGAGCCTGAAGGAATTGGCTCTGTTCCCTGTATAGCGGCAGTGCTGCATTATTGCAGCCTCGGCTCCAACTGAAGTCAATAGGAGTCGAGGCTGCAGTGCACCAGCATAGCCGCTACACAGGGAACAGAGCCAACTCCTTCAGGCTCTATTCTCACTATAGTGCAGATGCTGAACAGCTGATTGGTGGGGTGTTGGGTGTTCTAGAGAGCAGAGCTGATGGGCAGGTCTCCAACTAAGGATGTACATATAATGGTAAAGTCTTTAGGTTGTCAACAGGAAATCTTGGTGTAGTGGCAGCCGTGCAATGCTTCACTGGGAAAATAGATACGCAGAACCGCTCTGCTCTTTGCAGGAGGGGAAACTCCATAAGATTTGTGAATAAAATGTATTATGGTTTTCAGTACACTGACTCTGTGTTTTGCCCTGTGAATATCTAACCAGAGCCATGATACCGGATTCATTCTGCGTAGAGCAATCGGTGTTGGAGCTAGTGGTCCGATACAGCAATGGAGCTGAGCTGTCTACCTTATTTGTTTACATAAGAGTCCGACAAAACAGCTGATTGGTTGAATAATGTTGAATTATCCCCCCTTTAATTCCATACATGTTATTATCTTTTCAGTCTCCTTCCCCCAGTTCTGAGCTGTTGCTTTGTGCCTAAGACACTGAAAACTGTGTGTGAGCTGTTCTCTCCATCTCTGCTCCCTCCTCCTCCCTCCCTTCTGCGACGGCTCGTGTAAACAGTGTCCCTGCCTGGTTGATTCTGAATTGTAATAACTGGAGGATTAATCTGAGGTCAAATTGCTGATGACCTCATTGTGATAAACCTTCCTGGCAACACAGAGTGCAGAGACAGATGGCCAGGGAGGCTGTTTACATGAGCAGTCTCGGAAGGGAGGGGAGAGAAGGGGGAGACGAAGAGTTTTCTGCTGAACACACAGTTTTCAGTGTGTTCAGCAGAAAGCAGCAGCTCAGAACTGCAGAACTGGGGGAAGAAGAATGAAAAGGTAATGACATTTATGAAATGAATTGTTAGTCTCCAGGAGGAGGGGGGTGGATTCAGTATGTATTGTTTAAAAGGTTGTCCAGCGAAAATATTTTTCTTTTAAATCAACTGGTGTCAGAAAGTTATACAGATTTGTAATTTACTTCTATAAAAAATTCTCTAGTCTTCCCACACTTATCAGCTGCTGTATGTCATGTAGGAAATGTTTAATTTTCAGTCTGACACAGTGCTCTCTGCTGACATCTCTGGCTGAGACAGGAGCTGTCCATGGGGATTCATAGAAAAACAAGACAGAGTTCCTGTCTCGGCCAGAGATGTCAGCAGAGAGCACTGTGTCAGATTGAAAATAAAAAAATTCCTGCAGGACATACAGCAGCTAATAAGTATGGGAAGACTTGAGATTTTTTACTAGAAGTAAATTACAAATCTGTATAACTTTCTGATATCAGTTGATGTGAAAGAAAAAGATTTTCGCTGGACAACCCCTTTAACTTAACTCTCCAGTAGGTGGCCCAACCCCTCTGACTCTCCAGTAGGTGGCCCAACCCCTCTAACTCTCCAGTAGGTGGCCCAACCCCTCTGACTCTCCAGTAGGTGGCCCAACCCCTCTGACTCTCCAGTAGGTGGCCCAACCCCTCTAACTCTCCAGTAGGTGGCCCAAGAGCATCCCTATTACATAAATGGATACCAAAGTACTAGAAAATAAATCCCTTCTCACCTTTCCTTCTTCTCTTGGGATGATGACATTTTCATACCGACTGCGGCACTGTTTAGAAGATCGATAAATTCTGCTGCATGAGTTCACCACGTCGCTGACTAGATCCCAGTTTGGTGTGTGAGCTGGTGATACCACTGTAAGATTTAGGGGGAGCTCCAGGAGATGTTTAACAGCCTGAGAAAGTACAGTAATGTCAGTATCATGAATTCATCTATTATAGTCGGCACTATCACAGTAATCAGATGGGATACCACCGATTAGCAGCCACATTTGATTGGTTATTAGCCGCAGTTCTAAGCACAGCCATATGTATAGACAAGCACTACTGTCCTTCATTAGGCCTCATTCACACGTCCACAAAATTTGCCTGCAACTACAGACAAATTTGCTTTCTACATTTTTGGCTGATACACCAAAAAAAACAAACAAACAAAAAAATGTCCTAGAGTGGATAGTAACTGCAGCACTAACACACCAATAGAAGCCTATGGGATCCGTATTTTTTGTGGACATTATGGACATTGCCTCTATGATGTCTGCACAAATATACCGACGTGTGACTGAAGCCTTGTTGTCAACTGGTGGAGGTCTGAGGGCCACCAAATCACCCCAAAAGCGACCATGGGTTTTCTTTCCCCCTGAACACGTTTTTACTTATTTACACAAGAAAATAATCAAAATAAAGAATAAATATCAAAATGATGTAAATGACTGCAAAACTCCAAGTAAACAAAACAGAAGAGGTGGCACTCACCAGTTTTCAGTTGCCATTGGCAACTGAAAACTAGTGAGTGCAACCTCTTCTATTTTTCTATTTTGTTTACTTGGATTACTTGGCTTGATCGTATTGGAAGTGTGCACCCCAGGCCAGTGCTGTAATAGTGTGAACCAGGTTATATTAGCCCACAACCAGCACACGGAATCTATGGACGAAGGTGGTGCCAGGTGAATAGACTCTTTTTGTGAATAATGACTGCAAAACTATGTGTGTACATTTCTAGGCTATATACAGTATGATAGTTTGTCCAGGTTACAGACATAACCTTACTGGATGTTCAAAGGGCTGGACACTTCGATATGCATCATGGGAAAGCCATACGTTTTATATTGTGGTGTTCTGATAATGTTTCCATATTATGAATAAAGTATGGATGTACACACTAGTAAAATTACACTAAAGTCTATCCCCCCAATGGGCTAGTGTTTACGCACCTGCAGCAAGGCCCAGTCTTCACTGATCAACCATTCTGGATTGTCGGGTCCCGTTTCAGTTGCTGGTTTAACCAGGGTCGGCAGTGGTTTGGCAAACTGGGTTTGCTGCTTGAGGAGGATGTTCTTCTTTTGTTCTTTGCCTTCTCTCTTCACTTTCAGCATACCAGGGGTCGCTCTATCAAATAAGGATCGAGGAGGAACCACTGATTCTCCATGCCTCTGTTTCTTCTTCCGACCTGCGGCTAAGCATATACAGAACATATAAATATTCCTCCTTTGTTACAGAAACCGCTACCAAGTAAAAGGCATTGTAGATATTATGCACATTCCTATGCAGTAACATTAGGCTGCGGAGAACTCATCTCACTGACCAAGACTGCAGTATTTGTTTGCAGGTCTGCGAGAGCTCCATATATTTTTACCATTGCCGCTAAAGTTCAGGGTCAGAGAGAGAGAACTCCTTTAATAGTCATCAAAATATGACATTTATATATAGAGATATTTAAGGCTTATTATGAACAGGTTCTTCCTTTACTTATCAGCTGCTGTATGTCCTGCAGAAAGGGTTGTATTCTTTCGAGTCTGACACAGTGCTCTCTGCTGCCACCTCTGTCAATGTCAGGAACTGTCCAGAGCAGGAGAGGTTTTCTATGGGGATTTTCTTCTGCTCTGGATAGTTCCTGACATGGACAGAGGTGGCAGCAGAGAGCACTGTGTCAGACTGGAAAGAATACACCTGCAGGACATACAGCAGCTGATTAATACTTGACATTTTTAAATAGAGGTAAATTACAAATCTGTACAATTTTCAGACACTAGTGGAGATTGGAAGCAGTTGGAAGCTCTCACCCTGTCTTCATTGTTCTCTATGGAGAGGGGAGGGTGGAGGGAGATGAGGCACCAAAACAGGACAACAAAGAGTTAATTTACAGTTACATCACAGGCTATCTCCTCTGAAGTCAGCACTGACCTCTCTGACCTCTGAATAGGGGCTCCCTGCTGTGTAATCCTTTGTTCTCTGCTGCCGTCTAATCTCCCTCCTCCCCCCTCCCCTCTCCATGGAACAGACAGGGTCCATCTGATGTAATACATTGAGATTTCCTGATAATGAACAGTGGATGAGAGAGGAGGGAGGGGGGGAATCTGGGGAAAGTCTTTTTGAATGCAGATAATGGCATATTTGCCTAATAAACCCAATAACAAAGTTTCTTAAAATCGCCTGGACTATTGATTTATGCAAAGAAAAAAAAAAGAAATTAACAACAGTGACACTTTAAGGTTATTTGTATAATGGTGGCATATCCCTTTGAATACTAGCCTATATATACACATATGATCGTACATTAATGATGAATATTACATTGGTTATACAGTTATCACAAACCAACCTGCAGGATCTGCCTTATGTCTCTTGTGCTCTTTCCTCACATAGACTGGTGGCAGCTTAGACTCTGGGATAGGGTTGGTATCATACATCAGACACATAACAGAGTCAATATAAATGTCATTCTCATCTTGTGGGGGAGTGGGTGGTGTCCAGATCTGAACAAGGAATGGCACAAAACAGTTAAACGTACATTGTACAGTGCTGTAAAATTACATATTACAAAATACATATTAGTAAGATGTTATCTTGCTATCTTGATGTTATCTGGCCATCTTGCTATTAGCTCCTTAAAATTATAACTACCTGGGTAGTGGGTCGGGACGTTCTCTGTATATGGCGACGGTTGAAAAGAGACACACAATGGATGGGGGCCACACTGAGTAAGGCTATGTTCACACAACGCCCGTGATTATTACGAAAATATACGTTACCTTGCTGTCTAAGGGATCCCTATCGGCGCCGCAAACAACTGACATGTCAGTTTTCTGCGGCTGCTATTCATTGAATAGGGGCTGCAGAAAACCCTGTCAGTGCACACTGTGGAGCGAGCGGATCCGGCCGCTTGCTCCATAGTGAGCAGTGGAGAGTTCCGATGCGGGCGTGCACGTAAGCGCCCGCATCAGAACTTTGCGGGGCTAGAGATAATCCGTCCGGGACTGCAGTAGGAGGCCAGGATGATCATTGCAGAGATTGGCCGTTCTGTGACCTGACCGGGTCACGATACGGCCAGTCTCTTACTAAGTGTGCACATAGCCTAAGGCTGCATTCACAAGTTCCGTGAATATGGTCCGTGCACTAAAGATGTGAAACTGTTTAAATCTTTGCGGTACTGTACTGACACAGCCTTGGGGCTGTGTCAGTACAGTACTGCAAAGATTTAAATAGTTGCGGTGCTCCCGGCATCTTAATGATACTGTCCATGATGCAGGGAGGGCAATGAATCTGGTCCGTAGCACATCTTCTGTGCATTGACCATATTCACAGAACATGTGAATGTGACCTAAGAAGCAGAGACATGTGTTTCTGCAATTGATATTGTACGATGTGTTGTTTTGGGGGAGGCTCTAACATACAGATGTTTAAGGAATTAGGGGCAGGAGTAAATGAAGCCTTAGACAAGCATGTATGCCGTAGATTCCTGACTTATTTTAAGGGATGTTTTGAATACGAGAAAAGGTCACAGTACATGTGCAATGCATAGCCAGATGACCCCAAAAGAAGTATCTCTATGATCAGCTAAGTCCTAAATAATAAATGGAGGAATAAAGACTCTTTATATTATGCGGACAGGTGAATGTATGTGTGAAAATACTAAGGGGGGCAATCCCCTCCGATAAATACAGGATGTTATGGATACATGTTCAAACAGACACTGAGATAACAAATGAATACACACATCACTCTAAGATTACAATGATTCTCTATACAAAGTATAGGAGATACGGCCCCCACCATCTAGGTGTAATGAAAGCAGATGGTCACTCACAGCCCCTCCTCCTGATGAAGAAGAGACAGCCCCCGATGAAGCAGCACTGGGATGGATCCACAGCAGACCAAGTAATACTTTGATGTGTGTGAACAAATTAGAGTGATGTCTCGCTGTGATTGGTATTATTTTCATAATTATTCATGGTTTATTGTTACCATGACTACAGCTTATCTTATTCTAACATAAAGTCACTAACTTCTATATTTTAGCAAGTCATCCCAGGTTGGCAGGCGCCCAGCCGGCATCTTATTGCGCACTTAGATAGTCACACTTGGAAATGTAAGCACAATAAAGTCTGCAACTCAGTCCATAATTGTAGGGATTTCCTTTACAGTGAGTGTAGCTAGATAAGCTCAATCCTAGCCACACATTGTTCTGCCTAAACCAGGGATATACAGCTGATAGCAATATATTTAAATGGCCGCACTAACAATACAGAGATTGTTTGTGTGGCCCGGCTGCAGTGTAAAGGCAATGCATCTCACTGATTGGTGCTCGTTTGTGCCTGCAGATGGCAAAGATCGGGTCATGTTTTAGGACCCTAAGACACTTACCGGCATCACCTCGGTCTGCCCCTCTGGATTGTCATAGATAAATTCCTGGTAGAAACAAAAACTTATTAATGACTTGTTTTCTCAGCTCTATCTTTTGCTTATGCTGCTGCCTGAGCAAACCACACCTATATCACCTTACAGATCAACAGACTATTGGTTGAACATGACATACCATTATTTAAAGGGGTACTCCGGGCAAAAACAAAAAATACAGTGCAAGCAGGGGGTTAGAGAAACATAATAAAGAATGTATACTTACTGGTCACCGTGCCCCCGCAGCACCGCATCCGCACTCCCTGACCCCCGCCAGCATCCTCTTGCAACTTCACGACCTGGCTGATGGACACTGCTGCAGTCATTTCCCCAAGGTCGTAGCAGGAAGCCAGGAGAAAATGAAATGTGGCGGGGGGGCCAGGAGCCAGTCCTCCACTGCAGGGGTATGGGGGCTGGGAAGTATACATTCCTTTTTATATTTCCCAAACCCCTACCTGCACCGTATTTTTTGTTTTTGCCATTGTAGCCCTTTCTTTGTTACATACAGTAGGGCAGAGTTAATATTGAAAATACTAAAATCACACCAAAACATGCTGTGAGCCACATTTATTATTTTATTAGACATTTTCTGCTGGAGTTTGTTAAACACGCATGCGTCTGCTCCAAAATGGCAGCAGAATTCTGGCACAGATTAGCCACCTAATAGGTGGAAACTTAGGGTGGTATTACACGGAACGATTATCGTTCGAAAAATCGTTAAATCGTTCGGATTTGAACAATAATCATTTAGTGTAATAGCAGACAACGATTAAACGACCAACGAGAAATCGTTGGTCGTTTAATAGATTTTTTTTATTTAGAAGTTTTATCGTTGATCATTTGCAAATCGATCCCATGTAATAAGGAGTCGTTCGGTCTTTCGCAGTAACAGCAAACGCAGTGGCGATGTCAGGAGAACGCAATAACGATCATAAGTAACGATCATTGTTGCGTGTAATTGGGTGAACGATTTCAGGTGGTTTGCCATAGCGGTCGTTTGAGTTCATTTATCGTCAAAAAATCGCTTCATGTAACAGTACCCTTAGAAAAACAAAGACTGAACACATGTGCCAAATTTATCAAAACAGCCTGAGCCATTGTAAGAAATCTGGTGAATATTTACATTGTCTAGTCTAGGAAATCTGCCCCAATGTGTTATAGTAACTTCATATGGAGAGGTGTGAGATGCTCATAGACACAAAGTATGTTGTGGCTCTACCTTGTTGTAGGCGTCTTCTCTAGTGTAGGTCAGTAGTTCTTCATCTGCTTCTTCCCAGGCCATTTTCTCTTCCCATTTCTTGTCCTCTTTTATCCTCTGCACCTCCCATTTTTTCTTTGACATGTTTAGATCCTTTTGAAAAAAGAACAAGTTAAAGGGGTTATCACATCTCAGCCCTTTTCAGGTTGGCCCAGCTGCGTTCCGCTCTCACTTTCGGGTTTGGCGCGGGAGGATAGAGAATGGGAAGCAGCGATGCTCGTGAATAATTATTATAGTCCAGCACTGTGCAATCATTAGTTTTCTACACTACTTTGGCAGTAAATACCTGTACAGAGTGGCCATTGCCCGTGCTCCTGGCTGCTCATAACTATGTATTAGGAGATGAACCCGCCTGCTTAGAAGCACATTGCATTATATTCTATGGCTCTCGGTCTCAGTGCTATGGAGATAGAGGCGCCATCTCCTAATGCATTGTTGTTATGTGCAGCTAGGAGTGCGAGTAATGGCTGCTCCATACACATATTTATACACTGAACTGGAAATTTGTCCGTTGTTACAACGGCCGTGATTTCTGATGTACTTTTGTTGTGCTGCAGGCTGAGGGAATCCCGTCCAGAGTGTATACACATGGTATACATTCCGCCGGGATCCCTAGCGGCGCCGCGAGAAACTGACATGTCAGCCTGTCACCCTGTCAGTGCACACAATGGAGCAAGTGGCTCAGGCCATGCGCACCATTGTGTGCAGTGGAGAGTTCTGATGCGGGCGCGCATGAATGCGCTCGCGTCAGAACTCAGCAGCGCTAAAGATCATCTGCAGTACCGCCCGGGATGATCTTTTCTGAGACCGGTCGTTCCGTGACCAGCCCGGTCACAGAATGGCCGATCTCATACCAACTGTGAACATAGCCCAATAATACAGTCACACATGATACATAATACGATGCAATACAATCACACATGATACATAATACAGTACAATAATACAGTCACACATGATACATAATACGATACAATACAATCACACATGATACATAATACAGTACAATAATACAGTCACACATGATGCGTAATTCAGTACAATAATACAGTCACACATGATACATAATACAGTACAATAATACAGTCACACGATGCATAATACGATACAATACAATCACACATGATACATAATACAGTACAATAATACAGTCACACATGATGCATAATACAGTACAATAATACAGTCACACATGATACATAATACAATAATACAGTCACACATGATGCATAATACAGTACAATAATACAGTCACACATGATGCGTAATACAGTACAATAATACAGTCACACATGATACATAATACAGTACAATAATACAGTCACACATGATGCATAATACGATACAATACAATCACACATGATACATAATACAGTACAATAATACAGTCACACATGATGCATAATACAGTACAATAATACAGTCACACATGATACATAATACAGTACAATAATACAGTCACACATGATGCATAATACAGTACAATAATACAGTCACACATGATACATAATACAATAATACAGTCACACGTGATACATCATACGATAATACAGTCACATGATAAATAATACAGTCACACATGATACATAATACAGTACAATAATACAGTCACACATGATACATAATACAATAATACAGTCACACGTGATACATCATACAATAATACAGTCACATGATAAATAATACAGTCACACATGATACATAATACAGTACAATAATACAGTCACACATGATACATAATACAGTACAATAAGTCACAAATGACCCAATTTACTGTTAATAACTGTCATGAAACAGGTAACTTGTAACCGTCCATTTGTCCATATACCAACCTCTGTTTTCTCTGGCTTTTCTGCAGCAATAGATGTATAAAATTCCTCCAGGTAGTTCAAGGCATATTTCTCAATGGGGGTGAGCTGGAAGACACAGCGGGGGTCATGTTTAATGATCGTACACACGCGCACACCTACATACACATATCCTCTTATGTCCAGCTAATTTAGTTACAAAATCTTTTTTCTTTTAAAATAAATAGAATTATTTATCACTTATATTGAATATTAAGGAAGATACAGGTGCCGACACTGTCTGAATACTGCTCAAACAGTGGCTGTGTGCTGGAGTCGGATAAGGGGCTTAAGAAGGTGCACTGATCAATGGCCGCAGTGCTCAGTGCTTAGTAAGACTTGACAAAGCGCTGAGGCACGAAACAGTTGTCTGCTACACGCTCCCGCACCCTGGTCACCGCTCCCTCCCTGTGATATCTGAATAAACGCACAAAGAGATCATTTCATTCGGTGAGTGCTTGGACTTTTTCTACCTATACACATATTTATCATTTATATTGTTCTGTTCAGGTGATATGGAGATAACCCCTAAATAACAATGCCTCAGAGCATGGCAAACTAGTCCTCTCCATTATGTGTATGTGCTCAATAGTCCTGGATATTCATGAGCACATGCACACTGCTGATTGGCAGTTATCAATGCTGTCTATATATACTGTATATAGGCAGGCAGCTGTCAATCAGCATTTAGAGGTGGAGGAAGTGAGGCAGCCCTAAGACGATTCTGATTTGAGGCACCATAAACCTAGTGACAGATTCCCTTTAATAGATGGGGGCATAGCCTAATGGCCCACAGCGCAAGAGAATCAAACTATAACATATCCCCAAAAAATGACAAGTTTCAAATCTTACAAAATAGGGGCTCAGCAAGCCTAGCGGCGCCAAGCAGGTGATGTATGCTTCGGGCCGGGGCTGCGGGTGGCGGGGAATTAAAGGGGCCGGGTTACATAGTGAAATGAAAATTCCGCTGCAGATATATAACCCCATAGATCTTCACACTACATGGATCCGCAGCGGATCCGGGACGTGTGAAGCTACCCTAACTATGTATTCTGTATCTTACCTGCTCCACCACTGCAGCCAACTCCTTCAGTTTGGAAGTCTCCTCGGTACTGCTCCCCGTTTCTTCCACCTTAAGGTCTTGTTCTTCTTTCGTCTCAGGCGCAGACAACTCCATGTCTATTTCAGCCCCATGTTCGATGCTCTTCAAAGCCTTTATATTTATACGGAAATGGGTAACATTTTATTATCTGCGTAATAACACATCATGGATAATTCAGGTAGTATTGTGCTTCCTTCTTACCTCTATAAATGGTTTAGCAAATTTGGTAGCTATGGTCTCTGCTGGAGGTGGCTCTTGAGAAAGCATTACAAATTCCTCTGCCTTCTCTCCAAATCCTGAATCTTCCAGAGGCGAATAAAGCTCAAATAACTCATGAATGGTTTGCTGGAAGGAGAGAAATCAATCTTTGTCACATACAGCGGCACATAGTTCTAGACACTAGGAAGGAGGAATTAGAGGCTCTAATGTCTTTTCACACAGAATAATGAGTACTTTACCAAACAGTGCAGCTTTTTTTTTTTTTTTTTTTTAGATCTGAAGATAACCATGTTAAAAAGTAAAAAGAACGTGGTCCAAGATGCTACCTCAAACAAGCATTATCAGGCTATGTTCACACTACGAAAGATCCGCAGACATCACAGCCTTTGTTACAGTGGCCATGATTTCTGTGGTATTTACGTAGTGCATCCACATAGTATACACTCCGGCCAGGATCCCTAGTGGCGCAGCGAGAAACTGACATGTCAGCGAACAATATGGAGCGAAAGGCTCCGGTAACACGCTCAATTGTATGCAGTGGGGAGTTCTCATGCGGGCGCGCATGGATTCGTCCGTATCAGAACTCAGTGGCGCTAAAGATGACCCGGGATGATCTTTTCTGAGACCGGCCGTTCCGTGACCCGGCCGGGTCAAGGAACAGCCGGTCTCATACCACGTGTGAACATAGCCTCATAAAGAAAAAGATATATAGTGGTGATATCCAGGGGCGGACCTACCGCCGTAGCGACCGCTACGGGGCCCCTGGCACCAGGGGGCCCGTGGCCTGGGCCCCCCAGAGCTGACTGTCTGAAGCACCCGGGGGCCGAGCGGGCCTCCCGGGTGTTAAGTGTCGTGATTGACAGCGCGAGAAACCATAGGCTTCCCGCGCTGTCAATCACTCTTGTGACCGCAAGCAGCGTTTTGCTTGCGATCACAAGAGTTTCCGCCCGATGTGCAGCTCCCTGCCGAAGTCCCGGGCAGCGCTATCATTGAGCGCCGCGGCGGCTGGGACTTCCGGTTTGCGTTCCCTGTACAGGAAGTCCCAGCCACCGGGGCGCAGCCTGAGCTCAGTGATGGCGCTGCCTGGGACTTCAGCAGGGAGCGGCTTATTGGTCGGAGGAAGAGAGAAGAGGAGACCGGCGACCGACGGGGGAGCGTGTGGTTAGGTGAGTTGTATTTTGTTTATTTTTATCAGAGGGGAACACTGGGGGCTATATGGGGGCTGAGGATGCACAACACTGGGGGCTATGTGGGGAAGGGGATGCACAATACTGGGGGCTATGTGGGGGCTGGGGATGCACAATACTGGGGGCTATGTGGGGGCTGGGAATGGACAATACTGGGGGCTATGTGGGGGCTGGGGATGCACAATACTGGGGGCTATGTGGGGGCTGGGGATGCACAATACTGGGGGCTATGTGGGGGCTGGGGATGCACAATACTGGGGGCTATGTGGGGGGCTGGGGATGCACAATACTGGGGGCTATGTGGGGGCTGGGGATGCACAATACTGGGGGCTATGTGGGGGCTGGGGATGCACAATACTGGGGGCTATGTGGGGGCTGGGGATGCACAATACTGGGGGCTATATGGGGGCTGGGGATGGACAATACTGGGGGCTATGTGGGGGCTGGGGATGCACAATACTGGGGGCTATGTGGGGGCTGGGGATGCACAATACTGGGGGCTATGTGGGGGCTGGGGATGCACAATACTGGGGGCTATATGGGGGCTGGGGATGCACAATACTGGGGGCTATGTGGGGGGATGCACAATACTAGGGGCTATATGGGGGATGGGGATGCACAATACTGGGGGCTATGTGGGGGCTGGGGATGCATAATACTGGGGGCTATGTGGGGGCTGGGGATGCACAATACTGGGGGCTATGTGGGGGCTGGGGATGCACAATACTGGGGGCTATGTGGGGGCTGGGGATGCACAATACTGGGGGCTATGTGGGGGCTGGGGATGCACAATACTGGGGGCTATGTGGGGGCTGGGGATGCACAATACTGGGGGCTATGTGGGGGCTGGGGATGCACAATACTGGGGGCTATATGGGGGATGGGGATGCACAATACTGGGGGCTATGTGGGGGGATGCACAATACTAGGGGCTATATGGGGGATGGGGATGCACAATACTGGGGGCTATGTGGGGGCTGGGGATGCATAATACTGGGGGCTATGTGGGATGGGGATGGACAACACTGGAAGCTATACGGGGGGGGGGGGGCTGGACATCATAAGGGGGCTTTATGGGGGCTGGACAACATAAGGGGGCTATATGGGGGAGTGGACAACATACAGGGTCATCTCTAAGAGGACTACACAGAAGTAATCTCGGCTCTCCAGCTGTTGCAAAACTACAGCTTTAGCTGTCCAGGCATGATGGGAGTTGTAGTTTTGCAACAGCTGGAGAGTCGAGGTTCCCTACCCCTGATATAGGTGATGCACATGGAGCCATCTATACGGAGCACTGGACAAGGGGCAATCTATAAGCTGTCTACACAGAGGGGGGCATATACTATAAGGGATATATATATATATATATATATATATATATATATATGTTCCTATACAAGGAGTCAGGGCTACTCACTGAAAGAGGGTACAAAGGGGCCATTACAGATGTGCAGTTTGTATACAGATGAGGATGGTGTCAGTGTGAGGAGCCTAATATGTCTGTCTGGCAGATTCTGTGGATTCGTGGCTCCGAGAAGTTCTCATAACGGCCCAGGACAGATGGAGAAGATGATGAAAAGGGAAGAACTCCGATCAGAGAAGACGTCCCCTGTGAGTCACCTGATGTAACTACACTGTAATTTATATGGAGTACAGAACCTGTGTAGATCTGGGTGTGTTGATGGCGTAGTGGTCGGTCAGGGGTGGGGGTGGATTTGGGGTAGGGGGGGCCCCAATCAAAGGTTTGCTATGGGGCCCAGCCATTTCTAGTTACGCCCCTGGTGATATCATTAATTTCCCATTCACATTAAAGGGAACCAATCACACACAAATTGGCCATAAAGATAAGGAAACGTGCTGGTACATCAGCCAGCACGCTTCCTAACCATCCCCCTGTCCCCTCCGTCCCATGAACATTCAGCCCGCAAAGTTAGTTTAATAGTGTCCCGCGCTGTATGCAAATTACCATCTAAGTAGTCAAGGTGGGCGGGCGGCTGGTCAAGTAGTCACGGTGGGCGGGGGCTTCGTCATGTAGTCACAGGCTCCTGGGCCGCCTCCGGTGCTGTAATCACGCCCCTCCGGGCGTGTTGTAAAGCGGCTCCTGGTGACGTCACTCGGGGGGGCCGGCATTGCACGTCGGCCACGCCGACGTCTTTACTAAGCTGCGCATGCGCAGTGCAGCCTGAGAAGACGCTGCTGTACTGCGCTTGCGCGACGTAGTACAGCAGCGGCTTCACCCACTGTACTGCGCATGCGCAGCTTAGTAAAGACGTCGGCGTGGCCGACGTGCAATGCCGGCCCCCCCGAGTGACGTCACCAGGAGCCGCTTTACAACACGCCCGGAGGGGCGTGATTACAGCACCGGAGGCGGCCCAGGAGCCTGTGACTACATGACGAAGCCCCCGCCCACCATGACTACTTGACTAGCCGCCCGCCCACCTTGACTACTTAGATGGTAATTTGCATACAGCGCGGGACACTATTAAACTAACTTTGCGGGCTGAATGTTCATGGGACGGAGGGGACAGGGGGATGGTTAGGAAGCAAGCTGGCTGATGTACCAGCACGTTTCCTTATCTTTATGGCCAATTTGTGTGTGATTGGTTCCCTTTAAGGCTGAGTTCACACTACGTATATTTCAGTCAGTATTGTGGTCCTCATATTGCAACCAAAACCAGGAGTGGATTAAAAACACAGAAAGGATCTGATCACAAAATGTTGTAATTGAGTGGATGGCCGCCATTTAATGGCAAATATTTGCTGTTATTTTAGAACAACGGCTGTTATATTGAAATAATGGCCGTTATTTACTGTTATATGGCGGCCATCCACTCAATTTCAACATTGTGTGAACAAATCCTTTCTGTGTTTTCAATCCACTCCTGGTTTTGGTAGCAATGAGGACCACAATACTGACTGAAATATACGTAGTGTGAACCCAGCCTAAAAGGGTAGTTCAGCAAAAAATGTTTTCTTTCAAATCAAGTGGTGCCAGAAAGTGCAAGAGATTTGTAATTTACTTCTATTAAAAAATCTCCAGTCTTCCAGAACTTATCAGCTGCTGTATGTCCTGCAGGTAGTTGTGTATTCTTTCCAGTCTGGAAAGCAGGAGAGTTTTTTATGGTGATTTGCTACTGCTCTAGACAGTTCCTGACATGGACAGAGGTGGCAGCAGAGAGCACTGTGTCAGACTGGAAAAAATGCACCACTTCCTTCAGGACCTACAGCAGATAGAAGTACTGGAAGAATGGAGATTTTTTATTAGAAGTAAATTACAAATCTCTGGCACCAGTTGATTTGAAAGAAATTTATTTTTGATGAACTACACTTTTAATGTCACATAAGCTGCCAATATTAGAAGGACCAACAGATCATTTAATGAAGATGTGCCAACATTCCCCTGATGCCAGATGCTGTGGAAAGGTTACCCACTGTTTCCCCATTGAGGGCACATGCAAACTCAGAAAAGCAGAGCCTGCATTAATATAGGAGGGGTTGGGCGGAATATCTATTTGGCTGACGTTCAGAATGGCTAGCTTTAGTGAAAATTTAAAAAGTCACAACAAATCCGTTCGCATTTAAAGTGACACTGTCACCCCCTTTGTGCATTCTGACATCTCTACATAGGTGTAAAGGGTAAATTTAGCGTTTTTCATACCTTATTTCATATCATACATCATGGTGCTTGTGTTCAAGTAAAAAGTGTCCTTTTATGAACCGCAGATTGTATTAAGTGGGCGTGGCCTCGCGGCATTAGCACCACTTAGCCCCGCCCACAATGTCACTGTTGGCCCGTTGACCGTTACGCCCATTGGTTGACCGACGTAAAGGGGGTGGCGAGGGGGCAGGGCCAACTGTGGCGTTGTGGGCGGGGCTAAGTGGGGCCAATGCCGCGAGGCCCCGCCCACTTAACACGATCTGCAGTTGATAAAAGATGACTTTTTACTTGAACAAGCACCATGACGTATGATATAAAATAAGGTATGAAAACCGCTAAATTTACCCTTTACACCTGTGTAGAGCTCTCAGAATGCACAAAGGGGGTGACAGTGTCACTTTAATTAAAGGGGTTATCCAACGTCAGGAAAACATGGCCATTTTCTTCCAGAGACAGCATCACTCTTGTCTCCAGTTTAGGTGCAGGTTTTGCAACTTAGTTCCATTGAAGTGAATGAAGCTTAATTGTAAACCACACCTGAACTGGAGACAAATAGTGGTGCTGTCTCTGTCTCATGTTTTTCTTACGGTGAATGGACCATTTAAATGTTTAAAAACATACCTGAGTCAGCTGCTGGTGGCTGGTATGCGGAGAGGGAGTCGGCATGTGTCAGCTGTGGATGGCCGGTATGCAGAGAGTGAGTCGGCATGTGTGAGCTACGGGTGCCCAGTATGTGGAGAACTAGCCGGCATGTGTCAGCTGCGGGTGCCTGGTATGTAGCTTTCTTAAAACTAATAAAAACATTGAAAAGTTTAAAAAAAACATACCTGAGTGAGAAAAGCCATAGAAAAGTCATTTCCCTGAGCTGCAACTTCTCGAATCAAATCCTTGGTGCCATTCTTCAGCAGCTTCTCTTCAACTGAATTTCCACTTATGAGCCTATGTTTAAAATGAATAAGTTTAACATAGACCAATGTATATAGTATTTTCAATGTCTTAGGGTCCTTTAACATTAATTGATACATGTGTGTAAACAAGCTCCTATCATACGAGAGCCTTTACACTGCTTGATCAGCATCAGGCTGCTTAGAGGGGTACTCTGAGGGTGAAATTGTTTTCAAATAAACTGGTACCAGTAAGTTATATAGATTTGTAAATTATTTCTACTTAAAAATCTCAAGTCTTCTAGTACTTATCAGCTGCTGTATGTCCTGCAGGAAGTGGTATATTCTCTCCAGTCTGACACAGTGCTCTCTGCTGCCACCCTTGTCAGTGTCAGGAACTCTCCAGAGCAGTAGCAAATGCCCATAGAAAACCTCTCCTGCTCTGGACAGTTCCAGACAGTGGTGGCAGCAGAGAGCACTGTGCCAGACAGAAAAGAATAAACCACTTCCTGCAGGACATACAGCAGATGATAAGTACTAGAAGACTTGTTTTCTAATAGAAATAATTTACAAGTCTGCACCAGTTGATCTGGTACCCTTTTCAATTCACAGGGTGATAGGTGGCTGATAAAAATGAGTAAAATGACCCACAATAGATCCAATCAGTTTCATCAGCTGATCAAATGCCCCTTTACATGAACGCTTGTGTGGCCTATAATCGGCCAGTGTAAAAGGACCTTTAGGTATCAAAACAAATGCTCTTACCTGTATATGTGGACATCTTTTGTCCTGCCAATCTGATCACACCATGCTTGAGCTCTAGAGTCCATCACAGGATTTAAATCACTGTCATAAAAGATTGCAGTGTCTGCTTCCACATAGGGAACTCCAAGAGATCTGCACTGGGATGATATTAAGATGCAGAATATTCTGGGGTCTTGGTTAAAGCTTCTCATCAGATCCTGTGTAAAAACATTATTGCAGAATTTTTTAACAAACATTGTTTAGTTTCATATTCGGATTCAAAGCTAATATTTAAAGGAAAACTCCGTGCTGGGGTGATTTTTTTTGGCAGAGTGCCGGGGAGGATGAAAGAAGTAACATGCTCTTAGTATCTCGCAGCTCTGGTTCCCTTGTCCCAGATGCTTCTGGGTCTGAGTGGGGACCTGAGATGTGACGTGCAGGGTCTCACCTTGGCCGCTGACTGGCTGAGCGGCCTAATATGTAACGTCCCAGAAGTGGCTGAGACCGGGGCTGGAGTTGCGGGATACCGGCATCAGTGATAGAGCGGGGAAGGTGAGAGCATTTTCCTTCTTTCATACTCCCCCTTCCCAGCACTCTGCCAAAAATCACCCCAGCCCAGTGTTCTTCTTTGAGAGAGATATGAAGTTTGAAAGCATTCTGGAACACTTGATAAAGAAAAACAAAAATGTAATGTGTTCAGGGGTCCAACTGCCCCCTTCACCAGGTATGATGCCTGATGAAGAAGGCAGCTGGACCCTCGAAACAAGTTGCATACAAATAAAATAAGTATATTGCATTTTATAAAAAGGGCCTGACCCACGGCTTTTCTTGCCAAGTTTGTATTTAAAAATCATACAATGCGATTTTTCTGGAATTTTTTAAATTAACTCTCTCTTAGGGTGCCTTCACACCTACCGGATCCACAGCAGATTTGGCGCTGCGAGTTAGCAGCGAAATCTGCTGCGGATCCGGTACTGTGCATTTGAATGGGTCCCATACACGCAGCGGATCCGCTGCGTGTATGGGACCCGGCCCCTTTAACTCCTGCACTGCCGGCCGAAACCTGACCACCCACAGCCCCAGCACCCCAGCCCCCTGCCTGCACCCTGCAGCCCCGAGCATACATTACCTGCTCGGCGCCGCGGCTGTATGAAGCTCCCGGCTTCCCTCTCTCCTCTTCAGCCAATCAGTGCATGGCAGCCCTGATTGGCTGAAGAGGAGCGAGGGGAGCCGGGACCCTGAATTAAGCCGCGGCGCCAAGCAGGTAATGTATGCTCGGGGGTGCAAGGGAGAGGGGGTGCCGGGCTGCGGAGTGCGGGCGGTCAGGTTTCGGCCGGCGGTGCGGGAGTTAAAGGGGCTGGGTCCCATACATGCAGCGGATCTGCTGCTTGTATGGGACCCATTCAAATTCATAGTACCGGATCCGCAGCAGATTTCGCTGCTAACTCGCAGCGTCAAATCTACTGCAGATCCGGTAGGTGTGAAGGCACCCTAACAGTGGTGCGCCTACAATAAAAATTACACATCTCTCTTTGTAGGTGGTAAAACTTGATAAACTTTCAGTGTATCAAATCCCTATCTCTCCCACTGATATATATATCTTGTTTATCAGCAAGATACATACGTGGCACTGTTCATAGTTTGCAAACTCATCGATCCTCAAGAAAGTGAAACGGTTGAGGTCCAGGAAGGTTTCCAAAATGTCCAGCATGAGCAACATCTGAGAGAAGATCAAAACACGCCGACTCTCTGACTTCAGCTTCTGGAGAAGTATTGACAATGCTTCAAGCTTTCCTATAAGCAAAAGAAAATGGTCAGTGCGAATATCCATCTCTTTTATATTGGAGAAAAAAGAGGAGCTCACCTATTTAACTTCTTAAAGACTTAAAGGGCACCTGTCACCCCAGCTGCCGGGGTGAAGGCCGCCCGACCCCCCGGTGGACCCCCTTATACTTACCCCTTTCTCGAAGTCCTGGTCCCGGGCCCAGTCCTGCCGCCGAGAAATCCCTGGCAGAAGCCAATGCGTGCGCTCACCAGTGATGAGTTCAACGCCCACAGAGAATGACTGGGAGCAGTAATTCTCTATGGGAGTCGGGCTCATTTCTGGTGAGAGCGCACACGGCTTCCGACTGGGATTTCTGGGGACAGGACGGGGTCCGAGATCGTGACTTCGAGGAAGGGTAAGTATAAGGGGCTCCACCGGGAGGACGGGCAGGCTTCACCCCGATAGCCGGGGTGACAGGTCCTCTTTAAGACAAACAATAAAAAGATATCTTAGAGGGGAAGTCCTGAAAAGACAAACTGGAGAGAAATATGCTGCACTCTGTAAATGGCCATTACAGCTGTTCTGTAGTTTTAGATGGAGAGGGGATCTAAAAATTGTCTAATTGTCTCAGCCACCTCTGCCATGTGTACACTTTAACCTTTACAGCAACCCACCTGAATCACACTGGATGAGCCGCAGGTCAGGGGTCTGCACACAATTAGGAAATGTTCGTTCTCGCAAGCTCTGCAAGTAAGGTGCTGCCTGTTCCTTCAAGTTGTGACTTAGCATCCTCATTTTGTGCGTATACAAGGGTGGAGGATGTGGCACTGTCAAAACGGGAGGAGAAGCCACAACGGCAGGCACCACACACAGTGCACTGTGGAACAAAAATATATTAAAAAGTGAACGTTGTACCACATTCTAACAGCATAACTACAGTATATACACTGAGTAGCCATCACATTAAGACATCAGCTGACAAGGAGCCTGAGACAGTGGCGTCTGGGAAGAGGTGGCATACAAAAAGCAGCAAGTAAACAGTACGTTTTTCATTGATGGGGTAAAGACTTGTCATTCTGGTCCAATCCAACAACAAAAGCTGCCGTGACACAGATTGCAGAAAAAGTTAAAAGTCGTCCCGTAAAATTCAAACCAGCCATGCCAGCATGGGGGGGTGGGGGAACTTGATAAGCAAGGTATACTTACCCTTCTCGTGCCTCCATAGCGCCACTACCGAGTCCCGCTAATGGCCGCAGGCTGTCATTTGCAGCTGGTATCCAGGTACGTCACATACCCGGCTACTTCAGCTGCAACGTCATGGCCCAGCTGACCGATTGCCCGCTAAGCCTGTCCTGCCGCAGTCATTGATTAGCTGAGCGGGCAATTTCCCAGCCTGTTACATGACCTTGCAGCTGGAAGGACGCTAGCTGTCAGCGAGACCTACAAGTGGCGCTACGGGCACGGGGACAGGTAAGTATACTTTGTTTATTATGTTTCCCCATCTCCCTGCCTTTGTTCAGTTTTTTTTTTTTATTTCACAGGACTTCTCCTTTAATGCTGGCTATGACAGAAAGAGGCCACAACACAGTCAGAGTGCCTATGAGAATCCCTAACCACAGCAAAAAATGCTCGGCATGTGATCAGAAATGAACAATGGAGCAGTGCAAGAAAGTGGGCTGGTCTGATAAAACACAATTTTTTAATAATCTGCTGGAAAACTCTAGAACTTGGCATTTACTTGCTTGTTACTTTTCACCTCCCTAAACACTGCTGCAGACCAAGTACACTTCTTCATGGTAAGATATAAGCAGTGGTGAATACTGTTAAGGAACGTTTGCGGACAATTAGTTCAAGTGGGGGTGTGGGGCGGTAGGTGGCCAATTTGTACTCTGTTATTATATCATGCCCAATAATAAATGTGCCCCATGGTGTTGACTTGGCCACCAAATTCCCCACATCTAAGTCTGGTAAGCATTTGTAATATGTGCTAGAAAAAAAATTTAATCCACCGAGGCCTCACCTCCCTCTTTATAGTACTTAAAGGGGTTATTCAGGTATAGAGAGCAAAAAACTTCACCACCCATGTCCTTAGGTTGTGTGCAGTGCTGCAAATTGGCTCCATTCACTTCAATGGAACGGAGTTGCAAAACCACACCCAAACTGAGGACAGAAGTGCTGTTTCTGGAAGAAAGTGGCCATGTTTTTCTAAGCCTGGATGACGGCAAACATCTTGGTGCCATATACAACAGGACACCTACAGAGGGTCTTGTGGATTCCATGCCTTGACAGGTCAGAGCTGTTTTAAGGGGAACAAGGGGGGACTACAAAATATTAATAAGAATGTATGTGTCCTCTTAAGCTGTAATACCTTCTTGCAAGGGGTTCCAGTATTGCCTTTTGCTGCTCCGTGGATAGAATAAGTTGTCCCAAAGGGTCACTGATGTCTTTGGAACAGTGAGAAGATAACAAACAGTTCAGAGATCCCACCCGTCCCCACTGTGTTTCTTTCACGGGTGGATGAAATCTAGAAGATGACACTTGAAAAAGTGACAACAGGTCATTCCCGTAAATAGGAGCCTGAGCACAGCGCCGTTCATTACAGGTAAACAATCGCTCCAGGCGATCTCTTAATATACGCTGCTTTTCTTCCAACAAATCCTGCATGAAACAAAAGCAAAGTATCGACAGTAAATTCACAGAAAGTTTTAATTAAAGAACAACTCCCATGAAAAACTTTTTCACAGTAATTGAAGCACATTACAAAGTTATATAACTCTGTAATGTGCTTCAATCACCTATCTGCCCCCCTCCACCATCCACCAGGAAGTGTAGGAAACTCACACATACCTAATTACTGTCGTCACCAGGCTCTTCTCTCAGCTCCTTCTTGTGACGATGAGTCATCAGCAGGAGGGCTGCTCTAGCTCCTGTTACACCAGCCTCCCCCTCCCCTGCCTTGTCAGGTGACTCAGCTTGCTCAGCTCCCATTGGCTGATCAACTGCAAGTCATCTGAGTCATGTCACTTGCTTATCTTCCCTTGTGACAGACTCTTGGCACATAGGCAGCTCCCCCCTCCCCTCATACTCTCTCCTGCTGCTGATTGGACTCGGTGAGTGAATGAGTCATGTCACTAGGGAAGATAAGCAAGTGACATGGACTCAGATGGCCATAGGAGCTAAGCAAGCTGAGTCACCTGACAAGGTGGGGGGGGGGGGCTGGTGTAACAGGAGCTAGAGAAGCCCTCCTGCTGATGACTCATCGTCACAAGAAGGAGCTGAGAGAAGAGCCTGGTGACGACAGTAATTAGGTATGTGTGAGTTTCCTTCACTTCCTGGTGGGGGGTGGAGGGAGGAAAAGACAGGGAAGGGGGGCAGATAGGTGATTGAAGCACATTACAGTTATATAACTTTGTAATGTGCTTCAATTACTGGGAAAAAGTTTTTCATGGGAGTTGTCCTTTAAATATAGGCATTTCATTTTATAAAGCTATAGTTCCTTTATTTTGGGCTATCCTTTGAGATCCCACAGCACCCTAACCTATTGGGTGTAAGAGTAATTACTTAAAGGGGTTTTACAGGCAAAAAAGATTGATGAGATATCCTCAGGATCGGTCACTAGTCCGTGATTAGCAGGAAGCAAAAAACAGTCAGCTCCATTTACTCTGTAGCAGCGGAAACGCGTAACTGAAGCTCAGCTCCCATTCAAGTAGAGGGCAGCTGAGCTGCAGGAACCAGGTCCCGACACTATACAGTGGACAGAGCCAACTTCTTCTGACCCCACTCACTGTGTAGTGACTGAGGATTATACGGAGGATATCTAATTTGTTTATTTTGTTTGGAAAATCCCTTTAATTGTGCCTAAAGGCCTGATAGTGGGGCTAAAAGGATGCATACGCTCTATGCTATGCAGTGCGTCTCTGTTGGATGATCACTCGACAAGCTATCACAAGTGCCATGCACTCCCTTTAGCCTCCTATAAGGACTTAATTAAAGGGAAACTTATCAGGGAAACTGCTGATATCTCCCTTAAAATAACTTTAAGGGTAGCCTCACACAAAACGTATCGCAGCGGATTTTATTCTGCGAATTCACAGCAGATTTTATCTAAATAACTGAACACAGCATCAAATCTGCTGCAGATCCTGTGCGTGTGAATGCACCCTTAGGGTACTATTACACAGAACGATAATCGGCCCGATTCAGACGATTATCGCTCCGTGTAATAAATACAATGATCAGTTGATGATCGTTGTCATCGGCTCATGGTTGATATAGGTTAGAACCTATATTTGTCGGGAGCCGATCGCGCACCGCTACGTGTAATAGCGGTGCGTGGCCGGCGACTGACGATATACTTTACCTATCCACGTTCCAGGGCTGCCCCTGCGGTCCACTTCTCCCTAGGTCCCGCGCGCTCTAGCTTCTGAGTAGCTTGTCAGCTGAAAGGCCGCTCAGCCAATCACAGGCCGTGGCGGTCCCGGCCTGTGATAGGCTAAGCGGCCTCTCAGCTGACAGGCCGCTCTGAAGCTAGAGCGCGCGGGACCGGGGAAGAAGGAGACCGCATGAACAGCCCTGGAGCGTGGATAGGTAAAGTATATAGTTTAATCAAGGGCTGCAAGGACATTGGTAACAATGTCCTTGCATCCCTTGTTAAATGATTATCGGGCCGCGTAATAGGCCCAGTAAACGAGCGCCGATCTAGCACCGATCGTTTACAGGTATTATCGGGCCCCCATCGGCCCGTGTAATACCACCCTTACAGTTGTTATGTTTAAAAATTCATGTAAGAATGTATATAGGGGATGGGATACCTGTGCTGGGGTAAGTGAACTCTGTGAGGTTTTGAGAGAAGACGCAGGATCACCACCACCAGGGTAAGGCATGATGCTTCTTCCTTGAATTCCTGTAACAAATAAACCAATACAATGTAGAATGTCTTGTGCAACAGCCGACTCTTTTTTATTAACTCTTGTGTTTATTTAACCTGTATTCATACAAGGGAGACTGACAGCATGAATGTGCATATATCCATGATGCCAGTTTCCAGACGCCAATCACAGGCATATTGCACACATACCTTTGGTGATGCTCTGTGATCCAGCATTCTCGTATAAACAGCTTCTTAATTCCCGGCAGTGTCACAGACATAGACAATGTTACAGAATATGTATGCAATCTTCCTGTGATCAACCTCTGGAAACTGGTAGCACGGATATATGCCGTCAGTTTCCCTTTGAATCATGGAATAAAACATGAATAAAACATGTTGGGAGGGCAAAAACTCTTAATTTTAAAAGGGCCAATTTTCCTGGGTTAAGGGCAGAACTTCAGGGCATAGACTGGGAGCGGCTGCTGTCACATACGGATACAGCTAATAAATGGGAAATCTTCAAATCCACATTAAATAACTGTACTGCCAAATATATTCCTATGGGTAACAAATATAAACGGTTAAAATCCAATCCCACATGGCTTACAACCGAGGTTAGAAGGGCTATAAATGAGAAAAAAGGGGCATTCAAAAAATATAAATCAGAGGGGTCAGCTGTAGCATTTAAACATTACAAAGAAGTCAACAAAACCTGTAAAAATGTAATAAAAGCAGCAAAAATTCACAATGAAAGGCAGGTAGCCATAGACAGCAAAAGAAACCCCCAAAAATTCTTCAAATATATTAATGCAAAAAAACCAAGGTCAGAGCATGTAGGACCCCTAAATAATGGCGACGGGGAATTAATAACTGGGGATCAGGAGAAAGCCGAGTTACTTAATGGGTTCTTCAGTTCTGTATATACAAAAGAGGATGGAGCTGTGGTGGGTGGGGCCAGTACTGAGGTGGGTGGGGCCAGTGCTGCTAACACATGTAATGTACTGAACTGGTTTACTATAGATATGGTCCAAGATAAATTAAACAAACTCAATGTAACCAAAGCTCCAGGGCCTGATGGATTGCACCCCAGAGTGCTTAGGGAACTCAGTTCTGTAATTTCACTACCCTTGTATGAAATATTCCGTGATTCTTTGCTTACTGGTATTGTGCCGAGGGACTGGCGTAAGGCAAATGTAATGCCGATCTTCAAAAAGGGCTCTCGAACTTCCCCAGGTAACTATAGACCCGTAAGCTTAACGTCCATTGTGGGGAAACTATTTGAGGGGCTTATAAGGGACTACATCCAGGAATATGTAGTGGCTAATAGTATTATAAGTGATAACCAGCATGGTTTTACTAAGGACAGAAGCTGTCAAACCAACCTAATATGTTTCTATGAAGTGGTAAGTAGAAGCCTGGATTGCGGCGCGGCTGTAGATATAGTGTACCTGGATTTTGCAAAAGCGTTTGACACAGTTCCTCATGGACGTCTGATGGGTAAGTTAAAGTCTATTGGTTTGGAAAATTTAATGTGTAACTGGATTGAAAACTGGCTTAATAATCGTACCCAGAGAGTGGTGGTCAATGATTCCTACTCCGAATGGTCCCCGGTAATAAGTGGTGTACCCCAAGGGTCAGTACTGGGCCCTCTTCTGTTTAACTTGTTTATTAATGATATTGAGAATGGAATTAACAGCAATGTTTCTATCTTTGCAGATGACACCAAGCTTTGTAGTACAGTACAGTCTATGGAGGATGTGCAGATGTTACAGGATGACTTAGACACTCTGAGTGTTTGGGCGTCCACTTGGCAAATGAGGTTCAATGTGGATAAATGTAAAGTTATGCACCTGGGTACTAATAACCCACATGCATCATATGTCCTGGGGGGAGTTACTCTGGGAGAGTCGCTGATGGAGAAGGATCTGGGTGTACTTGTAGATAATAGACTACAGAACAGTACACAATGTCAGTCAGCTGCTTCTAAGGCCAGTAGGATATTGTCATGCATTAAAACAGGCATGGACTCTCGGGACAGGGATATAATATTACCGCTTTATAAAGCTTTGGTGCGGCCTCATCTGGAGTATGCCGTCCAGTTTTGGAACCCGATTCATAAAAAGGATGTTCTAGAGCTGGAGAGGGTACAAAGACGGGCAACTAAACTAATAAGGGGAATGGAGCATCTTAGTTATGAGGAGAGATTAAAAGAATTACATTTGTTTAGTCTGGAGAAGAGACGTTTAAGGGGAGATATGATTAACTTATTTAAATATATAAATGGCCCCTACAAGAAATATGGTGAAAAGATGTTCCAGGTAAAACCCCCTCAAAGGACAAGAGGGCACTGCCTCCGCCTGGAGAAAAAAAGGTTCAGTCTCCGGAGGCGACAAGCCTTCTTTACCATGAGAACTGTGAATCTGTGGAACAGTCTACCACAGGATCTGGTCACAGCAAAAACAGTAGAGGGCTTCAAAACCGGGCTAGACAAGTTCTTAGAGCAAAATAATATAAATGCATATGTATAGAACCTATCACCCCTCCCCCTTCCCTGTATCCATCCCCTCCTTGGTTGAACTTGATGGACATGTGTCTTTTTTCAACCGTATTAACTATGTAACTATGTAACTATGTAACTATGTAAGGTAATGCAATTTAAAGTGTAACTAATTTTTTTTTTTTTTTTTGCATAAGTCAGTAGTATAAGCAATTTTAAGAAACTCTATAATAGGTTTTATTAGGCAAAAAAGCCTCTTTCTGTACTCAAAAAAGCAGTTTTCCAGCCTCCCCCCTCACTTCTTATGTGTTCATTATCAGGCAAATCGTCTTCATTACAGAGAAGCCAGTAAAAACGGGTTCTGCTGTGTCCATTATATCCTAAGGAGGGGCCAAGGGAGATGAGTGAGCAGGAAGAGGAGACATGAATTTTTTGTAGACTGGGCATCTAAAACGCTGGATTCAGGAGTCAGAAAGGTCAGTGATTATCTAGAAACTTGCTGAGAGAAGATTGCAGGGTGTTGTGCGGTGCAGGACTGCTCTGTACTCACTCACTCCTCTCAGCCCCTCCCCTCTTCATAGAGCATAATGGATACAGCAATCCTGCTTCTTCTGAAGTGAGGGGGGAGCTAGGAAAACTGCTTTTTCAGTACAGAAGGAAACTCTTTTGGTAAATAAAACCTATTACAGAGTTTCTTAAAATCGCTTGCACTATTCATATTTATTGTTCTATGAAAAATGACTCTGAAATGACAGTTACGCTTTAAGACTGGGTTCAAACACAGCATATTTCAGGCAGTATTTGGTCCTCATGGCAACCAAAACCAGGAGTGAATTGAAACCACAGAAAGGCTATGTTCACACAATGTTGAAATTGAGTGGATGGCCGCCATATAACGGTAAGTAACTGCCATTATTTCAATACAACGGCCGTTGTTTTAAAATAACAGCAAATATTTGCCATTAAATAACAGCCATCCACTTAATTACAACATAATGTGGACATAGCCTTTCTGTGTTTTCAATCCATTCCTGGTTTTGGTTGCTATGAGGACCTGACATGAGGACCAAATACTGCCTGAAATATACTGTGTGTGAACCCAGCCTAAATTAGAGAACACTGCATACATGTATAGCCTTGTATCTTATATCATGTTTTTGTGTGGATATCACCGTCATAGAGGCCATTCAGGCTACCTCTGCAATTTACATTGTACATTTAGGGGTGTTGTCTACCACTATCTCCAAAAGCTTGTTTTTAAGTCCTGCAGAATAACAATGGTTCCCTACAATATTGTATAGATCATAAAATAATTAAGGCTTTGTATATCTCTGCCTCAGACCCCCTGCAGGGTGCTGCTACAGCTCTGAGCTTTTTTTTTATCTGCAATAACAGTAAATTAGCACCAGCACATTTTGACCAAGGGGAAGATCTGCATGGAGTTTGTAATTTCTTTCCTGTGTTAACATGGGATTTCTCTGGAGACTCTGGTTTCCTCCCACACACCAATAAATACTAACATGTCTAATGGCTTCCATGATATAAAGTGGTCTAGAGGCAGGGGTGTAACTATCACTGTACCAGTCATAGCGGCTGCTACAGGGCCCGCCGCCTCAGGGTTCCCATGGGTCATCATATTACCAAAGGGAGATGTCTACCATGGGTCACACTATATACTGGGTAAGTACAATATTAGGGGAGATTCCTATTTTGGGGGACACGCGTACTATGGGGGACACTAGGGGAGATGCCTTACATATGCTATCTACTCAGCAATATCTACAGTGGGATGGGGGCCCAATCAAAAGTCTGCTATGAGACCCAGCCCTTTCTAGTTACGCTCCTGTATAAAGGGTTTGGTGTATGGCTTTGGAATATGTTGGAGCTATATGAAATAATGCCAGTATTTCTGTCTATAGGGTAAAAAACTGTCAATAAAGCAGTGAGAGGGCATGAGAAACCTGCAGCTTTGGAACACCCCAGGCTTGTAGGTCACCTTGCTCACATTTCACACAACTAATGGACTGGATGAAGATTAAAAAACAAAAATGACATAACTATACATATATGCCAATAAAATCGTTCCAAACCTGTTTGAGAAGACAGAGATGGTACATTGGACGGATGCTGGTTTCCTAAAGAATTTATTGCATTTTGAATGGAGGACCCTTGAGTCACTGTCTGCATTACTACAGGCCCAGGGGGTCGAAGATACTGCTGTCCAGGAGCCGAGACAATCTGGAGAACACTCCCTGTGAATATGTACAAAAACATATCAAACCTTTTCTTTCATCTCGTATCATCGTCAGCAGCTCAAATTTAGTCCAAGTTTCCCTTGTGGGAATGATTCGCAAAAGAATTCACTTGAGAATGATGATAATTTATTTTCTCATCAGCATGCACCTTCCTATAACTCACAAAATATATAAGGGGATCTTCTCTGCATGTATCTTTAAAAGGGGAACTCTGGCAATTTTTTTTTCTATTTAAAAATCTCAAATTTTCCAGTATTTATCAGCTGCTGTACGCCCTGCAGGAGATGGTGTATTCTCTCCAGTCTGACACAGTGCTCTCTGCTGCCACCACTGTCAATGACAGGAACTGTCCAGAGCAGCAGGAAATCACCATAGGAAACCGTTCCTGCTCTCCAGACTTATAAACTGATAAATACTGGAATACTGGAGATTTTTAAATGGAAGTAAATTACAAAATTTATATAACGTTTTGACACCAATTGATTTGAAACAAAAACTTTCTTGCCAGAGTCTCCCTTTAAAAGGGTTGTCCAGCGAAAATCTTTTTCTTTCAAATCAACTGGTGTCAGAAAGTTATATAGATTTGTAATTTACTTCTATTTAAAAATCTCAAGTCTTCCCATATTTATCAGCTGCTGTATGTCCTACAGGAAATGTTTTATTTCCAGTCTGACACAGTGCTCTCTGCTGACATCTCTGGCCGAGACAGGAACTGTCCAGAGCAGGAGAGGTTTTCTATGGGAATCTGCTGCTGCTCTGAACAGTTCATGTCTCGCAAAGAGATGTCAGCAGAGAGCACTGTGTCAGACTGGAAATAAAACAACATTTCCTGTAGGACATACAGCAGCTGATAAGTATGGGAAGACTTGAGATTTTTAAATAGAAGTAAATTACAAATCTATATAACTTTCTGAAACCAGTCGATTTGAAAGAAAAAGATTTTCGCTGGACAACCCCTTGAATTATTCTAAAAAGTCAAAGTTGACCTGATGTTCCAGGCCTCTACACTACATAGTTACCTTGCAGCTGCAGTGGTTGCCCAGCAGTTAGCTGGCGCAGTTGGCTCTGGGACAGTGTGAATGTGTTTCCTTGGAACTGCAGAGTAACTGGGGTTTTGGGCTGTGCTATTCTGCCTTGAGCTGCACCAGAAGTAGCCAGTTGAGCGATTTTTACCACTTCACCACCTGCAAAAGCAAAAAACTAAACAGCTATCTAAGGTGTATGGCCACCTTCACAGAATCACACAAGAAAACACATTGTAAGGCCACTTCCACATGAGAATATTTTTATCAGTATTTTGCATTTGTACAGCTGGGTTCACACTATGTTTTTGCAATCCGTTTTTTCATCAGTTTATTGCAAAAAAACGGATGAAAAAAACGGATGAAAAAAAACGGATGCCTTTGTGTGCATCCATTTTGACCTGTTTTTCCATTGACTTTCATTATAAAAAACAAATCCGTTTTTTTTTTTATGTACACAAAAACGTAGTCAACCTCATTTTTGTGTCCCTTAAAAAATCGGATCAGTTGGAATACACAGGGATTATTTATAGGTGCTCCAGCGTTTTATAACTCATCACTTTTCATACCTTGATTTGCAGAGGTTGTTGTGATCGGGGATCGTCCCCGCGTCTGGCCCTGCTGAGTGACTGTTGCAGTAGTTGTGGTGACTAGTCGAGATGCTGGAGTACTGGAGAAAGCCACAGTTCTCCCTTCAGGCTTTTGACCATAAAGAACTGGTTGAAACAACCTGTATGGTGAAGGGTCCAACATGTTACTAGGTGTAAGAAATAGTGGTAAGACGCACACTATTCTGGTGTTTAGCTAAATGCACAATACAACTTGTGACCCCCCACCCCCCCCACCCCCCCACCCACAGCTTAGAACTCTGTTAAAGAACAGCTCCGGCCAAAATGTATTTTTTAATATGTTATTACTTATGGAAAGTTAGACAAATTCCTAATGTACATTAATTATGGGAAATGCACATATACTGCTATTTCCCTTATTTTAGTAGATCAGGAAGTCTTCAAATTCTCTCAAAAACCGGGACATCACGAATCAGTTGTAATTCCTATGGAGTGTCCAGCAGGGGGTGCAGTATATATAGAAGTCAACTCGGGTGACATCAGGAAACAAGTTGGCAGGAGGCTGGGGTGGCGGTGAACTCTGCAATCAGTCCCCAGCAGGGCATGTGAGTGCACCAGTGGCAGCAATGTGGCAGCGGCGGCAGGGATGTGAATGTGTGGGGATAGCCATGGTACTACTCCGCCATCATCAGCTTATACTATGAGCAGATGATGGGAGTAGTAGTACAGTGTATATCTGTGCATACATAGACATGTGTTACATAGACATCCATTGAATCCATAGAGTGTCCAGCAGGTGGCGCATTATATAGAAGTCATACTATGAGCAGATGATGGGAGGAGTAGTACAGTGTATATGTGTGCATACATAGACATGTGTTACATGGACATCCATTGAATCCATAGAGTGTCCAGCAGGGGGCGCACTATATATATATAGAAGTCAATGGTACTCATTGACTTCTATATATAGTGCACCCACTGCTGGACACTCCATTGGAATTACAACTGATTTGTGACGTCACGGTTTTTGAGAGAATTTGAAGATTCCATGATCTACTAAATTAAGGGAAATAGCAGTATATGTGCATTTCCCATAATTAATGTACATTAGAAATTTGTCTAACTTTCCATGAGTAAGAACATATTAAAAAATACTTTTGGCCAAGCTACCTTTTATATTATGCACAAAAAAACTAAACGATTAGAGAAGAGTGAACCTTGAGCACTTCCAGGTTCATCCAAACCTAATAGCTCTGCATTTACTGCTGGATGGAGAAGTTGGATGCAGCCCTAGGGAGTCCTGAAAAGCATGTATACTGTCTATGGCCTATGGCTGTATCCATGTTATTCATGAAGCCTTAGGGCTTCTTCATCCACCGGTAATCAAATGGCGAGTGTTTGGGCCGGGTGAACCAAAGCATGCTCAAGGTTCGCTCATCTCTAAAAATAATCAAGAAAGAAGGAATACCCAGCCTACCTGTTTGGTTTAATCTTCACTGGGTTAGGTTGAGGTGTAGGGTCAGGAGAGTTGTAAATTTCCTCCATTAGTCTTCTAGTCACCTTTAGCTCAGGAAGAACCTGGGTCTCATAATGTGTCATTTTATTCTCTAGTCCCAGAAGATCAAAAAGAGAGAGATCTGGATTCTGATTGATAAAAACACAAAATCAGTCGCACGAGCATAGAAAAAGTGCAAAACGGAATAAAAAAAAGCAAAATGTAACCCAAAAGTGGATCCATAAGATCTACAGCTTGCCCTGCAAAAAACTTAGTCCTTACAGAACATGCATGAGGTCAGCTTCTAAGCTCCCTCTAGTGGTGGCTGAATGCAGACAGAACTTTATTTTTTAATTGTTTCTTTGCTGAGAATTTAGAGTTTTTCTGTATTTCAGATGTCTATAAAAGATGTAATATGTAATTAATCTGCACAGAACGCTGGACCTCTCAACCAGATGATTAAATGCTAGATATTCCATTTCAAGAAAAATTTCAGTCCATATGATCTGCAGTCATGAGTTCACATTGGTAATGTAATAACATTGCAAGGTGGGCAAGACAATGGCAAATCTAGCTTAAAGCGACTCTGTACCCACAATCTGTCCGCCCAAACCACTTGCACCTTCAGATAGCGGCTTTTAATCCAAGATCTGTCCTGGGGTCCGTTCGGCAGGTGATGCGGTTATTGTCCTAAAAAACAACTTTTAAACTTGCAGCCCCATGCCCAACGGTCGGGGCTTAGAGTATCTGTGCTCTAACTTTGCACCACCTCTCCGTCCCTCCTCCCCACCCTCTTCATCATTAGGAATGCCACTGGAACATTTTCTCCTGTCTGAACAATGCACAGGTGTCTTAACGATCCAGCCCATGTTCAATATTCACACAAGTGAGGAATAGGAGACAATCTGCCTGGAGCATTCCTAATGATGAGGAGGGCAGGGAGGAGGGACAGAGAGGGTGTGCCAGCCTAATGCATACACAATCTAGGCCACGGGACAATAACTGCATCACCTTCCGAACGGACCCCAGGACAGATCTTGGATTAAAAGCAGCTATCCGAAGGTACAAGTGGTTTGGGGGGGACAGATTGTACAGAGTCACTTTAAATTGTATGTATGACCAATTGTCATGGGCCTCTTTGTAAGCCCATTGGCCAATTGATGCGATATGTGGTTATGATGGGCCCAGATGTATCAATCTTTCTGAGACAAAAACTGCATTATTTGCCCATAGAAGCCAATCATGGCTCAGCGTTCACTTCCAAAATTGCTCTTGTAAAACAAAAGCTGAGCCATTATTTGTTGCTATTGGCAAATCAGACATATTGATAAAACTGTGCCACAGACTTTATACAATGTTATATACCTTATGCTCGGCATATGCTTTGTTATCCTATACACTATAGTGAATCACAAATGATGGGACACACACTGTGCTCAGGTTAGTGCCCCTACCTCTTCATTTTGGGGGTATCAGCATCTGGATCTTCATTATAATATATCATGTTATCAAATATCATGTTAAAAATGGTAAATACCCTTTAAAAGGCACAGGTGTCAAACATGCAACCCTCCAGCTGTTGCAAAACTACGATTCCCATCATGCCTGGACAGCCAGAGCTACAGCAGCCAATAGTAATAAACTTCTCGGCACTCACCAATCAGCTATGCTTGTAGTGTTTATTGCAACTTCAAAGATGAAAAACAAATGGTACAGGACGCGTTTTGGCTTGCGTCTTTAGCAACTTCGTAAGCCGAAATGCGTCCTGTACCATTTGTTATTCATCTTTGAAGATGCAATAAATACTACAAGCATAGCTGATTGGCGAGTGTCGAGAAATTTATTACTATTGGTTACGTGGGACTGGCTCCTGTCTACGTGCATCACCGCTGATTACCTGAGTGCCAAATTGAACTCTGTTTGCTCGAGAGCTACAGCAGCAACCTGATTGGCTGCTCTACTTTTCCCCTGTTCTGTTGATTAGCACATGTGACAGGATATGGTTCTCACCTTCCAGGGATCATGTTCTAAAGCCTGTAATACAAGTGATGACGTCTCATATTTCAGAGGCTCAAATGCATAGGAGGAATGTCCAGACCGGGGATCGACCAAATCTGGATGGTTACAGATCCTTTGTAACTGCATCAATACATGAAGGACACTGACAAAATGTCCCCCTTTAAGGGAATCCTGAGTTCTGTCCAAAAGAAGGAGAAGAATAATATAGAAGGGAACACGTCCCACATAAGACAATACTTCTCAACAGTCATTTTATATAATGAAACATGAGGATGTGCTCATATAGTAAAAGTTCAGACTTTACAATAGGATTCTGATATCATTCTATTACAGTAACTGCAAAAACCTGGTGAAAAAAGAGGTGTAATTTCCAATATCCATTAGGACTCATTGATGGCCTAGGCCTACATACGTTTCCTACATCTACTGTTATCACTTTGTGCAAAGAAATACATGGTAAGAAATGATATTACAACATCCATTACGCACTGCTTGTGCTTTTATAAGCTCCATCCTGGCGACTGGTTCTCTTTAAAGGGAAACTATCGGCAGGTTAGATGAATTGCGCATGTGGTGCTGAAGATGAAGGTAGGTTTCTGTGCAGTTTGTAGTTGAATACCTAAGCTAGTAAGGCAGTTAGAAGCACTGTGAGTAGGACAACAGCCCCAGTGCACCGAATTGCCCCCGGCCAGCCCGCCCCTTCTAAAAAATAACAGCAGAGCCAGGGGCGGGCTGGATCACTGCACAGAAACTGTGCTGAGGATGAAGGAAAGAGACAATACCTTCCTCCTCAGCGCCCTGTGCACAATAGGGACATATCAGCAGATAATAGATTTGTCTAACCTGCTAACAGTTTCCTTTTAAAAGTGCACAAAGTAATTTCTATTCCAGATCTACTGTGTGTCAGTATTTTTTTTTTTTAATTGTGTGGATGAAATGTAAAATAAAGACTATAAAAGGGTGTTTATATAAAAAAAAACCATTGCATTAAGTAAAAAAAAAACTCTATAAGTAGGCTAAAAATATAACTGTTTTTATTACAATTCCAAACATGTACGTTTTTTTTTTAAGGAAGGATAACAGGAATTCTAAAGACATAATTCTGTCATACCCTGGCTGTAGAATGACATCCTCATATAGTGCTCTCTGCCGGTTGGAAAGACGACACTTTAGAACATGCTCGTATTTTTTCGTCAGTTGCTTCTCAACGTCTTTTTTCGATCTTCGCAATATGAAAGGTCGAACAGTCTACAAAAGAAACACAAAATAAATAGAAGTCATAAAACTATGAAAAAAATAATTGTTTAAATGTGTCTTCCCATCTTATAAAGTAATGGCATTGGTCGGGGCCTGACTTCTAGAATCCCACCCCATCCTGAGAATGATGGAGATTCAGGACTCATGGAGTGCTGTGTCCACTTCAGTTACCCATGCCCCGTGACACACTTGTTACCCGCCGTGATGGAACTGCAGTGCAGCCCTATTCAAGTGAACTAAGTAATCTGCAGCTGTGCAGGAAAAACAAAGATATTAAAAGGGCTTATCCAGCGCTACAAAAACATGACTACTTTCTTCCAGAGATAGCACCACTCTTGTCTCCAGCTTGGTCGGGGTTTTGCTGTTCAGTTCCATTGAAGTGAATGGAGCTTAAAGGCGTTATCCAGCGCTACAAAAACATGGCCACATTCCCCCTCTCTTGTCTCCAGATTGGGTGAGGTTTCAAACTCAGTTCCATTGAAGTAAATGGAGCTTAATTGCAAACTGCATCTGAACTGGAGACAAGAGAGGGGGAAAAGTGGCCATGTTTCTGTAGCGCTGCATAACCCCTTTAATTGCAAACCGCACCTGAACTGCAGGCACTTTTTAACAAAACAAAGGGACATTGACAACTGACGTGACAAATTGATATTGGTGGGTTGACGCTGTCAGTCTAAGCTACATATTATTGAAAACCAACCAACCCTGTGCAACATGATGAAAAGCTTGTGGCAATTTTCCTGGCTTTCTTCTCCACTGGTCTTTAGAGGAAAATCCAGGTAAGGTTTGGATATTCCAGGGACTAAAAAATGTACCATGGTCCAGTGATCTTTCCATGTATTTTGCAGTGGGGTATCCCTTAGAAGCAGTCGGTTCTGGCTATAGAAAAAAACACAAATATATATTTTAGGAAAAAAGAAAAAAAAAAAAAATCAATAATGCTTTTCCATCTCTATCTATATTATTACTTGTACTCTGTCACGTTTCTTTGATGTTCCTGTTCCCGGTCTGTAATGTGAGACCTCCGGAAAATAAAAAAAAAGGGTCTTCAAAAGCTTTCAGTTTGAAATAAGAAATCCAGGGATCACGCATGTTCCTCAGGCACTCCTAGCCTACAACTTCTCACACTAATCCATTTATTACAACACTATATCATGTAGTGCTATACAGCAAGCCCCATGGCAGCGGATGTTATCATGGCAAACTCAATAAAAGTCTGGATACATTTCTGGAGTGTAATAACATTATGGGTTATAGTATGCAAAACTAGAGAAAAAAAATGGCTGCACCTCCCACCTATGGCTGACACTAATGCCTCTTAGCTACAGTTAAAAACCAACGCCAGAATGTTGGTATATAATTTGATCAAACCATATTGCCCCATGTACCACGTGAAGGTCTTCTGGCCCACGAGTCCCTACACTAAACCAACACCGTGTCGGTCAGCGACCGCTATGCGCGCAAAGTGAGCGACAACAGGGCAGGGAGGGCACAGAATAGCCCTGCAACCCCAATGTCTCAGAACTGAACCCACTAGTCCCCCTACACCCCGCAGGCACCGCTCTTTAGTGTAGGAACTCATGGGTATCAGAGACCTGCACGTGGTACATGAGGCAATATATTTTGATCAAATTGTATACTAACTTCTGATGTTGACTTTTCATCACAGAAACAGGAACTTTCCCCTTAGTCTGAGGCTTAGTGGTCATAATGCAAACTGCAAGATTTCAAAATTAATTTACTGCTTTAGGTCCCACTGAAGCAGTATCCCTCCTCCTGGCCTTATAAGAGCCATAGTGTTTCGTTTTTTTTACCTACGGGGCTAGTTGGGGGCTCATTTTTCGTGTTATGATCTATAGTTTTTATTGCCATCACATCTGTTGTAAATAGGAATTCTTTTATTGCTTTTTATTATTATTTTTTACTATATATAAATTAAAAAAAAATTCAGCAATCCTGGAGTTTCTTTTCCTTTCTGTTGTTTACGCCATTCACTATTTAGGAACAATAGTTTTAATAGATCAGACAATTCCACGTGCTACGATAACAAATATGTTTATTAATTTTCCATATATCCATATTTGAATGTTATACAGATTTGTAAATTACATCTATTTAAAAATCTCAAGTGTTCCAGTACTTATCAGCTACTGTATGTCCTACAGGAAGTGGTTTATTCTCACCAGAAAACCTCCCCATAGAAAACATCTCCTGCTCTGGACAGTTCCTGACATGGACAGAGGTGGCAGCAGAGAACACTGTGCCAAACTAGAAAGAATACACTACTTCCTACAGGACATACAGCAGCTGATAAGCACTGGAAGACTTGAGATTTGTAAACAAAAATAAATTACAAATATGTATCATATATATATAGGCAAAAAAGGTTTGAAGACAGCGTCCTTACAGTATCAAAAAGAGTATTTTATTTAGCCAAATGCATATACAGAAAAAAGTTACGACGTTTCGGCTCTAAAACATACTGAGCCTTTCTCACTTGAGAAAGGCTCAGTATGTTTTAGAGCCGAAATGTCGTAACTTTTTTCTGTGTATGCATTTGACTAAATAAAATACTCTTTTTGATACTGTAAGGACGCTGTCTTCAAACCTTTTTTGCCTGGATAAAGAGCTGGGTACTATCCAACCCGGCGGAGGACTGTGCGTCCATTAGGAGATACCGCTGTTTCCAAGTGGGTTGGATCTATAATATATATATATATATATATATAATATAGATCCAACCCACTTGGAAACAGCGGTATCTCCTAATGGATGCACAGTCCTCCGCCGGGTTGGCTAGTACCCAGCTCTTTATCCAGGCAAAAAAGGTTTGAAGACAGCGTCCTTACAGTATCAGTACAGTACAAAAACGCGGTGTATATATATATATATATATATATATATATATATATATATATATATATATATATATATATATATATATACACCGCGTTTTTGTGTATGCTAAAAGAGTACCGCAGATCCGAACCTTTTTATAATGCAAGTCCATTATAAACTACATCCATTTTTACCATCTGTTTTTGTTTAACGGACAGCAAAAAGCGCAGTGTGAATCCCGCCTTAGCCTTACATTTGACCAGAATTGAGGACGCCAATCTTATTTCATTGTCATTATGAGTCTAATCCTAATAAAGCATTTATTCACCTGGAAAATTAAAAAAACTAACTCTGTCTTTGACATAGGATCTGATTATCTTTTACTACATTATTTAAATATCTCGCATTATCATGATCTTATTATAGTAAAATATTTAAATACTGTAACTCTGTCCAAAAAAATGTTGGCAGCTTAACCTTGGCAGATTGAAGATGGCTTCCCAATGCTTCTCGTTCATATTGCGGATCTGATGGACCTCATCCAAGACGAGGTATTTCCATCTCATCTTCATGAAGGCCTGAAGTCCCTTGAACAGCTGCTTGTAAGACGTGATACAGACATGGAAGTTGTTGGGCTCCTCCCATCTCTATAAAACAAAGATTAAGAGGCATAAAATCCTAGTTTGCAATAGTCAAGACGCCCAATAACTAAGGGCATTGAGGTACGAAGTGTGTCATTCTGACCATTCTGCAGTTCTATGAGAAATTGTATGACAGATAAGGGAGATGGCCCCCCAAAGGCTTATTAGCATATACAAGATGTTTCATGTCATCCCACTAGTTTTGTATTTCAGTACAAATATAAAAAAATAAAAAACAATTTAAACCAGTAAAGTCGTACAATGAGTTAAAGGGGTATTCCACTCAGGTAAAATATGTGTGGAATCATCCCACCTCCTAAAGACTAAAGACTAATAGTTTATTCCATGTCATTACCTTTTCAGTGTCCTTCCCCCAGTTCTGAGCTGCTTCTTTCTGCTGAAGACACAGAAAACCGTATGTGAACTTTTCTCTCCATCTCTCCCTCCTCACCCTCCCTTCCGAGACGGCTGATGTAAACAAGTCTCTGGCCGTCTGTCTCGGTGACTGAGTGACGCGTCAGGGTTAATCTGTGACCTTACTGTAATTAACCCTTCTGGCCTCACAGAGTGCAGAAACAGTGCAGAAACAGCCGGCCAGGGACGAAGCTTACATTAGCCATCTTGAAAGGTAGAGGGGAGGAGGGGGAGATGGAGAGAACAGCTCACACACAATTTTCAGTGTCTTCAGCAGAAATCAGCACCTCAGAACTGGGAGAATGAGACAGAAAAGTAAACGACATGTATGGAATAATTTGTAAGTCTCAAGGAGGGGAGATTATTAAACACGTATTTGTAGGTGTAATACACCTTTAAGAGATTGGCATAAGGGGAAAATCTCACAGGAGTCATCCACATGTGCAGTTATGAAGAAAAAAGGAAAGATTCTTGAAATTTTTTAAGAAGGCTGCACCACAGAAATACACTCAAGGTAATGTAACACTACCCATTAGCTACTGACCAAGCTAATTACTATATGGAGTTTAGAACAATATACTCTGCAGGCTTGGTATGTGTTTCTTTAAAGGAAAAGTCCGACGAAAATTTTTATTAAAGTATTGTTTTGCCCCCCAAAAGTTATACAAATCCCCAATATACACTTATTAAGGGAAATGTTCATAAAGAGCTTTTTTCCCTGCACTTACTACTACATCAAGGCTTCACTTCCTGGATAACATGGTGATGTCACTTCCTGGATAACATGGTGATGTCACACCCCTACTCGCAGAGCTGTGCGGGCTGTGGCTACTGGAGAGGATGATGGCAGGGGGACACTGAGGGACACAGGGCACTGGAGGGACACTGAGCATCCCTCTGCCATCATCCTCTCCAGCAGCCAAAGCCCGCACAGCTCTGGGAGTAGGGGTGTGACATCACCATGTTATCCAGGAAGTGACATCACCATGTTATCCAGGAAGTGACATCACCATGTTATCCAGGAAGTGACATCACCATGTTATCCAGGAAGTGAAGCCTTGATGCAGTAGTAAGTGCAGGGAAAAAAGTACTTTATAAGAATTTCCCGTAATAAGTGTATATTAGTGATTTAGATAAATAAAAATTATCGCCAGACTTCTCCTTTAGGCTATGTTCACACTATGTATGTGTGCGGCTGTATTTTTTATGCGGCTGTAAATGTGCGGATGAAACTACGGCTGTGGGAAAAAATAGACATGCGGCTGAAAACATACGGTCATTTACTTGGAAATCTGGTTCAACTAAAAATAACAAATAAAATCTTAAGAAAGTGATGGAAACACCTCTGGATGCATCTGGGAAAGCAGGGAACACAGTTTACATGAATCGCTATTACCGGGGTTTGCGATCCTCTGCAGTATGCCGATGCCGATGTCTCTCATGGTTAATATATTGAATTAATAAAACACATTTTCGTTGTAATAAAGTCCCTTTCATTGTTCAATAATTAAATTTAAACGATTCCATCATTTTGCAATTAAATATACTGTTAAAATAAATATAAATAAATGTATATTTATATATATATTTATTTTTTGACAGTATATTTAATTGCACAATGATGGATTCGCTAGAATTAAATTATTGAACAACGAAACTGATTTTATTTCAATGAAAATGTGTTTTATTAATTAAATATTAATTAGTACAGGAAGCTCCATAAGCCGTTAATTCATATTGCCGGTAATAGAGCATTCTGTACTAATCATCACTTTGCTTTAATTAAAACATCAAATGTTTCTTCTAATTATGTTATCACAATAGCATTATTAGAAGAAACATTTAGAATTATATGTGCGCTCAGCTGATTGGCTGATCGGCTGAGCGCACATATAATTAGCGGGTCCGCAGCACAGTGACTTCATTGTGCTGCGGACCAGCGAAGAGGACACATCGGGGTGAGTATACAGCTCTCCCCACCCCCTCCCCAGCACTGCACCCATCCCAGCAAGGAAGGGGGGTCACTTAACCCCTTCCTTGCTGGGATGGGTGCAGTCTGACATCAGTCTGGCCCCCAAGGGGTTAAGGGGGATGCAATACATCCTCCCTTAACCCCTTGGGGGCCAGACTGTAAGCAGCGATCTGTAAAGATGCTGCATACTGTAAGGAGCACAACACCGCTCACAATGATGGGTGTTGTGCTCCTGTTTGTGTGTTTTTTGTGTGTTTCTCCCTTTTTGTTTTTCAGATATCGGTATACTGGGGATTACGTCGGATTCCGTGGACTACGTTGATGACCAGCGATTGTTGTTGTTTTTTTATAAAATGGTCAATGAGGGGTGTGGGGGTGTTTTTATTTGAATAAAAAAAATTTTTAACTTGTGTCTTGTCTTTTTTTCTTTACTTTATAGACTTAGTAATGGATTCCGTCTATTAAATGGCTTCCACTACTAACTTGGGGCCTAGTGTTAGCCGGTATAAAATGGCTAACACTAACCCCCCATTATTACCCCAGTACCCAATGCCACCAGGGGTACTGGGAAGAGCCGGGTGCCAGTGGTCCCGGAGCGTCAAAATTGGCGCTCCTGGACCGGGCGGCAGCAGGCTGGTAAGATTTAGGCTGGGGAGGGCCTAAACCAATGGCTCTTCCCACCCTGGTGTTACCAGGCTGCTGTCGTTTGGTTTTTAACCCGGCTGGTTATAAAAATAAAGGGGGACCCTATGCGTTTTTTTTTAAATAAATAAATAATTAAAAAAACGCATAGGGTCCCCCCTATTTTTATTGTGAGCGGTGTTGTGCTCCTTACAGTATGCAGCATCTTTACAGATCGCTGCTTACAGTCTGGCCCCCAAGGGGTTAAGGGAGGATGTATTGCATCCCCCTTAACCCCTTGGGGGCCAGACTGATGTCAGACTGCACCCATCCCAGCAAGTAAGGGGTTAAGTGACCCCCCTTCCTTGCTGGGTGGGGTGCAGTGCTGGGGAGGGGGTGGGGAGAGCTCTATACTCACCCCGATGTTGTCTCTTCGCTGGTCCGCAGCACAATGAAGTCACTGTGCTGCGGACCCGCTAATTATAAGTGCGCTCAGCCGATCAGCCAATCAGCTGAGCGCACATATAATTCTAAATGTTTCTTCTAATAATGCTATTGTGATAACATAATTAGAAGAAACATTTGATGTTTTAATTAAAGTAAAGTGATGATTAGTACAGAATGCTCTATTGCCGGCAATATGAATTAACGGCTTACTGGAGCTTCCTGTACTAATTAATATTTAATTAATAAAACACATTTTCATTGAAATAAAATCAGTTTCGTTGTTCAATAATTTAATTCTAACGAATCCATTATTGTGCAATTAAATATACTGTCAAAAAATATATATATATATATATATATAAATATACATTTATTTATATATATATTTATTTTAACAGTATATTTAATTGCACAATGATGGATTCGTTAGAATTAAATTATTGAACAACGAAAGGGACTTTATTACAAAGAAAATGTGTTTTATTAATTTAATATATTAACTATTAGAGGCATCGGCATTCGGCATCATTGCCGGCTATTTTTGAAGTACTCCGTACGGACCGCCTGTCAATCCACGGCCGCATTTCCAGCCGCAAACAATGGTCTTGTTCATTTTTTACGGGTCCGTTTACGATATGGCCGTAGATTCATACATAGTGTGCACTGTGCAGCCGTATATCGGATACTTTCCAGCGTACGCATGAACCACCAAAAATACCGCCGCACAATTACAGCCGCAAATACAGCCGCACAGTTACATAGTCTGAACCTAGCCTTAACATGATGTGGATTAGCACAGATTGCATCTAGCAAAAAATTGTAAAGCGTAAAGGAAACCACCAAAAATTAGGCCAAAAGGACACTTTTTTAAATCTATGTCTGTCGATTAGGGTCTAGTAATACATTTGCTGTACGCTGTGGGAGATTAACTGTTACATGCAGAAAAAAATATAAAATAAAACAGAACAGTACACCCACACACTGCCTTACCTGTCGCTTTTTCCTTAGCTCTCTCTGCTTGCCAAAGTATAAAAGGAGTTTTAAACCTGGGCACCATCTTTTAAATTCCAGCTCCCACTTCAGAATTTTACAGCTTCTGACCACAATCAAGTGTGGACCCCAGTTACCTGCAAATATTACAACACATAGATCCCAGGTAGCAGTAGTGGAAAACACAGAATGACACAATCTCACATAAATTGCTGCTCCTATAAGAGTGTATTTTCAGCTCCCATCATTCCTTACCTTCACGACTGGCTAGATGTGCCATGAGAGCTATCACCTGAACATTCTTCCCCAGTCCTGACTCATCAGCCAGAATGCCATTGAGATTTTTCTTGTACTGTTTCTCCATCCAGTCCAGCGCCACCTGTTGGTACTCCCGCAGAGTACCATGAAGCAGATGAGAAGGCCGTGGCTTCACCTGGGAAGTCAAAATTGTTCAATCCCTATACAACACATAAATAATACATTGCACATTTGATCCATAAGTGGCAGTAGTAAGGGGTGGCATAGCACCACTGCTACCACCAGTGGATGTGTTGGGAACTGCAGGGCTGCTCAAGACCTGGACCTAGCACAGTCACATATCACTAGTGCTGCTACTGTAGCACTACTAAGCCTCTGATGTCTATTGTAATGCATGCACCTTGGAGCAGAGCCAGTGGTGATTGACAAGGCTGCTTCCTGAAGTGCAATGTCTAATACTAATACCCATTAGAATAGGGCGCTCATTATAGTGATATGTAACTGTGCTGGCACCAGGGCTTGAGCAGCCCCACAGTTCCCAACACTGCCACTGATGGCAGCGTCGCCCCTTTCTGTTGCCACTCAATGGGTATAGATAGATGTCAGCATACAGTCAAAAAGGGACATATATGCATACCTGTAGCCACCACATTTAGGTTAATAGCTCAAATGTAGTCAGCTGGTAAATGGGCATGGTCTGCTGTGCTTTTGAGTCTCACAAAATAAATGTTTACAAGTGGGAAATGGCCTGAATGTAGTCGCTACTTGACTATGCTTGGATCAGAATGCCTCAATACACATTGGCATCACTTTTTCATAGGATGTTGATAATCTCTTAAAAAATAAAACACACAAAAAGCATATAGGTGCACTCACAGACCCCGACCGGTCGTTTGATACCTTTCCCACTTGTCAACGCTACTCTTTGCCCTGGATTCAAACTTTTATAAATGATCCAAGTTTTACATCATGGCACATCGTGGTCAGGAAAATATATCTCCCAGCATGCATTGCTCCCCAGAATCAACTGCCTTTTACCCGCCCACCACTGGCTCATTTTGCTTCTGCTTTGGACAGTAAACTTTGATGGGTGAGATGTCAGTGCTGGGTGGGGATACAGATGGGGTGTTACAGCTTTCCTGACCCAGAGAGGAGACAATGATCACATGTCCTCTGTCTCAGAAGGGAGGGGGAGGACAGAGGAATGGAGACAGAGTGGATCAGGCAGAGAGGATTTTAAGCAGCTTTAGGGTGTGAGTCAGGATGTGCTGCAGACAAAATGACCAAATTCATGTAATAGAAACCTATTACAAACAAGCTTAGGTTATGGGTGGGGATTGTACAAGGTTAACTCTTTCCTAACTGGAGTTCCCCTTTAAAGGGGTTATCCAGCGCTACACAAAAATGGCCACTTTCTTCCAGAGACAGCCCCACTCTTGTCTCCAGCTTGGGTGCAGGTTTCGAAACTCACTTCCATTGAAGTGAATGGAGCTTAATTGCAAACCGCACCTGAACTGGAGACAAGAGTCATGCTGTCTCTGGAACAAAGCGGCCATGTTTTTGTAGCACTGGATAAACCCTTCATAGAGTTAAACCTGTTCTGGCATCAAGCTGTCAAATCCTGGCCCCAGATATGAGCTTTCTCCAGACTGACAGATAGACAGCCAGTTTATCTCAGGTCTATGTCCATCTTAGCGACAGCACACAGATTACTACAGGTAATGCCCTCTTTTATGGCCATGTTAGAAACATGCAATACTGATCTTCTTGTCATCACAACTGCAATGCTTTGTGGGACATCACGAGTGGATCTATCACAGGGTTTTACTTTTATCTAAAAATATTAACATGAAATATTCCTCATTTCTGTGTCCTTTTTGTTGAAGAAAGATTTACAGTATCAACAGTAACAGCGTATTCTGCAACTAAACATCCATCACCAGCCTATATATAGGTAGTAGGAACATATGTACTGAATGCTTACTGCACACGTGATCCGTGCACTTCCACTGGGAAGAAGTAACTCTGCTGCCCTGGCCACATCTCCAATATCTCTAGTGTGTTTCCTGGAGCTCGAATGTGCAGGACTTGCCCTGTCAGCCGATCTAAACTGGTCTGTGTCAAGTAAAGAGTCAATGAGGATCGTATGTTTCTGAGGCACATCTGAATCTCTGCTCAGGTCTTTCATGTCTGCCAAAATAAATAAAAGTTATTAAAACACTAAGAGCGACTTGTACTAACATAGAAATGTAACAAAAGGTCAGATCCATGCCCTGGCAGCAGATTCTCCACAATAAACATGTAGTTTACAGCACTGTGAAACTGGAGAGGTCTGTTTTGGATCAGAGGTCTAAGCAGATTCTGATTTTCAGGCTATTTTCATACAAAGTAAGTTCCGTGGGAATCACGGCCATTGTTACAACGGCTGTGATTCCTACAAAACTCACGTAGTGCTGCCTTCTGAGGGAATCCCGGACGGAGTGTATACACATGGTATACACTCTGGCCGGGATCCTTAGCGGCGCCGTAGAAAACTGACAACGTAGAAAACTTAGCGGCCGCATAAAACCCTGTCAGTGCACACTATGGAGTGAGCGGCCCCGGCCGCACGCTCAATAGTGTGCAGTGGGGAGTTCTGATGCGGGCGTGCACGGATGTGCCCGCTTCAGAACTCTGCGGCCCTAAAAATCATCCGGCCAGTACTGCAGTACCGGCCGGGATGATCTTTTCAGAGACCAGCCGATCTCTTACGTTGTGTGAACATGGCCTCACTGCGCATTTCTCCCCTTCAATGTAAAGGGAATAAATCTGTTGTACATCTGCAGTAAAATCCACAGTATTGTATTTCCTGCAGAAAGTGGTGTCTTCTTTCCAGTCTGACACAGTGCTCTCTGCTGCCACCTCTGTCCATGTCAGGAACTGTTCAGAGCAGGAGAGGTTTTCTATGGGGATTTGCTACTGGTATGGACAGTTCTGGACATGGACAGAGGAGCCTTCATACCTGCATCATAATTTTATTGTCATCATTGTTGTGTTCTGTCATAAAAGCAGGACAACATAGATAATAGTATGATTAGATCCCTTACATGCCAGACAAGAAAAGTGTCCAACAGACCCCACTGGCTTTAATGGGGCCCATTTGGTTTTCGGCATGGTGTCCGGCATCTTTGAAGGAGTCTGCAACAGAGGCTCCTAACAGAACCTCCGCCATGTATACAAACAGTCTTTCATTAGCAAAACATAGAGAAGAATAACCTTACCCTCCCGTAGTAATTCAGAGAGTTCAGCCTGGTGGTCAATAGTCCCTTCTTTGGTTTCCTGCTCTGCAATGGTCATTCCTTCACCTAGTGATTAAACAACAGGGTATTTTTGCATTATCACATGCCCAATGCTTAATGAGGCTGTCCACCTTAAAATAACTTGTCCCCTATCCACAAGATAAGGATAAGAGATTGTGGGGGATCTGACCTCCGCACCCTCCACTGATCTCTTGTTCGCCCCTCGGCTCCTTTGTTTTGAATATAGCCATGTGTACGGAGTGTGACACGCAGCTCTATTCATTCCTATGTAGCCGCCAGAAAGAGCCAAGTGCTGTACTCTGCTCTCGCCAGTGGCTCCATTTATTTTCTATGGCGGCTCTATGTGGCGGGGAGTAAGGAGGACAGACCACAATCTCTTACTTCTCCCCTATCCTGTGGTCAGGGGACAAGTCAGCTTAACGTGTCTAACCTCTTTAAGGCTGGGTTCACACTACGTATATTTCAGTCAGTATTGTGGTCCTCATATTGCAACCAAAACCAGGAGTGGATTGAAAACACAGAAAGGATCTGATCACACAATGGTGTAATTGAGTGGATGGCCGCCATTTAATGGCAAATATTTGCTGTTATTTTAGAACAACGGCTGTTATATGGAAATAATGGCCGTTATTTACTGTTATATGGCGGCCATCCACTCAATTTTAACATTGTGTGAACAGATCCTTTCTGTGTTTTTAATCCACTCCTGGTTTTGGTTGCAATATGAGGACCACAATACTGACTGAAATATACGTAGTGTGAACCCAGCCTAAAGATGTCTAGCAGCTCACTCTATTAAAATCAATGTACAGTCCTTTACTGAACAGATATGAACAAACCTTCCCCATCACTCCAAGAGGCACTTGCTTTCCGTTTTCTCCAAGAAGGTGAAATCTGTCAAAAAAGACAAAGATGATATTCTATTTCAGGATACTTATCTGTGCCTCATTTATTATATTAGAAGCAGTTTGTGCTTGTGTGTCTCTATTTTGTGTTATTTGCGCACACATAGTTCACATCTACTTGTATTATCTTTCCATCATACATGTGCTTATGTTATGTCCATTGTGCTGACTGGAAGGCTCCTGTACGCAGGCCAACTATAGCCAACAAGCGCTCCTAGAAACACTCATTTGGTCAACAATCGGCACGGGAAATAGTCTGCTCGTCAGCTGATTGGATCGTTTGTAAAGCGATAAAATCAATTGTTATAAGCCGTACATCTTTCTGTGTAAATAGGGGATGTGTCGGTGATAACAATGAATGTTAATGAAAACAATCAATGCAGCGATTAATCGCGCCTTGTAAAAAAAAATACAAATGAGCAGTGTACTTGCTGATTGGTAATCATCTGCGAAAATCACTTAAAGGAGAAGTCCGTCGAAATTTTTTTATTAAAAGTATTGTATTGCCCCCAAAAGTTATACAAATTACAAATATACACTTATTACGGGAAATGCTTATGAAGTGCTTTTTTCCCTGCACTTACTACTGCATCAAGGCTTCACCTCCTGGATAACATGGTGATGTCACTTCCTGGATAAAATGGTGATGTCACTTTCTGGATAACATGGTGATGTCACTTCCTGGATAACATGGTGATGTCACTTCCTGGATAAAATGGTGATGTCACTTTCTGGATAACATGGTGATGTCACGACCCGACTCCTAGAGCTGTGCGGGCTGTGGCTGCTGGAGAGGATGATGGCAGGGGGACACTGAGGGACACAGGGCACTGGAGGGACACTGAGCATCCCTCTGCCATCATCCTCTCCAGCAGCCACAGCCTGCACAGCTCTGGGAGCTCTTATCCAGGAAGTGACATCACCATGTTATCCAGGAAGGGAAGCCTTGATGCAGTAGTATGTGCAGGGAAAAACAAACTTTATAAGTATTTCCCATAATAAGTGTATATTGGTGATTTGTATAACTTTGGGGGGGGGGGGGGCGCAATACAATAGTTTAATAAAAATTTTCGCCAGATTTCTCCTTTAATGTAAAAGGATCCTTACAGATTACATCCCCACTGATCAAAGTCTGAAGGGAAACGATCAGTAGGCTAGAAGCATCTAATCTGCTGATATAACCCAATAGCGCACAGGGCGCTGAGGATGAAGGGAAGTTTCTTACCTTCATCCTCTGACTTTTCCATGATATTAACAGTTTATCTCATATGGTAATTAGGTGTTTTGGTGCACTGAGGGCAGAACAACTATAATCCACCCGGCCCTCCTAATAAATAGCAGAGCACAGTGACCGGGGCGGATTGGTGAACTGAGGGTGGTAGCCAAGCCCACAGTAAACCAAAACACCTCATTGGCATAGGAGATAAACTGCTAATATGACGGAAACTGTGCTGAGGATGAAGGTAAGAAACGTCCCTTAATCCTCTTTGCGCTTTGTGTGCAATAGGGACATATCAGCAGGTTAGAGGCTTCTAAACTGCTGATATTTTCCCTTTAGGCTCTATTCACACAACATATATTTTCATAAAACCATGGCCGTTGTACAACAGCCATGATTATTATGAAAATATATGTTACCTTGCTGTCTGTGGGATCCTGGCCGAAGCGTATACACATAGTATACGCTCTGGACGGGATCCCTTGCGGTGCCGCAAACAACTGACATGTCAGTTTTCTATTCATTGAATAGCGGCCGCAGAAAACCCTGTCAGTGCACACAGCGGAGCGAGCGGATCCGGCCACACGCTCTATAGTGTGCAGTGGGGAGTCGCCCGCATCAGAAGGGATGCGCCCGCATCAGAACTCTGCAGCTGCAAAGCTCATCAGGATGATGTTTTCAGAGACCGGCCGTTCCATGACCCAGACCGGTCACGGAATGGCCGGTCTCTTACGTACTCTGCACATTAACATTTAAGATTTATTTATCCATACAATAAAATAAAAACTTTGTGTTGCAAATTAAACTAATAAAGAAACAAGTCATTGAGTCTCTTACTTTATTGTTTCCATGTTTATGTTTCACACAAGCCTCTTCGATTGCTTTCAGCGGGCCTGTAAGTCAAGATTTGTAATGTTATTTACTGCATTTAAAAATCCACGGCTTCTTCTTTCCAGCAGTGCTAGGAATGAGACTTGGGGGAATTGAGGGATCACTGTGGCATGCACATTTTTAAAGGGCTGGCTGCCGATGAGAGAACCCCTTTAAATCCCACTGAATGAAAGAAGGCAATTATAGCAGACTTCCCAGAAATCAAATCACTCTATAGATTATCTACCTATATCCCTACTTTTGGAAGGAAAACTACAAGGCTGGGTTCACACTTATGTTTTTCCTATCATTTATTAATTGGTTACTTTTAACGGACAGAAAAAACGTAGTCAACACTATTTTTGTGTACGTTAAAAAAATGCATTTTTTTTTTTATAATGGAAATCAAGGGAAAAACGGATCCAAACAGACGGCACACAATTGCATCAGTTTTTTCAATAAAATGTATTTGTTAAACAGATAGGGAAAACGTGAACCCAGCCTAACTTAAAATCTTTTTAATTAGAATGTGTCCCCATATGTGCCATGGCTTCCATTATGCCTTTAATGGAGTATTTGGGTTCCATCAGGGGTGGACTAGATGGACTATATAGTCTTTTCTGCCATCAATCTTCTATGTTTCTACTAGCACTGTAGAGTTGGCACAGTGCTGCTTCTTACTCTACAACGTGCAGGGTATAGTGAGGTAGGCCATAATGGAATAGTGGTGGGATACATGTATCCTGTCAATCTAAATTCACACAAACTTTACAGATAATAATCTATGGAAGTCACAATAGTACTGTTAAATGCATGCATGTTACTACTAAGCTGGCTGTACCACTTGGTCCACACTATTATATCAGTACTGTGATACCTAAAAGGTGGCACTGATCTGTAATTTTAAAGGGAAGCTATAAGCAGGTTGGACAAATCCGCGGCTGAGGAGGAAGGTTACTTTTATCCTCACTGCTGTTTCCATGCAGTTAAAGTTAAATCGCTATGCTAATAATATGCTAATTTGTTGCTTAATCCAACGTCTAGTAAGGCCTTTTGGAGCACTGGGGGCAGGACTACTGCACTGGTGGCAGCACCCGCTCCGCTGATATTCACTAGAAGGGGTTGGCCAGGGGGCAGACTGGTGCACTGGGGGCGGTGGTCCCACCCTAGTGCACCAAACTACCTTATTAACACAGCAATTTAACTTCAAACTGCACAGAAACATTGCTAAGGATGAAGATAAGACACATACCTTCATCCTCATCACCTTGTGCGCAATAGGGAAATAGCAGCAGGTTAGATTCATCCCTTTAAAGGGGTTATCCAGCGAAAATCTTTTTCTTTGAAATCAACTGGTATCAGAAAGTTATAAAGATTTGTAAAAAATTAAAGTCTTCCCATACTTATTAGCTGCTGTATGTCCTACAGGAAATGTTGTTTTATTTTCAGTCTGACACAGTGCTTTCTGCTGACATCTCTGGCTGAGACAGGAACTCTGTCTCGGTTTTCTATGAATCCCCATAGAAAACCTCTCCTGCTCTGGACAGTTCCTGTCTCGGCCAGAGATGTCAGCAGAGAGCACTGTGTCAGACTGAAAATAAAACAACACTTCCTACAGGACATACAGCAGCTAATAAGTATGGGAAGACTTGAGATTTTTTAATAGAAGTAAATTACAAATCTGTATAACTTTCTGACACCAGTTGATTTGAAAGAAAAAGATTTTTTGCTTGACAACCCCTTTAAGGTATCACTTACCTTTCATTGAGTCTACATTCAGGTTCAGTGATTTCCTCCTTTTTTCTTGAAACTCCATTTGTAATTTAATTTCCACAACCTAAAATATATAGAAATAAAATTTCTAATAATGCAATCTCACTACTAGCAAGGCGTTATCTCTAAAATAGGAGCATGTGCATATAAAAGAATTATAAATCTGTCCAATAAAAATCTGGCCTAGATCAGGGGTGGTTAGGGTCTTTGTGAGAGGTTACATATTAGACAGGTCTGACAGGATTACTAGTGGCATAGTTGAAAACAACAGACAGTAAACTATTTCTAACCTGAAAAACAATACAGCCTAGTTACAAGCAGTAAACTATAAAGATTCTTTTATACTACTTTTTCTTCTTATAAACTACACCATGCAAATGGATTGCAATGGGTAACATGAACATTGACATTACTGGGCAGTAACAGAGGCTCAATGTTAGTTTTCCGTCATACACTGTAATTTTCTGCTGAACATCTTCTTGAGTAGTAGTAGTAGTAGTAGTAGTAGTAGTAGTAGTAGTAGTAGTAGTAGTAATAGTAGTAGTACTAATACTAAACAGAACACAGAGATGGTGACTTCACTAACCCCAGGGAACACAACACATCTATTGTCGAAATGTTTATTGGTTCTAAAGAACTTGTAGTCAATGTAATACAGTGGTCCCTCAACAATATTAATTGGTTCTAGGACGACCATTCTATGTTAAAAATGTTGTATTTTGAGACCAAAATTTTATGGAAAACTAGCCCAGGTACAGAGCAGCACAGGACATGTAGTATCACACTATACTCAGAGAATCACTACTAGACAGCCAACCAGTGCAGGCACTTCACTAATACTGGGGATTTACCAGTAAAATGGCCAGTTTTATTGGTTGATCATCTAGTTATTTACATGTCCTGCAGATCCTGACTGTCCATAGCATTGTATGTTGAGTCTGGTCTCAAGTTACGATGATCCAGAAAGGAACATTGTATGTTGAAAATATTGCATCTTGTAAGTTGAGGGATAACTGTAATGTAAAATCTCACTTGTTCAATGTTGGACCAGAAATATTCAATCTCTCTAGCAATTGTAGCAGCGATCCGCTTCAGTTTGTTCTCTTCTTCTTTCTGGGCTCGTTCATGGTTCACTCTCTTTTCTTCGTGGTAGCGGGCAGCAGTTCTTACCAACTATACAAAGAAAACAGGAAAAGGTAACGGTTATAAAACTATCGCCAATGGATAGCTGGCTCTATAAATTCAGGGGGCAATGGGTAGCTGAATATATAAATTCAGGGAGCAATGGATAGCTGACTATAATGATGTTCTTTATTTCAGGTTGTTTTTATGCAAATATTATTTTACATTGTGAGCCTGGCCTCAGGGTGTAATGCTTGTAGGTGCAGAAAATAATGGCACTCCATTACTACACCGTATATAGTAGAAAACAAGCGTGGTAGATTTGTAAAATGGTCCAATGGTCCAGTTTCTCTCAGTTTACCTTCTTTGCACTGGCCATTTTCCACATCCTTTCTTGAGCAAAATCTGCAGCCATCCACTGCATCTCTTCCAACAAGTAATCCCAGTGAGATTTGGGCCTGGATGGTTCTTGTAGCTTTGGAAGCCTCCTCAAAGACCATAAACCTTCCTTCCGAAGCTCTGCAATGCGCTGATGGACAAGGTTTTCCTATGAGGTATACATTATTACAATACCAAGTACAACAGTCAGAGGAAATAGTCTTTTAAAAAGAAAAGCATATAGATGCACTCACTGATCCCCCCCCCCACCGATTGTCTGACACCTTTCACAATTATTTACGCTGCTCCTAGCCCCAGATTCAAACTTTTACAAATGATCCAAATTGTACATCATGGCACCCTGCCAGGAAACTACATCTCCCAGCATGCACTGCACCTTAGAGCCAACTGCCGTATATCTGCCCCCCACTGGTTCAATCTGCTTCTGCTTTGTGCAGTTAACACAGTACCCATCTATCTATGTATATATCTATCTTTCTACATAGATAGGTTACAGACGGCACATTACAGTTAGCCTGGCAAGAGAAGATACACAGATCATGTAACCTCTGTCTCAGAAGGGAGGGGGAGGACAGAGAAGTGGAGACAGAGTGGATCAGGCAGTGAGGATTTTCAGCAGCTTCAGGGTGTGAGTCAGGATGTGCTGCGGAGAAATGGCCCAATTCATGTAATAGAAACCTATTACACACAAGCTTACATTATGGGAGGAGACTGAACAGTGTTAAATCATTATTAACCAAAATTCCTCTTTAAACTTGGCCATTGAGGGTGCAAGAAATAAAACAAGAAGGAAAGTGTCAGCTGCACTTTTATACAATATTTTATACAGCAACGCTTTATCAACATCAAACATACTCCAATAATACATTGAATAAGTGAGACAATAACGTTAACTCGGATGGGATAACACATGCTGCAGGTGAAGTAGCTGACTAAGAAGACTTGTAATATTGCTGGTAATACTTGTCTCACCTGTTCCATCAGTTTGTCTTGTGAGCTCTCTGGAGTGGCCCCAGCAGCACTCTGTGCAGGAGTCGGGATTTTAATGCCCACTGTACCAGCAGAGGCTTTGGAGACGCTGGCAGACAGGGCTTTATTTGCTGCTTGGTTGGTTCTGTTGGTCGGCAGTGAGAAGGATGCAGCGGAGCTATTGATAGAGAGAGCGGCAGGAGCCACAAACGAACTTGGTTGTGTGTTGCTGTTGGTAAGACGTTGTTGGGACTCTGCAGCCGGCCTCATCAGGGTCACAGTCTATTGGGGAAACAATAGATTGCTTATAAAGTTCATGCATTGTCTTCTCCGTATCAAAAAAAAAACTATCGAAAGCAATGAAAATAGGGGACGCCAATGTAGACTGAAGCCTAGCCAAAAAAATACCAGATTATCCCGTTTTCCAATTACACTTTAAAGGTAAAGCGACGGCGGAGTGTCCTGTCACCCTGTGCTTTGGACATACAAACTGCATCCTGGCAGCCAATGCGGCAAATGTCAAGGAAGTGGACTCTTCACTTTGCTTGCCCAGAAATCTCTGTGTATAGAGCTCTTCTAGCTTCTCAAATGACGGACAGCTCTAGTGTCCAATGGGAAACCACCAGGAATGTCAATCATAGCTGAGAGGAGGGGCCAGGAAAGATCTGGGCATCTTAGGCTGGGTTCACACTACATTTTTGCAATCCAATTTTTTTCGCAAAAAGCAGGTGAAAAACGGATAGAAAAAACGGATGCATGCGTGTGCACCCGTTTTTCCATTGACTACCATTATATATATATATATATATATATATATATATTAAAAAAAACGGATCATTTTTTTTTTAGTGGACACAAAAATGAGGTCGACCACGTTTGTGTAGGCTAAAAAAACTGATCCGTTTTGATCCTTTTTTTTTTTTTTTTTTTTATAATGGAAGTTGCATCCGTTTTTTTCATCAGTTTTCATCCGTTTTTTTTACAAAAAACAGATTGCAAGAACGTGGTGTGAACCCAGCCTAAAAAGAAGGGCCCACCTCCTGAGCACTTGCTGCAGTGACACTTGGGACATCAAACAAAGTTTTTCTTGGCCATGCAAGGTACACAGGAGACACTGCCCTCCCTAACCTCTGTATACACATATACAGCAAATGGTAAAGAAATGGTAAAGAAAACAATGAGTTAGATGATTCAAAATTTCTTTTTTTTCTGCAATAATGTTCAGGTTTAGTATACAATATAGACAGGAATCCTGGATGGTAGAAACCTATGCAAACTCAACCTTCCTTACCTGTTGCTGAACTGTGCCCTGTGTCTGGGATACAGTTATAGGTATCGGAGCATGAAATGCCGGCTGCAGGGACTGTGAGATCTGCGATGGCAGCTGATTCTGGGGAGATACCTGGAGCGGCACCCCCGAGCTCTGTGTTTTGACTTGTACCTGGATCTGAGGCTGAATCTGACCTTCTGTGATTTGTTGCTGCTGTTGTGCCAGGTGCAGGGCAGCTGGAAGGGAAGATATGGGAATGTTGGGAGTCTGCACCCTACCAGGCAACTGTGGAGGAGGGGTATGCAGGCTGGCAGCATTCTGCACAGGGGGTCCCTTGGAGGGATCGTATTGTTGTTGGTTCTGCTTCTGCCCTGTCAGCTGTACAGTCTGTGGAGTAGGAGGCATTCCCCCTGGACAGAAAAACACAAGGAGATTATAAACACACATCTTTTCAAGGAAATAATAGTCAGGTGTAAAGCAGGTAAAAAGAAATAACAAAAATGGTCTATATCTATACATAACAAATAGAAAGCGTTCATGTCAAAAAGATGGTGATACCTTGTGCAGTGGGCATGAGCTGCTGTAGGGATACACCAGATGCCACCCCGGGATGCTGGTAAACCATTCCATGGCGTGTTACGTCAAGGCGCGGTCTCTTGCTAGGGTCTGTGGTGATCAGAAAGACTTCTCTTATTATAAGCAGCAATCATGTCATCGGGGCCATATCAACGCAGGAGACAACAACCGAGCAAAACAGGCAAGTCTTAAAGGGTAAGTATTACTTTCATCAACTACTGACATGTAATAGTGACACATGAGATGAATCTAACCTGCAGATATCACCCTATAGCAAATGGGGCGCTGAGGATGAAGGTAAGTCTCTTACCTTCATCTATGGCCCTGTTTCGCTTTGTTTATAGTTTAATTCAGCATCTAGTAAGGCCGTTTAGAGCACTGGGGGCACAAGATTACACTACAAACTGCATTGAAACAGCACTGAGGATGAAGGTAAGTGGCTTATCTTCATCCTCATTCCACCGTGCACAATAGGGAGATATAATGCTAAGTTTACACGAAACGTTAATTGGCCCGATCGGACGATTAACAATGTCGGAGTAACGTTTTTTTTTTTCATAACGATCAGCGTTTAGACGGTACGATATATTGTACGGAAAAATCGTTTTGCAATAGGGCGCCCGCAGCCGCTCTGATCGCCACCCCCCCCCGCCGCCGCTCCGATCACCACCCCACCGCCGCTCCGATCGCCACCCCACCGCCGCTCCGATCGCCCTCGCCGGCCCGGCCGTGAGCATACATTACCTGCTCCGTGTAGCAGGTCTTCGACATCCCCGACTCCGCTCTTCAGTGCACTGATTGGCTGAAGAGGGGAGCCGGGAATTTCAAACGGCTCCTTTTTAGCCAATCAGTGCTCCTCTTCAGCATTGATTGGCTGAAGAGGATCGAGCGATCGGAGCAGCGGCGGCGATCAGAGCGGCGGCGGGGGTGGCGATTGGGGCGGCAAGGGTGGTGATCAGAGCGGTGGCGGGGGTGGCGATCGAGCCGGCGCAGGGGACTGCGGATGAGCGGGGGGCCAGGCGGCGCCGGACTATCGCGTGACGACTGTTTACACGGAACGATCGGCGAATTTTTAGCGAACGACGAACAACGATTTGATAACATGTTGAAAGATCAAAATGAACGATTTCTCGTTCGTCGTTTGATCGTTCGCTGCGTTTACACGTACGATTATCGTTCGAATTCGATATTTATCGCGCAAATTCGCACGATAATCGTTACGTGTAAACGCACCATAAGCAGGTTAGATTAATCAAACCTGCAAACAGTTTCCCTTTAAATTTGAAGTGAAAATGTCCCTTAGTTCCCACACAGTTTAATGTTACGTCTGTTACAGAAGTAAAAATTAAGTGTCGGGAACTTTTTATTTTTTATTTTTTTTTGCTGATTATGTGCCGAAATATTGATTCTGGCATATATACCAAGTGTTTGGAGGAACGTAAACACCTCAAAAAAGTTTTTTTTTTTTTTAAGTTCTAACTTTTTCTGTAGTACAATAAGGTGGTGAAAATTTCACATTAGGTTAAAAAAAATTGGGAAAAAAAACAGGATTAAAGAAACATTTTGGCCCCTTTTTTTAACCTAATTTTAAATATTTAGATTGTTTGCCTGTAAAACTATGATCTATGGGCGTTTCTGCACATTTGTTTTAGCGATCGGTAGGGGTCTCTACCCCCGACCCAATTGATCAAAACCTCTGACGCTGCTATGATGCTAAGTGACAGTGACTATTGAACTGCATTGCTGATGTTAGAGATGCTCACTTAAAAGGGTACTCCGACAAAATAAATAAATATATATATAATTATTTTTAAATCAACAGGTGCAGGTTCAATACACATCCATATGGGATACTCCATGGTTGGGAGAATTGTATTTTCTGGAGGGGTTTTCCGCCTGGAGAGACACAGGAATTAGGAGAGTAATGCAATTGTATGATGGCAGACAGCTGAAACGGTTTGACCAACTGCAAAGTCAATTTGTACTGCCCCATACTCAATTTTACAAATATTTACAGCTACGCCATGCATGTGAAGCGGAAGGGGAAATATTGGCATCAGACGTACATTATCTGCCACCTATGAACATTGTAGGGGACTCTGAGTCCACTAAGGGACTTATCTCCTGTTTATACCGACATATTATATCCAAGCACCTAGATAGATTTCCCCTTCAGTTGCGGGAGAAATGGGAGGCAGACATAGGCCCTATAGAGGAAGGTCAATGGACAGAAATAATGGAAATGACACCTAAACTGTCCTTAGGGGAGCAGCATAGGCTATCACACCTCTACCTGTTGCACCGGGTGTATCGCACACCACAATTCCTCTTCCGCATAGGGGTCCGGGACACACCCATGTGCCAACGTTGTCATGTTCATGAAGGGGGGATACTGCACATGTTCTGGCGCTGTCCCAAGCTGTTCCGCTATTGGAGAGGGGTGGCGTCGGCCATACAAAAAGCATACTCAGTGGAATTGCAACAGTCTCCACTGGTTTATGTGTTAGGATATGTGGAAGACGTAGCACTACCTGTTGTAGAACAAACTGCAGTAGCCCGTATTCTATTTATGGCGCGTAAACTCATTGCGCAGCATTGGTTGGACGAGACCCCTCCCTCGGTCTCGGAATTTGTGGGGAAGGTTAATTGGCTGATTGGCATGGAGAGGTACGCGTATGAACAACGAAAAGCATCCAAGAAATTTGAGAAACTCTGGGGAAAATGGTTGGCTATCCCTGAACTAGGGTCCACTGGCTCTCACACATAGGCTGGGAGGTGGGGTGGGCAGGGAGGAAGGACGATTTATGCTATCACTGCCTGTACCTTGTCTCCGCTGGCTGGTGGGAGGTGTGCAGGGCATGGCCCAGTCAGGCTACTTGGTCGTGCTTTACATTTAATTGCCCTTGGTGAACATTTTTCAATTGCAGACCCGCTCACGCGGTGGAATGAGGTCGAGAACCGTGGACTGCAGACTTCTATGTATGCTCACAAGGACTTTGGAACTGACAGGACTGAGGAGTGGGGGGAGGGTTAGGGAGGGTAGGGGTCGGAGGGTATGCCCTCTGGGGAGTTTTTGTTTGTTAAAGAAAAAATGCATATATTTCAATAAAAATAATTTGGATTAAAAAAACAGGTGCAGGTTACTTATTAACCACTTAAATTAAAAATCTCAAGTTTTCCAGTACTTATCAGCTGCTGTATGTCCTGCAGGAAGTGGTGTATTCTTTCCCGTCTGACACAGTGCTCTCTGCTGCCACCTCTGTCCATGTCAGGAACTGTCCAGAGCAGGAGAGGTTTTCTATGGGGATTTGCTACAGCTCTGGACAGTTCCTGACATGGACAGAGGTGGCAGCAGAGCGCACTGTGTCAGACACAAAAGAATACACCATTTCCTGCAGGACATACAGCAGCTGATAAGTACGGGAAGACTGGAGATTTTTAAATAGAAGTAATTTACAAATCTGTATAACGTATAGATTTAAAAACAATTGTTTTTTTTCCCGCTTTACTGGTACATGTTAGTCAGTGATAGACTACACCTCGCTGTGGACTTACCTGCTTGCGTAAGGGCTTGTTGTCTTTTAAAGGCCTCGATATCTATGGCATTTGCTGCTCCTACTGCTCCGCTCCCTGTCAGAGACTGCTACGTGGGATAAAATAAAACATATATAACACAAGTTACATGGAATATTTACTCATAGGAATCCCTTGAATCATCGCCATGAAGTAATTTGTGGTTAAATACGGATCATCTGTAAAACTACATGTGGTTTAGCGCAGCGTTTCCCAACCGGGGTGCCGCGGCACACTGGTGTGCCGTGAGAACCCGCCAGCTGTGCCGCGGGATCCCGGTCGGAAATTAGAAACTGTCCCTTTAATATCCCTAGAAGCTGCGGCCGCGCAGCTTCTAGGGATATGCCGATGGATTGATGTTCCGCCCGCTCACACAGTGAGCGGGCGAAACATTCAATCGCGCACAATGTCAGAGCAGGACCTGTCAGCGTCCTGCTCTGACATTGACTCCCATAGGCCGCGGCACTTCATGCCAGCAGCCTATGGGAGGCCGGGACGTGACCTCTCCGGCAGGCGTGATGATGTGACGTCATCACGCCTGCCGGAGGTTCAGTCGCCGCGGCTCACAGGACGGAGCCTGAAGAGGAGGGAGAACACACAGCGCCGATTAGGTGAGTATGATGGTTTGTTGTTTTGTTTTTTTTAAAACTATTGGTGCATATTCTCATACTGCAGGGGGCATTATATGGGGGCATACTGCAGGGGGCATTATATGGGGGCATACTGCAAGGGGCATTATATGGGGGCATACTGCAGGGGGCATTAATATATGGGGGCATACTGCAGGGGGCATTATATGGGGGCATACTGCAAGGGGCATTATATGGGGGCATACTGCAGGGGGCATTAATATATGGGGGCATACTGCAGGGGGCATTATATGGGGGCATACTGCAGGGGGCATTATATGGGGGCATACTGCAGGGGGCATTATATGGGGGCATACTGCAGGGGGCATTATATGGGGCATACTGCAGGGGGCATTAATATATGGGGGCATACTGCAGAGGGCATTATTAATATATGGGGGCATACTGCAGAGGGCATTATTAATATATGGGGGCATACTGCAGAGGGCATTATTAATATATGGGGGCATACTGCAGAGGGCATTATTAATATATGGGGGCATACTGCAGGGGGCATTATTATTATATGGGGGCATACTGCAGGGGGCATTATTATATGGGGCATACTGCAGGGGGCATTATTATTATTATATGGGGGCATACTGCAGGGGGCATTATTATTATATGGGGGCATACTGCAGGGGGCATTATTATTATATGGGGGCATACTGCAGGGGGCATTATTATTATATGGGGCATACTGCAGGGGGCATTATTATTATATGGGGGCATACTGCAGGGGGCATTATTATTATATGGGGGCATACTGCAGGGGGCATTATTACTGTATGAGGGCAAAGCAGGGGGCACTTGTACTCTGGCCTCATGGCCATAGTACGTCTCATTGTACCCCTTTATACTGCAGTTATATGAGCCACATAATTATCAGCACCATATACTGTGGCTATACAGTGCACATCACCACAGTATATGGTGCTGATAATTATGTGCTCATATACGTGGGACTGTATGTATGAGTTTTCATGGGACTGTTATATATATATATATATATATATATATATATATGGGAATACATGGCACTGTATGTATGAGGTTACATGGGATTGTATATATGAGGGGGTTATCCTTTTTTATTTCACTTTTTTTAAAATGAATAATTTATTGAAAGGATCTCTGCCCGGCATATGTCACTCTTGAGGGCTTAAAAAGCAGCTCTTGTGGTGATAAGAAGCTGATTTAAAACCCCCAAGAGTGAACTCCGTGAACTATATGTATAATATGTACTGTTTTAGTGTCATTTTGTGCCATTTTGGTTGGTGGTGTGCCCCGGGATTTTTTAAGTATAAAAAGTGTGCCGCGGCTCAAAAAAGGTTGAAAATCACTGGTTTAGCGGATTATGGAGTACATGGAGAAGTCCTTTGTGCAGTAAAGTCTGTGTTCATGTACAGTATACATACACATGTATTTAGCTGGATGGGAAAACACTGGGCGATACAGTAAAAATCCATAACCATCATTTTTTTATTACTGGAGCTAAAAATGGAATACATGGTTATAGGCGTTAGATAATTTTTTTTAATAAAACAGATAAATGATTAGTATGATTAGCCTATTTTTTATTTTATTGTTTAGCATTTTTGTACCCCTAAAAATTATTAGAAAATATTTTCTGGTCCCGGGCTGTCCCCATAGTGACATCGCAGTCCAATGTACTGTGCAGTGATCAGGCATGGTGGCAGCACCGAGAGGGTTCACTGCTGGCATTGAGGTCCTCTTGACCCTAGCGGATGCGACTGCAGCTATATGTCCACCAGTGATGGTAGAGGCACTGCCTGTATAATCACCCTGATGTAATAGTATGTTAACCAGAAGCCCTCTGATGTGCCGTTATGCCAAGGTGCTGGAATGGGTTATGGTTCTTAAAATAGATCTTAAAGGAGAAGTCCGGTGAAAGAATTTTATTGCCCCCCAAAAGTTATACAAATCCCCAATATACACTTATTACAGGAAATGCTTATAAAGGGCTTTTTTCCCGGCACTTACTACTGCATCAAGGCTTCACATCCTGGATAACATGGTGATGTCACTTCCTGGATTACATGGTGATGTCACTTCCTGGATAACCTGGTAATGTCACTTCCTGGATAACCTGGTAATGTCACTTCCTGGATAACCTGGTAATGTCACTTCCTGGAAAACATGGTGATGTCACTTCCTGGATAACTTGGTGATGTCACTTCCTGGATAACATGGTGATGTTACGACCCGACTCCCAGAGCTGTGCAGGCTGTGGCTGCTGGAGAGGATGATGACAGGGGGATGCTCAGTGTCCCTCCAGTGCCCTGTGTCCCTCAGTGTCCCCCTGCCATCATCCTCTCCAGCAGCCACAGCCCGCACAGCTCTGGGAGTCGGGTTGTGACATCACCATGTTATCCAGGAAGTGACATCACCATGTTATCCAGGAAGTGACATCACCATGTTATCCAGGAAGTAACATCACCATGTTATCCAGGAAGTGAAGCCTTGATGCAGTAGTAAGTGCAGGGAAAAAAGCATTTCCCATAACAAGTGTATATTGGGGATTTGTATAACTTTTGGGGGGCAATACAATACTTTAATAAAAACTTTGTCCGGCCTTCTCCTTTAATATCCAGTGACAGCCACAATGCCCCCATAACAGTGACAGCCACAATGCCCCTATAACAGTGACAGCCACAATGCCCCCATAACAGTGACAGCTACAATGCCCCCATAACAGTGACAGCTACAATGCCCCCATAACAGTGACAGCCACAATGCCCCCATAACGTTGTCAATCACAGGGCCCCCATAACAGAGACATACCTAGTTCCCCTGATAATTGTATGTGTCAACAGTGCCATCACTAGTATTCTTACTAAGCAATAAAGAAAAATCTCTCATGCAAAGTAACCTTCCAAGTGTCCATGCGTAGGTTTCAGTGACATTGCTATGCAGGGGTCACTGGATAATGCCGGGGCATCAGAGATGTCAGTAAAGCCTAGATGCCATTGTTCAGTAGTTATTCTCAGAAAAACAAGGTCTTAAAGGGGTTATCCAGCGCTACAAAAACATGGCCACTTTCCCCCTACTGTTGTCTCCAGTTTGGGTGGGGTTTTGAAACTCAGTCCCATTGAAGTAAATGAAGCTTAATTGCAAACCGCACCTGAACTGGTCTCCAGTAGGGGGAAAAGTGACCATGTTTTTGTAGCGCTGGATAACCCCTTTAAAGCGACTCTGTACCCACAATCTGACCCCCCCAAACCACTTGTACCTTCGGATAGCTGCTTTTAATCCAAGATCTGTCCTGGGGTCCGTTCGGCAGGTGATGCAGTTATTGTCCTAAAAAAATACTTTTAAACTGGCAGCCCTGTGCCAAATGGCCGGGGCTTAGATTGTGTATGCATTAGGCTGGCACAACCTCTCTGTCCCTTCTCCCCACCCTCTTCATCACTAGGAATGATCCAGCTATTCTATTGTCTTCTATTCCCCACCTGTGTCAGCCCGGCACATAGGCTTGATCGTTAAGGCACCTGTGCAATGTTCAGCATGGAGAAAATGGTCTAGGGGCATTCCTAATGATAAGGAGGGTGGGGAGGAGGCACGGAGGGGTGTGCCAGCCTAATGCACAGACACTCTAGGTCACGGCCGTTGGGCACAGGGCTGCAAGTTTAAAAGTTGTTTTTTTTATGACAATAACTGCATCACCTGCCGAACGGACCCCAGGACAGATCTTGGATTAAAAGCAGCTATCCGAAGGTACAAGTGGTATGGGGGGGGGGGGGGGGGACAGATTGTGGGTACAGAGTCGCTTTAAAATAGGTTTTTACATCTCTTCAGTGATCCTAGTTATCTGCACAGTACTATGGGCATAGCCTTAGCTTTCTGCTGTGGATTTTTGGACTTGGATTGGGGCAAATCTGCATCCTGACCTGACAGCTCAATAATACCACCAATCCATCAGATTTGCCAAAAATCAAAACTGTCTGACGTGCTCACAGCGACCAATCTCTCGGCTTTCATGTTACCAGGGTGCGTTACAGATATGAGGTGAGCTGTGATTGGCTGCTTTGTCATTTTCCCCGTAACTTGAAACAAAGACACTGATATCCATGGCCGCTATTATACCCCACCCAGTCTGATGGCTGTCTGGACAATCCTTAGATCGGGTGGCCTGCAGAGGAGAACGGCGGTCTGCCGCTGCCGCTCCTACTGCACGGAGTAAAGGGTAGCAGACCCTTAGGGTAGTATTACACGGGCCCAATAATAACTGTAAACGAGCTCAGATCTGCTAGATCGGCGCTCGTTTACTAGGCCTATTACACGGCCCGATTATCGTTTAACAAGGGCTGCATGGACATAGTTACCGTTCTCCTTCCAGCCCTTGCATAAACTTTATACATTACCTATCCAGGCTGCAGAGCTTCTCCTGCGGTCTTATTCTCCCCAGGTCCCACGCACTGCAGTTTCAGAGTGGCCCGTCTCAGCTGACAGGCCGCTCTGAAGCTGGAGCACGTGGGACCCGGGGAGAAGAAGACCGCAAGAGGAGCTCTGCAGTCTGGATTGGTAATGTATATCGTCAGTCGCTGGCCGTGCACCGCCATTACACGTAGCGATGCGCCCGACAATTATAGGTTAAAACCTATATCAACGATCCATTGCTCGCCCCCGTTTGTGCACATCTCCGCCCGTGCCATAGAATGGAGTATTCTATGGTCGGGCGAATTCTGCCATCTGCCGTAAGAATTGACATGTCAATGCTATCGGTGGACGGCGGAATCCATCAGGCCACAGAATGGAGTCTATGGCACTAGTGGAGATGCACACAGGCACGAGAGACAAAATCCGCGGAAACTTTTCCATGCAGATTCCTCCGCCCTTGCCTATTCCTTAGTGTGAACACACTCTACAGGCCCTTGCACACTACAAAAATCACGCGGATAAGCTCCAGCGGATTCCGTGTGCTTTATCATCGGCCCATTCCTTAGACTGCATTCTACAGTAGATTCCACTGTCTGACCAAAGAATTGACATGGCAATTCTTTTTTGGGCAGATGGCGGAATATGCCTGAATAGAATGGAGCCTATGGGACAGGCAGATCTTCAAGGTAGGGTTGGGGAGGGGGGGTGGTTCGAAATGAATGGAAAAGACCTTTCCTTCCCGGTGGGTACACTTTTGGCTTTGGCTCAAAGAACGGCCAGAAAAACAGCAGCAGGGTGCCCTCACAATTCCCTTTTGTGTGTCGTTTTTCAGATGTCCAAAAAAACTGCCAATGCGATTTTTTTATTTGTGTTTTTTTCTAACGTTTTTACCTTTATGTCTGAGCTATCTTTTTCTTAGGCAGCTGGCTTTTTTGCTTAAAAAAAAAAAAAAAGCCATGGCTTTTTTAGTGGCGTTTTTCCAAGATTTTAAGGCAGTGTGAAGCAAGCCGCATAGTGGTATGTGGGGTCTGGGCAGGACTAAGTAAGTTGGTAAGTCTTCCGGAACAATAGCTGCCATCTAGCGTCAGCTGTTCTCTGGTTGGCAGTGGTTCACGGCCATCCATGTGACATCACACCAAACTATCGGGTCCATATTGAGTGCTTTTATACTAGCTATAGATACCTCTATAGATGTTCTGGATTTTTTAGAATATGAGAAACACTTGTTGATCACTCACCCAGGTTTAGGTGATAGAAAACCAGAAAGAGAGAAAATGATGGCACAATCGTTCCTTATAGTCGATAATACAGTGCACGGCATAATTTCTACATATCTGAACAATTTACCTGTTTTTGTCACAAGAAACATGTCATATCTACATACTGATATCAAGAGAGTAGAGATGCAGAGTAGAGAACAGAGAGAAGGGACGGGCGGGGAAAAACACGAGAAGAAAGCCAACAAAGACAACTTATGTGGCAAAGCCAAGTAACAGCAGAAGCCAATGGGACTTGAGAAGCGGGGGGGTATGCAGCTTATAGTCACAGCTTTATGTGTATCCCAATGCACAATAGCAGCGGCCTTAAAAGTTCCACTAAACCTAGGAGTCCAATCAACTTATAATAATAGTTATAAAATGAAAAGGTAAAGGAGAGCGCAGCAGATAAATTATGATGGGGCATACATACCATAGAGGTAGGAGAGGGGGGGGGGGGGCAGCTCAGGTTGGTCCTATCCTTTAATTTAACAGGATATTTCTGTATTTTTTTTTTTTCTTTAAAATCAACTGGTCTCAGAAAGTTACATAGATTTGTATTTTACTTCTATATAAAAAATCTCCAATCTTCCAGTATGTATCAGCTGCTGTACGTCCTGCAGGAAGCGGTGTATTCTTTCCAATATGACACAGTGCTCTCTGCTGCCACCAGTGTCTGTGACAAGAACTGTCCAGAGCAGAAGAGTTTTTTATGGGGATTTGCTGCTGCTCTGGACAGTTCCTGACATGGACATAGGTGGCAGCAGAGAGCACTGTGTCAGACTGGAAATAACCAAAAAGTAGCTGGAGTTGCCCTTTTAATAGGTGAGATCCCACAGGTATTACACACAAGAGTGGAGGGAAGTAACCTAAGGATCATAGAACGGAGATGTGGGTCCTCGCCACTTCTACATATATAACCCCAATGGCTGTGTTATTTCCAGCTACAGTATATCTGTAAATTTGGCGTCTTATATGCAGTGTGACCACTACCAGAGCTCACAATGCAACCAGGCTGCTCTGTCAGCACCCTCAGTCTCCCATAAGGACTTTACTATGAGTTTAGTGGACATTTAAGTGGTTGGGACAGAAAGCACAGCGGCATTAATAGGTGGAAACTGTCAATGGAAGGTTTACCAATGTAATGAGAACACAAACGTGGCTGCAGTTTTTAGGATATCCCATTCCTGTGGCGGGTTATCTCCCATTGTTATGAGGCCCAAGAGCCTTGTCATGTGGCCCAAACACGGCTGAAGGAATAAGGTATCTTCTACATGATGGAAGCACACTGAGAGGACATGACTCTTCCTGAAGTTCTCCTTTATTATATGTAGAAGTGTACACACTGTCGGGGAATGTATCCTGGTGCGATGCCGGTTTCCTGGTGTTTCTCTTATTTGTGGTTACACCGCCTCAATGCTTAGGTACATTTTAGTATATGGTACATGGCCAAAATTATTAAGAAGTGTGCGCCTCTTAAAGGGAAGCCCGCTGTTCTCAAAACGTACGGAAGCTGGGAACATAGATAATTGTCTTACCTTTATCCTCAGCCCCGTTTTGGCTAACAACTCACTTTAATCAATATGGAAATTAGGCTGTTTGGTGCACTGGAGGCGGGACTACCACCCTGGTGCACCCATCTGCCCGCTGCTCATCTTCATAAATGAAGAGAAGACACACAGTGGAGAAAAAAAAAGTGCAGGCAGGGGAAACATAATAAAGAATGCATACTTACCGGTCCCCGTGTCCCCACAATGCCCTTCAAATACCGGACCCCAGCTGGCAATATCATGACTCTGCTGATGAGTGCCCCGGTTAGCCAGGACAGGACACAGCAGCAGTCACTGATTGGCTGAGCAGGTGCTTTCCCCCAGGTCGTGATGTACAAGAAAGCAGGGAGAAAATTATTTCCGGCGGGGGTCCTGGAGCCTGTTGACTCGGCGATGCAGGGGCACAGGGACTGGTAAGTATACATTTTTTAATATGTTCCCCACATTTCCTGCCCACAGTGTATTTTTTTTACGGTGTTCTCTTTTAAAGACAAGATTTAGTGAAAATGGTGCTTGAGGTGAAAGTAAGAAAATTACTCAGCATCTTGTGCATTATGAGAACATAGCAGCTTCTAACCTGCTGTTAAGGCCGTATTACATGACACAATATTGAGGAGGAAGCCATCGCCAGCCTGTCAGGTCAGAGCTTGTTTCCTCCTCGTTCCCTGATCGCTGTTTGTGCTATTATAGGCATAGACAGCGAGCAGGGAGGTGAGGGGGGCTGCCTGGATGATCCTTAGATTCGGGCTGGCCATTGAAGTCAGCTGCACTCTGCTGCAGTCGCTGCTGCACTGATCGGGTCGTTTCAACATGTTGAAAAACCACGATCAGCCGATATTGTGCAAATCGACTGCTCGTGGTCTTTCAACATGCAATATTACACTAAACGATTATTGGCCGGACAGTAATCGGCCAAGTACAGCCACTAATAGTTTGGTGTAATAGAGCCTTTAGTTTCCCTTTCAACTTGTAGATTTATTTTTAGCACCAGTCCTGATTATATATATATCTGCTAATATTGTATAGACTGGAACAGTCATAAAATGCAGTCTAGTAGCCATGTTATTTTTCCTCTTTGCATATCGACCATGATATTTGCAGTTTCCCACCTTGTACATGTACATCACCTGCTTGTTAAATGTGTGCAATAAATCTGCTGTCTTAACAAATGAAAAAGTTCAGGTCAATGTCTTGTGCTTTGGAACCTACATATTTTGCTCTTCAAAATGGACAGAAATTAAAAAAAAATGCTTCACGAGAAAAATGAAAAAAATAAAAAAATAGACAAATGCAAGAACCACACATTACTGGTACGTGTGCGAATATCACCCAAAAAAAATGTTGCTCATGCATTTCGATGGGTTGAAAACTTTTGTCATTGGGCCCTTTCACCCCTGAGTCTTGGTGGCAGCAGTGGGATGAGTGTTTAATAGTCGGCGGATCACGTGACCCCCATAAACACGGATCTGCCGCGTCACCCCCCAACTACATCGCCTATTTGGTCAACATTTGGTGCAGTAAATGTTTCTCTCGGGGTGAAGGAGTTTACATGATACATGATGGCCTTTAATATATGGAAGTAGATAGATCTGCTTAGAAAAAAAAACTGGAATGGATGTAAAAAAAGAAAAAAAAAAAAAAAAGGAAATCTGAGATGAGGCCACATTGTAGAACCATCAAAAAGGTACCTGAAATGGCTGCTGCTGGGATGAAAAAGCAGCAGAAACATTGGGAGGAAGCTGGGTTGCAATAGCAACAGGTGTACCAGTCTGCCCATCTTTTCCTGTCACAATCTTTACCTGAGAGGAAATATTTCAAGAAGAGGAAAAATCATTTTGTTTCCTCACCTATATGAATATGGATTCCAATAATCAGACATACAATATTGCCTTTTATGCAATGTCAGGATTAGATTTTTTAAAATTATTATTATTATTATTATTTTTTTTTTGGTCTGTGTCAGTGCACCTAGCAATGATCGACACCGGGTGGTTGTTTGCTCCCGTGAACCTCTAAAAAGGAAGGCAAAGTGGCATGACAGACAGGTGTCACACAAAGGCGCCCCCAACACTTAGAAAGCAATGGATGCTGGAGCGTATAGTTGACCACACAACCCTTGGAAAGGGGGAAGGCTTGAGGAGCACTGCAATAGCAAGAAGTGGGTAAACAATAAGAACAGAGAAGGGAAGAGAGAAAGAAAGACAAGAAAGAAACACAAGTATAGCAGAAATGTATTCACCTGTATCGCTGACTGCGCTGCGGACGCTGGAAGTCTGCTTGGTGGTAGGACAGCCTGACCAATAGAAGCAACGGCCCCCTATATACATTTACTACAGAACCCATATACCAAATGCACATACATAGCCTTACATCACCTGTTTATACCAAGTTTATACTAAATACAGTGAAATTCCCTTAATCCAACACCTGAGGATCTGCAGGACATCGCGATATAATATGGGATTCTACCAGACCAGAAGAACAAGATACGAATGAGAAATAACAATAGTGGCCCATTTTGTATTTGTGTTTCTTTATGAAGCGTCTACAGTAATCCGTAATCTAGAATATCAAATATTCTCGCCCCTTCTGGTCCCTATAATACTGGATTAAAGGAAATTAACTGTACATTATAGTATATAGATGGTCAGGAACGTCAGGACACTGAATGAAAAAACGTTCCCTAAACTGATTTGTGAGCATGGATTGTTCTTAAGGGTGCCATCACACACACCGGATCTGCAGCGGATTTCATTCTGCGGATTAGCAGCGAAATCCGCTGCGGATCCGGTGTCAGTGCATCCCTATGAGAATACATACTCGCAGCAGGATTGACATCCCGCTGTAAGTATGTAAGTTAACCCCCCGGCAGCCGGAGCATACATCACCTCCTCCCTGCTCTGGCTTGCTTTGGGGTTCTCGGCAGGACGTCCTGTTCACGCACTGATTGGCTGAGCAGGACGAGCAGACGCTGGGAACCCCCAAAGCAAGCCGGAGTGGGGAGGAGGTGATGTATGCTCCGGCCGTCAGGGGGGTTAACTTACATATAGAAGCATATTTTGCTGCGAATCCGCAGCGTGAAATCCACTACGCATCCGGTGTGTGTGAAGGCACCCTAAAGGGAAATGGATCAGCAGGCTAAAACAATCCAACCTGCTACTATGTCTCTATAGCGCATGGGGTGCTGAGGATGAAGGTAAGTTTCTTACTGTTTCTGTATACCTTATTAGCAATCAGCCCCCTGTCAACCGGCCTGTTCTAATGGAGTGGGCCGAATCAGTGCACTGGGGGCAGTAGTCCCACCCCTAGTGCACTAAATGCATAAATAGCATAAACAAACAGCCCCGAGGATGAAGGTGAGAAACTTAACACCTTCCTCAGTGTCCCGTGCGCTATAGGGACATATCAGCAAGTTACAGCCTTCTAACCTCATGATAATTTTTTCTTTAACAAATGCAATATACACAACACATAACTACAAATAAAAATGTAAAAAAAAAAATTCTAAACATAAAAATGTGTAAATTATATAAATAAACAAAACACTCAACCATCTAAATGTCAAAAACAAAAAGTGGCTTCCATTCTCGGCCTGTTATGTGGACGGTACTAGGCAGCTAATAGAGGTCCCACCCGTAATACAAAGACACAAATAACTAACAGCCCTTTAATATGTAGCAATTTCTGCAGAACAGCAGGAGATGTGACCTGCCGCTGATTCCACCAAAACTTTATGGTTTCTTCATCCACTGCATATATATGTACATTAAAATCAAAATGTAACCAATGACAATCCCGTTGCGAGTAATCTCATTGATGTGACAGGGAAGGTATCTACTGAAATGCGACAAAATCTGCTGTGGATATGGTACATGTGAACCCACCCTTAAAGTGGTACTCCGGGCTATGTGTATTTTGAGTGTACGGCCGGGGAGGGGGTGGATAAAGAAGCCGCCGGTCACTTACCTCCCCGGTTCCAGCACCGGGTCCCGGATCGCGGTGCCCCGTTCTCCCGTCCGGCTGCCGCTTCCTGGTCTGAGCTGCGGCTTCTCAAGCCGCAGCTCAGACCAGGAAGCAACAGCCGGAAGGTAGAACGGGGGCGGCGCGATCCGGCGCTGGAACCAGGGAGGTAAGTGACCGGCTCCTTTTATATATTTACCCCCTCCCTGGCCATACAATAAAAATAACCCCAGCCCGGAATACCCATTTAAGGAATCAATGTAGTAAAAAATTTTAAGGGATGGGGGGGGGGGGTCCCCTCTTCTGAATCCTCATGTCCTGGTCAGAGAAGAGTAATTATAAAGAGCTCCTGTCACTCTGGAGGACTTAGCCTGGCAGGCATTACACTCTCTCTGCTATGAATGGGTATGGGGAAATCACTCACCTCCACTGTTGCGGCGATGTAGAGCAGGGATGGGGAACCTTCGGCCCTCCAGCTGTTGCAAAATTACAGTTCTCAAAGCTAAAGCATTGGCTGTCCAGGCATGATGGGAAGTGTAGTTTTGCAACAGCTGGATGACAGAAGGATCCACATCCCTGCTAAACCCGAACACAGCTGGGATTCCCCACAGATTACAGCTGATCACTGGGGGTCCCTGAACAGGGAAAATTTTTGTTTAGCACATCATCTGGGGACCATTTTAACATCTAGATTTTGCATTTATGTCATAGATCCTAGAACCCTAGGTTCTTGATGACATTGGTCATAGGTACAGTATCCTCATGTACATGCATCAACATAATGCATAAAAGGCAGATTTTAGTGTAAGAAAGAAGATTGCAACAAACTAGGAATGAAATGGTTAATAAGAGCCAATACATATCCCTATCAGTATCTCACAATGGAACAAGACGGCTCTTACCTCATCATTAATAACCTCCGATTGTTCTTCTTCTTCCTCCTCCTCTAGATCCAAGTCATTCTGTCTGAGGTAACCCTGGAGACCCATTGACGGTTTCTTTTTGAAAGCCAAAAAATCCATCATGTTCCCTTGAAAGTGTTGCAGGAAAAACAGCTCGATAAGGTAATCTTTAAAGTTTTCCTTCAGCGCTTTCATAGTCTTGTGATGATGCTCCAGACACTGCTTCCTCATCTGGGCGTCCTCAGCGTTGGCCGGTGGGATCTCCTCAAGTTTTTTACTTTGTTTCTTCACTGTCTGAGTAAGGGGAAGACTAGAGAGTCCCTGTGGACCGGACATTCGCGATGGACTTGTTGGCGTTGGCGGCGTTGTTATGCCAAAAGATGTACCCCCTGCTACTCCTGCTATCATTCCTCCCGAAGTCCTATCGAAACTAATGGTTCTACCCAGCTGCTGGCCGTGGAGAACCTGTTGCTGCTGAATGAGTTGTCCCTGTATAATACTGCTTATCTGTGGCGGTAGATTAGTTGTGGTTATGTGGCCTGGTGTGGTCAGCGTCTGCATATTGGCTCCACTTGCCACGGGGCTTTGAGGTCCGAGGTGATGAATAGTTCCACCGGTTTGAGAATGTGGCTGTGACAGTCTACGTTCTCTCATGCTGGCCTGTGCCGCCCCAGATGGAAGCTGTACCTGTGCTGTGGCTCCCTGTGTTAACTGTGCAAGGCCAGATCCCTCCTGAAACACAAAGTGACCTCCATTCGAAGGGCTCAAGCTGATCTGTCTGACAAGTACACTGGCGTCCACGAATCCACGTGTGGGACTCTGGCTACACATTCCCAAACTGGCTCCGGCTGTGGCTGCTCTGACCCCCTGTAATGCTTGGATTGGCACGGCATTGGGTTGCGTCGGACTTTGAGTCTGTACCTGTTGAGACATTGGGGACGTAACCTGAATATACGATGGAGAACCATGCTCGAATCTCCTTGGCTGGGAACTAAACTGAAATCCAGGAGAGGCCGGGTTAGGGATAGGCAGTGGAGTCAGCGTTATCTGTTGGTTTCCCGCCACCACCTGTCCTACGTTCTGTAGGGTAATGTTCACATTTTGCCCGGCAACTGGATTACGGCTCATTATTAACTGCTGTATTTGGTAACTAGGGGACTGGGGTCCGGGAGAGCTGACTGCTGGTGCAAAGGATGGAGCAGGAGACTGAGGCAGATTGGTTTGCATTGAAGATTCCTCTCCTTCATTGCCAGTGAAGGACCTGGAGCGCTGAAGCTGTCGTGTAGTGTTTGGGGGGCCGTTACCATGATGCATTTTCTTCTTTTCTCAGCTTTACAGGCTTCCTGAAACAGAAGGAGGGCAAAAGAAGAAAGGTTAAAATCGTCCATAATAAAAATATTCGCTATGCGCACAGATGTCATGAGATCCTATTGGGAACGGGTTATTAGGTAAAGCTCTGTTCACAATGACATCAAGGCTTCAGGTTTTTAACATAATACAAAAGGGGGGAGATTTATCAAACATGGTGCAAAGTGAAACTGGCTCAGTCGCCCCTAGCAACCAATCAGATTCCACCTTACATTTTCTAAAGAGTCTGTGTGGAATGAAAGGTGGAATCTGATTGGTTGCTAGGGGCAACTGAGCCAGTCTCACTTTACACCCTGTTTGATAAATCTTCACCCATAGTGCCTAAAGCTAGCCGTACATATTAGATGTGTCAGCCAAACCAATCCCCCTACCTCCATGGCAGATATCAGGGGAGAGAAGGATTGAGCATGTTGGGTTCCAAGTGCCCAATCCTTTTGTTGTATACTGATGTTTTTTCATCCATCTATCAGCGCCGGTCTCTTATCTTATCCCCTTAAAGGGAAATGGAGAGTACATATATGAATATAAGCATACTGCCGATCATAGGAGCATTGCATACTTACCATTCGGAGTGCCCTGTGACCCATATTAACGCTGCCAATTTCCCTTTAGAGGAGAAGTCCGGACAAATTAAAAAAATAAAAAAACACAGGGGGTGTGGGAACTATACTTACTGATTCCTGTGCTTTGACAGCGCCGCAACCCGCCCTGCTCCTGGACCCCTGCCAGGATTCTCCATCTCTCCCCCCTGCTACGTCCCCACTCGGCTGATGGATGCCCCACTCAGCCAGTCAGTGACTAGGGCAGTCACCGCTGCAGTCACTGATTGGCTAAGAAATGGAGAGAAGGTCGAGCCGGGTCCGGGAGGCCAGTGATGCAGCGCTGCGAGGGCACAACAACCGACAAGTATATGTTCCCCCCAATCCCCTGCCGACAGTGTAATTATTAATGTTGCCAGACTTCTCCATTAAGGTCAGAGCTAATTTTTGTACTTTAGTTTTTTAGTTTATTCTTTACATTTTGAAGGGGGGGGGGGGGGGGCCTTTATGCCTTTCACCCTATGGTCAAACTGTCATGTTAAAGGGACATTTGCTGAACCTGGGAGGACTACTTGGCCACCAGATGCTGCAAATGGGGACAGCTCAGGGGGCCCAGTGTATTGCATGAGCAGGCCATGGGGCCCCGATGCAGCCATGGCTGCTACAGTGGTAGTTACACCCCTGCAGCCATGGGCAGATAAGACAATATTAGTGACGTCATCACTGGTTGCTTGTAGCTGGACATCACCAAAATACTCCAATGCTTGTTACTCAAGTTGAATATTTTTTGATACTCGAGTGCTCGATTCAAGTCACAAGCCCCACTGAAATCAATGGGAGACGCGAGTATTTAACCTGGTGCCTCCAGCTCGGCAGCAGTAGCGGTCTGTGCTGTGTTGGTAGGGAGGGGAGCAGGGAAATTATACTTACCGTTCCAGTCTTCCATCTGTCTTCACTATTGCTGTTCAGCCAATCAGCGGCTGCAGTCCCACCTCAGCCAATCAGCGGCTGCAGTCCCGCCTCAGCCAATCAGCGGCTGCAGTCCCGCCTCAGCCAATCAGCGGCTGCAGTCCCGCCTCAGCCAATCAGCGGCTGCAGTCCCGCCTCAGCCAATCAGCGGCTGCAGTCCCGCCTCAGCCAATCAGCGGCTGCAGTCCCGCCTCAGCCAATCAGCGGCTGCAGTCCCGCCTCAGCCAATCAGCGGCTGCAGTCCTGCAGTGAAAGTTGTGCTCGTTAAGCTGTTAGGTGCACTGGTGGCATGGCTCCCGCTCCTCCAAGCACTGATCCAGCCGATCGCCTAACAGACGGATTACCGATGCCTCACGATCAGACTGGTGCTGGAGGGGCAGTATCCATGCCCACAGTACTCCTAACAGCTTACCGGAAACAACAGCACAGGAATGGCGCTGAGGATGAAGCTAAAAGACATGCCTTCATCCTCAGCATCCCATGCCCACTATGGAGCTATAAGCAGGTAAAATTTGTCTAGCATGCTGATAGTTCCCCTTTAAATGGGAAGTCTGGGAAAAATAACTTTAAGATATGTTATTGCCCAACAAAAGTTACGAAAATTACTAATAGACACTTATTATGGGAGACGCACTTATGGTATGTTCACACTGAGTAAATACGGCAGAACCCCGCCGTGCTCAGTGTCTTGCAGTGAATGAATGGAAGGCCAAGCGCACGTCCGCTTCCTCCCCTGTCCACTCAAAGAAGTGACATGTGGAGTGGAGAGCAGCGGCAGCGGAGGAGCACACGCTCTCCTATAGACAGGCAATGACACACTGAGACAGGCGGAATTCCGCCTGATTTGCTAAGTGTGAACATACCCGTAGGGTACAAACACACACAACGGATCCGCAGCCGATTTCTCACTGTGAATTTGCAGTGAGATCCGCTGCAGATCCCTGCCCTGTAATGTCTATGGGCAGACATACACACAGCGGGATGTCAATTGACCGCCTCGTTAACCCTGCAGCACACTGATTGGCTGAGCGGGATATCTAGCCGGGAACCCCCAAAGTAAGCCGCATCGCGGAGCAGGTAATGTATAAGCTCCGTCCGGCGGGGGGTTAATGGGGCGGTGTCCTGACATACTCGCAGCGGGATGTCAATCCTGCTGCGAGTATGTCTGCCCATAGACATTACAGGGCAGGGATCCGCAGCGGATCCGTCGTGTGTGATTGTAGTGCATTTTCCCTGCACTTACTACAGCATGGCGTGTTCAGGTCTCTGTCAAGTTGGTGATGTCACGTCACAAACTGTCGGCAGCTTTACAGAGACCTGAACACGCCATGCTGTAGTAAGTGCAGGGAAAATTCCCTATAGATACGTTTCCCATAATAAGTGTCTATTATGGTGCGTTTACACGGAACGATTGTTAGAAGTTTCGCAATAACGATCGCATTTGAGCGATAGTCGGCTGGTGTAAACGCAGCAAACGATCAAGCGACGAGCGAAAAATCGTTCATTGTGATCTTTCAACATGTTCTTTAGTCATTGTTGGTCGTTCGCTAAAAATTCACAGATCGCTTTGTGTAAACAGTCCTTCACCGATTCACCCTGTGTGTGAGATGGGCTTATGCGATCTTAAAACGATAGCAACACCGATTATTTCGTTAGACGTTCGTCTAAACGCTGATCGTTATAAAAACTAAATCGTTGCTTCAAAATCGTTAAACGATCATTTTCATAACTTTTGTTGGGCAACAACATGTCTTAAAATTATTTTGCCCGGACTCCCCCTTTAAGTACAATTTTCTCTAACTTCTCTATCAGCTCTTTATGGGGAACTGTATCAGAGTCTTTGCTGCAGTCCAGACAGGCGATGTCCCCGGCATCTTCATCCATCACTTCTGTGACATAATCAAAGACATCAATGTGATTAGTCTGACATGATCGGCCTGCGGTAAAGCCGCACTGGTCTGGATCCATCATGTTGGTGATTTTTAGTTGATCCATTCTCTTCTTCATTTATTACTACTGCAGATATCAATCTGGAAGCACAGCCGGATATATAAAAGGTAACATATTTTTAAGAATTTTTGCTGATTGTTTTTTTTTTTCCCAATTTCCCATCTTACTGTCTATATTATAAAATAATACTGACACCTTTTTTTTTTTTAATTCCCCTCTAACGTTTTGTTATGTATGTAATGAAGAAAGATGATCTATAAAATCATCTGTATTACGGTAATAGGTGACGCCAGCATATAGATAGCCCCAGTATAAGACAACAGCAGCTCAGCCTCCCCCTCCCTATGGAATGACCTCTTCAAAGGTCACAGAGCATGCTCAGCCATGTTTCCCATTCCTATCGATGGGGCAGGTCCCATTGTATCTACGTCCATGGGGCTTGCTGTATGTCACTGTTGGGGCAAAATGGCTGGCCCATAATGATGTACAAAATATGAAATAATAAAAAGACAATGAGAACACGGAAAGAGATCCGAACAAAGAACATATTTGAGTATCCGGCTTTTATCAGTAAGAAAAATCTAAGCAATACAGGGGTTCTCCAGAAAAAAATAAAATAAAATAAAATCAACTGGTGCCAGAAAGTTATATAGATTTGTAATTTACTTCTATTAAAAAATCTCCAGTCTTCCAGTACTTATCAGCTGCTGTATGTCCTGCAGGAAGTGGTGTATTCTTTCCAGTCTGACATAGTGCTCTCTGCTGCCATCTCTGTCCATGTCAGGAACTGTCCAGAACAGGAGAGGTTTTCTATGGGGATTTTCTGCTCTGGACAGTTCCTGACAGACAGAGGTGGCAGCAGAGAGCACTGTGTCAGATTGGAAAGAAAACATTTCCTGCAGGATATACAGCAGCTGATAAGTACTGGAAGACTGGAGATTTAAAAATAGAAGTAAATGACAAAGCTATATAACTTCCTGACACCAGTTGATTTGAAAAAAAAAATGTAACCAGAGAACCCCTTTAAGAACTGATTATTATCACTTTAATTTCCTTGTTCATACAGATAAAAGCACCGAGTGATGTTACAGTATAAATATAATGTGCAAAGAGCTGTCACAGTGTGGACCAAACAGTGGAAGGATTATAAAAACTATGACATCACATATAAGGAGGCTGGAGATAAGGGAGGGTATGACATCACATATAAGGAGGCTGGAGATAAGGGAGGCTATGACATCACATATAAGGAGGCTGGAGATAAGGGAGGCTATGACATCACATATAAGGAGGCTATGACATCACATATAAGGAGGCTATGACATCACATATAAGGAGGCTGTGACGTCACATATAAGGAGGCTAGTGATAAGGGAGGGTATGACATCACATATAAGGAGGCTAGTGATAAGGGAGGGTATGACATCACATATAAGGAGGCTATGACATCACATATAAGAAGGCTATGACATCACATATAAGGAGGCTATGATATCACATATAAGGAGGCTAGTGATAAGGGAGGGTATGACATAACATAAGGAGGCTGGAGATAAGGGAGGCTGTGACATCACACATAAGGAGGCTGTGACATCACACATAAGGAGGCTGTGACGTCACATATAAGGAGGCTGTGACGTCACACATAAGGAGGATGTGACATCACACATAATGAGGCTGTGACATCACACATAGGGAGGCTGTGACATCACACATAGGGAGGCTGACATCACACATAAGGAGGCTGTGACGTCACATATAAGGAGGCCGGGGTGGGGGCGCACAGGTGGGGGGGGCGGTATGTGAGTGACAGCTCTCCCTCCCTCCCTCTCTCTCCCCGGGAGCAGCTGTCAGTCACGGCCCCGGTGGCGGGCACAGTGCGGCGTATAACCGTATAACGGGTATCATCCTCCTCCTCCCATTGGTGCAGGTGACAGCTGGGCTCCGGGATGACAGCAGGGAGTTGGGCCGGGAGGGGGCGGTGCAGGCCCGGAGCTACGTGAGGGGGCAGGCCTGCTGCCACTGATAGGCCCAGCACCAGGGACAGCGGCCACCTCCGGGAACCCGGTCACCGTTCGTGGGCCCCGACGTTACCGTTTTCTCCTAAGCTAAATGCACTCACCTGTCCTCCCCATCAGTATGTACAGCGGGCGCCTCTTTCTCCTGACAACAGAGCGCTGTACGGAGGCCTGGACAGGACAGGCGGCCCTGACCATTCACGCATGCGCAGGACATCCCAGCGCAGACAAAGGCATCAGCTGAGCTCTGACAAGTAGAGATAGCGGCCAGTGGGCTCGAGCGGGCGGCCAGCAGCGTAACAGCTGACGACAGCGGGACCGCAGCAGGCTCGCCCTGTGCATGAGACAACCGCTGCGGTACCGCACTCTACATGCTTCAGGTTCTATGGTGTGACCAGAGCAGTCACCCCCACCTGTGGCTCTCCACATACTGCTAAACTAATCCATGATGGAAGGCGGCTGGAGGAACACTATTTACAATGGGGAAAGTCAGGATTTAAAGGGGAAGTCCAGCCGGGAAGTGAAAACTCACTGGGGATGATGGGGGGGGGGGGATAAAGAGCAAGTTATAGTCACCTGTCCTGTTAACTGCACAGAGGTGCATCCCGCTCCTGGACCCCCGCCGTCTCCGGCTGATGGATGCCAGAGACCTCCGCAGTCACTGATTGGCTGAGCGGGACCCCTCCGCAGTCGCTGATTGGCTGAGCGTGACACCTCCGCAGTCGCTGATTGGCTGAGCTGGACACCTCCGCAGTCGCTGATTGGCTGAGCTGGACACCTCCGCAGTCGCTGATTGGCTGAGCTGGACACCTCCGCAGTCGCTGATTGGCTGAGCGGGACACCTCCGCAGTCGCTGATTGGCTGAGCTGGACACCTCTGCAGTCGCTGATTGGCTGAGCTGGACACCTCCGCAGTCGCTGATTGGCTGAGCTGGACACCTCCGCAGTCGCTGATTGGCTGAGCGGGCTAAAGCCCCTATTACACGGGGTGACTGGAGGAGAAAACGAGTGCTTGCTCATCGCTCGCTGGCGCCGCTATTACACAGGGTGGCAGTGAGCGGGTGAGTCCGTAGGCGGCCAGCGTGATCACTAGATCGTCCGGGCAGCCCATAGCAGCGGTTTGCTGCTGCCGTTCCTATGCTACGGAGCTGCAGCAGCAGACCGCTGCTATATTAGTCGTTTGGCTTTCAACATGTTGAAAGACAAACGACTGCAACGATTTGCCAACATCGTTCGTGCCGGCTGATCCTTGCATTCTATTACACAGGACAATTAACGACCGATACCATCCGAATACAACCAATAATCATTTTGTGTAATAGGGCCTTAAATCCCACCAGTCTGTGACGTACCCAGAACCAGAAGATGACAGCTGGACGGGGTCCAGGAGCTCCGTACTTTTAACCTCTCTCTTTTCTCCCGCACACACTTATCCCCACCACTCAGTGAGGATTACAGAAGCCCCTGTAGGAGGAGTTACATGGTGGAGGAAGTGCAGTTGAGTTTTAATCAGTTTCTCAGAGAGGAAAGACACAAAACCTACTATTCCTGCTGTAGTTAAGCCAGGGTCTGGCTGATGCCAGGACTCCTGTCGGGGACAAGAAAGTCAGTTCAGTGCTGTCTAGTCTAGGCTCAAGAGTGTACAGATGCAGCAAGAGACAACCAGTTCTTCCACAACTACTACTATACCTACTATGCAGTGCTAAGCACTTTAAAGGGAACACCCTAACCAACGCCAAGAACATGTCTAAAAGCAGGACAGTATCCTGAGCACAAGAGGAACTAGCCTTGATAGGACAAAGCAGCCAGGACTGATGGCCTACATATTCTATTGCGCAGTGCAGGTAACTGAGACACCCCCAGACACTTAGCTACACCCAGATAACCATGACTGGGACTTGTATTACCCTAACAAGACGGGTAGCTTGCAACTGTAGGGCAAAAGGTGGTCAGACCAACGTCTAAACACAACTGCAAATAGACACTTCAATACAAAGTATATCTTAAGGTTCCGGCAGAGCACACAGTTACGTTGGGTTGGAGCTCCTCTGCCTCACTCCTCTCCTCTACGCTTTAAGCACCACTACAACTACCTCTAATCTACTCTCAAACACAATAAGGTCATGCACTAAAAGTCTATGTTAAGATTTATCTATTCCGCAAGAGTGTATTGTGTGATTGAATAACAGTAAAGCTGTTCTATTTTTACATCACTGGGACTCCGCATCCGCACCAGAACCCATACACACACCTTGGGTTATTTTTACCCTTTCTGTGGGTGGCGGTACCGATAGTCCGGGTGGGTCAGTCAGTACTCAGGACTACCATGACAAGAGCCCAAGGGACCCACTACAACCTGGCAGGCTGCTAACCATTCGGGGAGCACAGCCAGCCGCACAAACAAGCAGGAGTCAACATCACAGTGCTGGACAGGCACTGGCGTCACAACACGAACACCTTTGGCTGAGCTGACACCGTAGCAACCAACACACATACAGCAGCTGATAAGTACTGGAAGACTTGATTTTCACTGGAGTGCCCCTTTAATATCCCATTGTGATACGTTCTCTTTTCCTCTGTTTTCTGTAGCTGTGATGTCACATAACTGGTTGCGGACACATTCTGGAACCAACTACCGGTATGAATTATACAGAAGCTACTATGCCACAATATATATTGGCATCCCTTTTTGACAGGTTTGTGAAGTATATCAGCAATGTATTGGTATAACATGGTGTGAACCCAGCCTAAAACTATCCAAGCAGTCTTTACTAAAGGTGTCCCAAAGGTAAGTCCTCTGGAGAGAGCGACGCCGCGTGTCCCCTTCACCAGTCATCTGCTCACTCATAGGAATAAATGGCCTCCATGTCACCTTTATTATACTATACAATAAAGAAGCTTCATTTTCCGAAACCATACCATATACTTTAAGGAACAACCCTGGTGTCAGTAAGCAGCGGTAATAATGGGCTCTAAGAATATCAATTGTATAGTAATAAGAGACTTCCAGACAGTCTCCCTATTAAAGAACAAAGGCCTTGGAGATGTTAATGAGGCCTCCAAAACTTGACTTGTGTTGAGTTATGATGGAACAGTTATACTGCTGTCTGCACCAGTCATACCTCCAGGAGCCTGGATCTAGAGGCAGCATCAGCAACACGGACTAAGGGTGCGTTCACACTAAGGAATCCGTGCGGAGAACATCCCATAGATTCCGCTGCTTGCCCCCGCTCGCATCTCCACCTGTCCCATAGACTCCTTTTTATAGTCAAGCGGATTCCTCCGTCCACCCAAAGAATTGACATGTATGACCATAGAATGGACTCTATGAGACAGGACGGAGATGAGAGCGGTGAGTTATCAGGATTCCGTAGTGTGAACGCACCCTAGGTCTCTCTGGGTTATACTGCCACCTGCTGTCTGCAGCCGTCATACCTCCAGCAACCTGGATCTAGAGGCAACATCACTGACAGGGACTCAGTCAGTCTGTGGGTTATACTGCAACCTGCTGTGTGCACCAGTCACACCTCCAGCAACCTGGATCTAGAGCCCACGTGTCAAACTCAGGCCCTCCAGCTGTTGCAAAACTACAATTCCCATCATGCCTGGACAGCTAAAGCTTTAGTTGCCCAGGCATGATGGGGATAGTTGTTTTGAAACCACTTGATGGCCTGAGTTTGACACCCCTGATCTAGAAGAAGCATCCTGCTTAAAGTGGGGGAGGGGGGCCACAGGTATCATTCAGAATAAGGGATAGGTCGGAGGCTGAGAGGGAGAAGATACTGGCATTTGCCCTTATTCTCCCTGATATTCTGCTCTCTTCAGTTAAATGAGTTCTATATGTTGATCAGCTGTGCTGACATGACAGCGCCCCCTCTGTACAGAAGAATAATGCAAATCACAATGGTTTTTTCTGGGCCAGATAAAAGATCTGCAGGGTAAAGACACCCAGCACCCCACCATCAGCTGCTCTGGACTTGCAATACACAGTGTAGTGGTGAACCAGTGACAACCTGTTAATGCAGCTCAGTTCCTGGTCAAGTAAGTTATATTACTTTATAACATAATTTTAAAGAAAAGAACCCCCCCCCCACCCATATACCAGCAGTGAGGGCCAACATAATACACCCCCCCCCCCCCCCGTGCTTAGTGTGTGTGTGTGGGGGGGGGGGCATGTTGCCCCTTACTGCTGGTATATGGGGGAAAAAAAAAATTATTTTAAGTTATGTTATAAAGTAATATAACTTACTGGCCACTTTATTTCAGAGACAACTAGACTCTTGTCTCCAGTTCCGATGCGGTTAGCAATTAAGCTCCATTCACTTCAATGGAAATGAGCAGAAAAACCCCACCCAAGCTGGAGACAACAGTGGTGCTGTCTCTGGAAGAAAGTGGCCATGTTTTTGAAGTGCTGGATCACCCCTTTAAATCTCTTCCTCTGCGGGCCGGCTGTGAGCGGAGGATGCAGGCACAGGGGAGCAGCTTTTTGTTAATGGTCATTACAGTGCCGCAGAAATTCACACAAATTCCCTGCTGCTGGCATGATCGTGATACATCATGCTGGGTGGGGAAACTCTCCATGACAGGCCTTCCCTGCCTGTAAGGTGCGCAAGATGTACAGACGTGTGAATGTGGCCTTACAGCCTAAGGCCCCATTCACACTACGGAATTGGCGCCGAGATTCCGGGCGGAACTCCTCCGCCAAATCTTGCCTTTTATCAGTTACAATGGGAGGGCGCATGCGCCTCCGCTCAAAGAATTGACAAGTCAATTCTTTGAGCGGAGAGGCACGCATGCCCTCCCATTGTAACTGATAAAAGGCAGGGTTCGTCGCCAATCTCTGCGCCAATTCTGTAGTGTGAACGAGGCCTAAGGGGTTCTTTTCATTGATCATCTACTGCACAAGCATTGTAATATTAACCAAAGACACTCAGACGCACAAATCACACGGACACAATATACTTCTTTAGAAAAGAGAGATTCTTACAAAATAAAAACCAAAATGGGAGAGTCAAAATGTTTACAATTTTCAAGCAGTAAAAGGTTCACATTGAAGTTTTTCTTCTTGATTCTTTGGAAGGGTACAAGCGAAAAATCCTAAAACAAATCCTTGGACCCCATGTCTTGTTTTTATACCTGATGGCTACTTCAGAAAGAAGTTACTGTGCAAGCAGCGAGCCCCAAATTGCAGCTGGGCACCTGCCATTCATTGTGTTACTGCTGATAAAACTGGACACCGCTCATTGCTACAGCAAACAATAAGGGATAGAGAAGAAAAAAAAAAGTACATGAAAGGACACTGTACTATAACTATGGCCGTGATGTGAATATACACGGCGGGAGTTATAGTATCTATTACTAAAATTGAATTTACTCTGTACAGGAAAAAAAAATACACAGCGGCGGATTGTTACACATTAAGATTGGTATAAATTACATTTAAACATATTAGCATACGTGGAATTGTGCAGTGAAAAGGGTTCAGGACTGCTAGCAAGTAAGAAATGATGATGCCAGAGCTGTCCATAGCAATGAGTCGCTGCCTTCTCCAGCAGTAAAAGGCTTTATTATCTGTGAATAGGTCTTTAGGCCCTTAAAGAGTCCCCACATAGATCCATTTATTCATGTCTGTACAAAAATAGTAAGATGTCCAAGCTCTACATTTTAACCTGATTTTTTTCTTTTTTTTAGTCCTCAACAGAATGAGGCTATGGGGTGCAACCTGGCAAAAACTTCTTTCTTTTTTTTGTTAGTTTGATTTAGCTTCTTGTATGTTTCTGCATTTACACCCGCAAAGGCCACACATGTGAAACCTGTTATTCCAGTTATGGCTTTTTTTCCCCCCAAAACCCCAAAAGTTGGGAGTGCGCCTGTTTTTTGACATGTGTACACAGCTCCCGAAACATTTACAAACACATAAGTAGGTTATGATGAGTAAGCATGTTACAATAGGTTGTGCTATCATGGTTACTGGTTAAAAGGGAAGTCCTGGGAAACTACAAAAAATACAAGGCGGCCATAATAAAAAGTATACTTACCAGTCCCTGTGCCCTCCATAGCGCTGCTCCTGGGGCCGGCTGTCATTTTCGCCCAGCATCCAGGTACCCGGCTCCTCCAGCAGCAACATCAAGGCCCGGCTGATGTATTGCTTGCTCAGCCAGTCCGTGACTGCAACAGTGTCCTGCCCAATCACTGATTGGCTAAATGAGCAATTTATCAGCTGGGTACGTAAGGAGGAGTGAGATCTGGGAGCGGCTCTACAGGGCACAAGGATAGGTAAGTATACTTTATTATGTTCCCGCACCTCACTGCCTGTCTGTCATTTTTTAGTTTCATAGGACTTCTCTTTTAAATTTTATACATACAGTAATATGTGTTAACTTAAAACCTGCAGTCTCTGCCCCTCTGCAAACCGTGAATCGTTCACAAGGTCCAACCAAGAGGTAGAAGGGACTGACTTGATCCAATTCAGTTTAGGTTTACAGTAAGGAGGCAACAGGCCAATCTTCTAGAGCTTATGTATTGAGCTTTGAAGTCCATCCTTCTCTGAGTAGCTGACTGGTCCTGGTAATAGAAAGTCTGAAGGGTCATCTGTGAACCATACCAAAAGCAAGGCATTCCGAAAAAAGAGAAGGCTCAATCCATGGCTTTCAGCTTGGCTTTGTGGGAGCTTTGATCCTTACAGTCTGGGTTCGGACTTGTAATTTTGCTTGCTGGTTCTGGGTGTCAACGGCAACTGATATGGGAGCAGTAGTCTGACCGGCTGAAGCCTGGAGCTGCGGTGAAGCGGCGGCTGCCATTACTTGCTGCTGCAGGAGTTTTTGCTGCACTACATGGGCTGCAGCTGAACCAGCAGGTATCACCTGCACCTGCTGTGGTCCTGCGGCTGTTGCCTGCGTCAAAGTCACAGTCTGTGGTTGAACCTGTTACAAATAGGAGATGACCAGACATAAAGCATCAAAACACACACAAATCAATGACAGAAGAAAAATGTAGCAAAAATGACTAACCAACAAATCTCAATGGAAACCTTGTCTGGTAATAGAAACAAATAAGGATTGAATGATTGTATTACCTGCTGCGAAGCGGAAACAACCTGCTGGAGTGTGGCAATGGCTGCCTGCTGCTGGACCACCTGAGGGAGTTTGGCAACCTTTAAAGAAATAAGAAAAAAACTCATTGTTCGGAGATATACTACTGAGAAAGTGAACCATGATCACGAGTCAATGAGGACCTGTAGCCGACCTGGAATAAGAGAGATGTTACTATCAGTAAACAGCGTAAGGTGGTGCAACGATGACACCTTTTCTTTTTCTTAATGTCCTCCTGTTCCTAAATGTGCGTTTAAAGGGGTTATCCAGTGCTACAAAAACATGGCCACTTTTCCCCCTCTCTTGTCTCCAGGTCAGGTGTGGTTTGCAATTAAGCTCCATTTACTTCAATGGAACGGAGTTTGAAACCCCACCCAATCTGGAGACAAGAGCGGGAGAAAAGTGGCCATGTTTTTGTAGTGCTGGATAACCCCTTTGAAAGAGGAACTATCATCAGGTTAGACTTATCGAACCTGCTCATATTGCCCTATAGTACAAGGGGGAATGAGGATAAAGGTGAGTCTCTTACCTTCAGCCTCGGCACCATTCTCGGTCTGGTAAGACCGTTAGGAGCACTGCCCCACTCTGCTGAGCATCATTAGGAGGGGCGGCTGGGGTGGATCGGCGCTAAAGGGGCAAGCAGTGCTCCTAATGGTCTTACCGGACTGAGGAGTAACTACCAGCAAAGGAACGGCGCTGAGGAGGAAGGTAAGAGACATACCATCATCTTCGGCACCTTCTGCACAATAGGGAGCTATCAGCAGGTTTAATAACTCTAACCTGCTGATAGTTCCTCATTAAAGTGTGTCTGACAATTCAGTTAAAAGGTACCCACCATCCCACATGCTGGGCAGGATACCTTCTCCAAACAGTACACAGTCTGCTTCTGAAGCGAGCGGTGTACAGAACAACCTGAGTCTCCAGAGGCTGCATAGTAAGTGTATTATGATACAGTCCACGGCACTGCCAGCTGTTCCGCACGTCACTTACTTTAGAAGCGGACAGTGTACCTGCCAGAGTTTGGATAATGGTAGGTACCTCTTAATAGTCAGGACTTTCTGTGCTCCCCAAAGCCATAGGCCATCCAGATTTTTTCTTGACCCACTGACTTTTTTGGGCACCTTAAAGATGGACTGTAAGGCTATGTTCACACCAAAATATAAAAAGGTAAAATACAGCCATATTTTCAACATAATAATGTGCTCCATTGAAGTCAATTGAAAAATCGGAAAACAATGAACACACACTGTATGGAATAATGGTTACAATCAATTATTTGCAACCTACTTTTGCAGAGAACAGACTTTTCCTATCTGTTCACACACTGTTTAATTTTTACTCAAAATTACAGGCCTATTTAACTTTTATTTTACTGTGTATGAACCTAGCATGTAGACGCAGTAAAGCCTGGGTCCATAAAAGATAGTGGTGTGTGTATAGCACACAGAGAGGACTACAAGGTGTGTGCATGAGGCCTCGTAGTTAAGAGACAGTGAGTCACAAAGTTACACAGATTTGTAAATTACTATCTCCAGTCTTCCAGTACTTATCAGCTGCTGTATGTCCTGCAGGAAGTGGTGCATTCTTTCCAGTCTGACACAGTGCTCTCTGCTGCCACCTCTGTCCATGTCAGGAACTGTAGAGAGAAGTAGCAAATTCCTACTTCTCCTGATGTGGACAGTTCCCATCACAGACAGAGGCGGCAGCAGAGAGCACTGTATGAACTAGATAGAATATACAACTTCCTGCAGGACATACAGCAGCTGATAAGTACGAGGGGCCTGATTTTTTTTTTTAAATGAATAAAAATTAATAATTTAAATCTTTACAACTTTCTGATATCAGATAATTTTTTAGGCTTTGTTAGGCACTTCTCTCTCCATCTCTCTCCTCGCTGCAGGAGACAGGCTACATACATTTATATAGTCAGTCATCAAAATCCCGAGAAATGGAGCACAGCCTAGCGCTTTTCCGATTTGTTTTCAGGATCCAGACCCAGATCAATCAAAGCCTGTAACAGGTCTCTTTGACATGTGAAAACCTAGGTTTTTTAAAATAGTGAGATTTTAGGAACTGCAGATCCACTGTTTGCTGCCCAGCATACGCCCCCTCCCCCTACCAAATACAGGGAGGGAGAAGAGCCAGTGAGGAGATAAGAGGACAGGCAGGGATGTATGATATTATATACTTCAGGGTGGGGTAGAGAGAAAATAGAAGATAAACACCAGGAGCAGAGTCATGTGATTGTTTGTGATACTGACATCCAGAGGCATTGTAGCTGCAGATACTACATCCGTAGGTGATAGCGCATAAGGACTTCTGTTAGTTTTTCACAGTTACCCCCATTTACAATTTGCAAAACACAAGCAGTTTACTTTCCGGTTTTCCAAGACGACACACGTGAATACATACCCGATATATCATCATTCTGACTTTTATAGATCAATTATGAGGAAAATGCACTTTATAAGCCTCAAAATCGTGAAAAACCTGTATAGGCCACAGGGCTCGTCAGAGATTTTATATATATATAAATGTGCTAGAATCACTGAAAATATAACCAGCAAAATGCCTAAATGATGAATAACTATTGTTAATGTCCTCCACAGAGGGGGAATTATACATATTATATGTATATATTATACACATCCTAGGAATCAATGGTTAGTAATTATTGCGGCTAGAATGGTGCGACACTGCACAGAATACAGCAGGAGGATCGGCTTGTAATCATTCATAATATATATATATATATATATATATACATATACATATATATATATATATATATATATATATATATATATATATATATATATATATATACATATACATATATATACACACCTCTATTTGCAAACTACAGCCATCCTGTAGTTCTCCACTGTTAAAGGCGTTTACCTGTATTTGAGCTTGCACCTGCTGGGTCCCAGGCGCCTTCTGTGCCTGAGTTAAGGACGTTGTCAGGAACTGAGTTTTAATAGCCGGCTGGTTGGTATAGGTGACTTTTTGCTGCTGTGAGGCAGTGGACACTTGGGGTGTCGTAATCTGAAGGGAAAGGTAAGGCTGAGCATTAAAAGCCCAGGGAAAAAAGCAGATGGAAAGAGATCAACGAAACAGCCAGTAAAAGTAGACACAAATACATTAGTACATATAAAAATGTCATTATATCATCCTGCTTGTTACTAGTGGTGGGAAATGGCATTATATAAATATAATTATGATTCCTTAAATGAGGGCAGTATAAAATGCTGAGCAGATCGGTGTATTATTTCTATCATTCTGTTTATCTGTTCTCCTAATTTGCAGGAGAATAGGATACTTGCCATATCCCTCCCCCTGCTGATTGATAGTTGACTGCCTATACACAGCATCTGCCAATCAGCAGCTGGTGGCGGGGTGTTTACTGGTGCTCATGAATATCCAGGACTACTGAGCACACACATAATGGAGAGGACTACTTATTGTCCATGTTATTCATGAGGATATCTCCGAATCAGCTGCACAGAACAGTGTAAGTCATACATACATACATACATACAGTGTAAGTCATAAATACTCCCGCATTTAGCCCCATTCACCATCTCTGACACTGCTTCCAGGAGACTGTCAAGCAGGGATAGGGATTGGAAAGGGGTGGTTGAACAGATCCTACAAACCCATGATGCATCACATAAATAGCTTTTTCCCATGAAATGCACTAACATATAAATGGAACTTCTAACTTCTCTACAGTATCTTGCTTTTTTTTTTTATAAATGCTGTACTAGTGGTACATTCACTTTAAAAGGGAGGTCCGTGGTTAGGTAAGAACAGGATGTATCCCTTTAAACTTAATTCTTTTGCACCCATGCCAGTGTTTGGCTCACACAACTGCATGTATGAACACAGTCTTGAGTATAAATAGACATGGCACCTACCTTCTGTTGGCCCAATGTTGTCTGTGTCTGTAGAGTCTTCTGCTGTTGCTGGGCCTGTGTTGTATGGTGTTGTTTAAATTTCACTAATGGCTGCATATGCAATGGCTGGGCCATGACAGTCTGCCCCCCTAAAAAAAACAAAAAAAACAATTACAATTTAAGAGGTACTCAAGCAAATTTTAATTTGTTTTCCAAATCAACTGGTGCCAGAAAGCGCCAGAGTTATAATTTACTTCTATTAAAAAAGATTAAAAAAAGCTTCAGTCTTCTAGTACTTATCAGCTACTGTATGTCCTGCAGGGAGTAGTATATTCTTTTCAGTCTGGAGAGCAGGAAAGGTTTTCTATGGGGATTTGCTCCTGCTCTGGACAGTTCCTAACATGGACACAGGTGGCAGCAGAGAGCACTGTGTCAGACTCGAAACTTATTAACCCCTTCTTTGCTGATAGTGTTCTTTATTGATACAGCGCTATTTTTGGGGTGTGGAGAAAATCATCTGCCTTTCAGTTATTTCTTATATGAAAATTTGCTTTGATATACAAGCGATTTGTATTACAAGCACATTCCCGGAACAAATCATGCTCATTAATCCAAGGTTTCACTGTACTGGCTTTAGGAAGAAATTAGAAAGAGAAAGAAAAAAAAAAAGCTTTCCTAGCTATTACTTGTACACATTTGTTACTCCCCCCCCCCTGTGGTTCCTTTGAGTTGATACACGATGATGCACATTTTACTACCATAAAACTGTTCACAAGAAGATAACGGAAATTACAGAGAATAATCTTGGTTTTTTTTTTTAATATAGAGCTCCCTTATCAAAAAATCTGGTAATATAAATGCTTCCTATTCAGATACGCCGAGAATGTGACAGACCATCTCCAATAAAATTGCCTTGCGGAGATAAAATGCTAAGATGGATGACAGAGGCGTTATGTAATTGAATCTACAGCCTGCAGGAGGAGGGGGAAAATTGATAACAAGTGCCCGCGATGAGCGGCTGGACCCCCGCCAAAGCCATTTTACCCCCAAACTGTAATAACGTCACAATTCAGAGGAAAATGCCTGTCCCGGATGATGGACTGGCGCTCAGCCAATCAGTAACTAAACGGCGTCCCGTCAGTTCATCAGCAAGGTCGTGATGTGGACACCACAGAGATCCCGGAGCCGGCTGGGTTCCCGCGGCTGCTCCCTGGACTTCTCCTTTAAGATATTGGAGTCCCTGAAATCCCACATTTCACTATCCACTCTCGCCATTTTATTTACCTGCTACTTTCTGGGGCTGATTGATGGACACACTGATTCCCGCTACTGTAACCGGAAGGGTAGTGACACCTCCAGATGAGACTACGGCAGATACCACCGGTGGCTTTGCCAAAGCAACTTGTGCCGTTTGCCCGGGCTGAGCTTGGATCTGACCTTGAGCCTGCAGCTAAGTATTAAAAAGGAATGACGTTAAATTGACAAAATCATAAGACACCCAGTTTAACCATGTGTAATATACATAATTGATGTTACCAGGCGGAGGTTGGTCACGGTAGCTCCAGTAAGGACGGCTCCAGCACGCGATGCAGTTACAGCCAGCTGCTGGGTTTGCTGAGGTTGGACCTGTACTTGTGCTGTGGTGCCGGCCAGCGTTCCTGTCTGAGTCACCTGCTGTGGAAGCTGAAGCTTCTGTTTCTGGAGCTTTAGAAGCTGCTCCTTGGACAGAAAAATAAAAAGGCAAAATGAGCTTGCATATTCATAAATTACCTTTAGGTTACAAACCCACTTGGCGGGTCTGCAGCGAGTCTCCATGCTGCGTTTTTGCAGCGAGACTCGCTGCAGATCCCGGCCCTATGCTTTTAATGGCAGACAAACACGCAGCAGGGATGTACATCCCTGCTGCGAGTTGGTCTGCAGCCCTCCCCATTAACCCCCCGGCCGCCGGAGCTGATACTTCACCTGATCCCGGCTCCGGCGGTTCCCGATGTCTTCAGCAAGCCGGAGCAGGGACCAGGTGAAGTATATGCTCCAGCCAGCCGCCAGCATGGAGACTCGCTGCAGAAGTGGGTTTGTAACCTTAAGCAGGAATTACACATTTTCCAGAAGTGGTGCAACTGTTTTTTTTTTTTTTAAAAAAGGGGCAGTCCACTTTATAGTAAAATAGGTCAGTATATAGTATTAGTAACTGTGCTCACGGCACTTACTGACAGCAGCTCCCTGTGTACCGCTCAGAGCCAATATCAGACTCCCCTCCCTCCAGGCTTTGCTGCCCTGCTCTGTAGTGAGTCTGTCCATAAGATGGCAGAGCATGGCCATACCCCACCCCCCAGTGTTCTCCATAGACATATACAGTCTCATCGGTGAACACTGGGGGGCGGGGCATGGTCACATGCTCCTCCACGCTCAGCCATCTTATGGACAGAATCACCACAGAGTAGGACAGCACAGGCTGGGGGAGGGGAGTATGATTTTTGCTCTAAGAGGTACACAGAAAGCTGCTGTCAGTAAGTGCAGTGAGTATACTTACTAATACTGTACACTGAACTATTTTACTATGAAGTGGCCAACCCCTTTACACTTATATTGTCCTTTAAGGAAACACAAATATTAATTTAATTTAATTTAAACGCAACTGAACCCAGACCGCACCGGAAAAATTACATGTGGTAGGTAACACATACAGAAATAAGTTCCCTGTTGGATATTACAAGGCCTCGTGTATTCAAAATTACAATAATGTATGTCTTTTCCAATAAGGGAAATCTAACTTTATAACAGCTGAAGTGTAAGCCACTCGGGATCACTGGACCTGGACGATTCCAAGGGGAAGATCGAGCGCAGGTACTTACATTAAATGACGTCTGGTAGGCATCTGTGATTAGACAGAATTGGACCATCTGTATTCCACGATTTGTCCAATATAAAATGTTTATTTCATAGTAGCAGCAACGTGTTACGGCCAGCCGTATCCAAGGTGGCTATTCTTAAGCTTAACAACAACTGGCAAACACTCCTCAGTTGCTGCTACTATGAAATAAACTATGAAATAAACATTTTATATTGGACAAATATCGCGGAATACTGATGGTCCAATGCGGTCTAATCTTCGATGTCCTTCAGACGTCATTGAATGCAAGTACCTGCACACCATCCACAAGCTAAGATGCTGCACATTCAATATATACCTGTATAAAACTTGTCTGTGTCTTCTTTCTGCTCTAAAATTCCTTCATGTCACCTGTGGACAGTGTCACCTAGGCGGAGCTTCATGACAGTGTGGCCCCCTGGTGAGATGAGGCATAACTGCTGTGAAGCCCCGCCTTGGTGACAGTCCACTGTTCAGAACCACACATAGTGTAAGGGGGGAGTAACAGTATCACTTTAAATAGACTGCAGCATCACAATGTTGGCTTCATCTCTGGTAGTTCTTGCAGTTCTTGTCCATGGTCTGAATATTGCTCTATTTGTTAAACAAGCAGACAGACCTCCAAACAGCTCACCTGAGAGATCTTCGTAACAGCCTTTATTTGCCCTGGAGACGCCTGGGCCTGTATCTGAGACACCTGGACCTGCTGTGCTGTGTGTTGCTGGCGAAGCAGCTGGAATTGTGCAGGGGTGATGGTTTTGCTGGCCAGTGGAACCCCAGTAGAAGTGGCTGATAAGTAAAATGAGACAGGTAAATAATGTGGATTCTCCAATCCTAGTTTTTACAGTTCGTTGCTGGTCAGGGCTATGAAGTCTCCTCTGTGCAGTGGGTGTTTCATTTCACTATTCACATTTATTTGCAAAATTGAATAAAAACAGAGTGACTCTAAAAACATATGTTATGTTATAAAAGTAGCATCCTGTAGTTACCTGCTTTACCATTGCAATAAAACAGGTGGTTTGTTTGTTTACCTGTAGTCACTTGGGTGACAATGGCTCTCGCCTGTGTTTGAACTGAGGTTAGGTTAGGTGACACAACCGTCCCTGCGGTCACAGCTCGCACACCCGGACTGGTGGCTATTGTCACCATCTCTGTGGGAGTTGTCACTGTTCTTTGCTGAACTACCTGACCAGTTGCTCCTGCTGTAGTCTGAAAAGAAAAGCAAAGTTGTATGTTAAACTACTACATGTAAATCAGGGTTGTTAGACAGTTGTCTGCCATTAACCCCTTAAATGCTGTTATCCATAGCAATTGCGGTATTCAAGCATATCCGTGACAGGACTGGTTTTCCTGAAAAAGAGGTCTCATACTTACCTATTTAGGGGCCAACCTGTGATTGGCATCTACATTCTGCCTCAGGCAGACTCTCGTTGCAGAAAACTGATATCATTGATCAATATTACGTGTCATAGCACTGACTGGTATCAGGCCTTATTCCAAAGTTACGTGGACGGTTCGTAAATATAGAGGATGTGCTAAGGAACGGAGGTCGGAGCTCCCAACATTGCATATCATGATAATGCAGGGAGCTCTGAAACTGTTTAAATCTTTGTGTTACTGTACTGATACTGTTTTGGAGCTCCCGACATCAACATAACACATGATGCCGGGAGTTTGTAGATTCTGTTCTGTAGTACATCCTCTGTGCATGGAACAAAATTTCAGAATGGGTGAATGCCCCCAATTTAAAACAAAAACAAAAAAAACAACACTTTTACAAAGCCCCTGTCCAAATAAAAAAAGCCCCATTTTCCAAATAAAAATATGTTAAAAAAAAAATTAAAAATAAAAATTAAACATATTTGCTATCATTGCACGGTGAAGAGCAATGATCAAATGATCATAATGCCATCTACACCAATAAAAAAAAAAAAAAAAAAAAAAAAAAAAAGCCGTAAAAAATGATCCCCCAAAGCCCTTTAGATGGACAATAAAAAGGTTATAGGAGCCATAATGGGGCAATTTAAAACATTTATTAAAATAGTAGCATATTAGCTACAAGCTTGTAAACATGGGTATCGTTTTACTCAAACTGACCTATAGAAGATAACATGTCAGGTTTACTGTAAATTGCATTGTGTAAAAAGAGAATCACATTCTAGGTTACAACATCCAGCATCAACTATGATCAAATGAGTAAAGTTTACTTACCGATACTGTACCAGTTACCACAGGAGATACCAAGCGCTTGTTAATGGGCTGGAAGGTAGTAGGAGAGACACCTGCAACTCCCGACACTGCGTTTACAAGCACATTTGCAGTAACGGTTCCTGGACAGAACAGAAAAGAAGAAAATATTTCCACACTTTAGTCTTTACATAGAATCCTAACTTATACATATATTATACATATGTCTGCATTGCTAGTTAGGCATTGTCTGCTTATGATTTTTAACATCACAGCCGCTAAATGGTTAAGCTTTACAAGGCTATGGCACTATATTCTTGTAGTGGAATGAAAATCCTCAGAGAAACGTAGTGCTATTGCAGCGGATTTCAAAGCCAAAACGCGAGTGAAATCCGCTGCAAACGCGGGACGTGTGTACGAAGCCTAAGGATTAAATTCTGCTGATTACAGATCTAACAACATCAGGTGATAAAAGATGCTGATATTTACATTTATTTATTTTCCCTTTTAACACTACTACTCACCAGTAGCAATGGTGGTTCCAGGTACAGCAGCCTTTATGGTGCCAGTCTGTAAAACAGAACACAATCTTGTTATTCCACTATAGACAATTTGTTACAATGCAAACCAGACATTTGCCCTTAAAACAATGCCCAAGATACTAGGTTACACTTTCACTAGATTTCTTATGTTACAGATGATCTAGTAATATCCTAGCTACAGCATCAGACATGGCCTATTGGCGGATCCCATTGTGGGCCTGCACCTCCTAACACAATAACTTCACACTGTAGCCCCCCGTCTCGGATGATATCACACTACTATCAGAGAACAAAATAGAGGCACCACCGAAAAGTACCAGCACTGTGTAGGGCTGGCTGGCACAACTTGTAATACAGCCAGGGATCTATTGGGATGTATTGCTTCCCCTACAAAAAGTTTATGTAGATGTAAATGGTACTATTTATAGATACAGAATTGTCTTCTATAACCCTATGAATAGTTGTAGCTTTTCGTCTAGCTGGTCAACTGTAAAAGGTGCCCATAGACTTTTAATAAATTTTGTCCAAACTCTTTCCCCGCACTACGTTAAAGATGGATATTAAAATCGATATGGTCACCCCCCCTTACTCTTGCTTCACTTAATTGGTGGACAATGTCACCTAGGCGGGGCTCTGGGATGAGGTCCGAACTGCCGTGAAGCCCCACCTAAGTGACACTGTCCATCAATGAAATAAAGCTATGTTAGAAGAGAAAGGAGACACAGACAGGTGTTATACAGGTATATATATCAAATGCATCTAAGCTTGTGGATGGAGCGAATAACCGCATATAAAGTAAGGGGGGGGGGGGGGGGTGACAGTATCACTTTAAGATTGACCTTGTGATAATTATGTAGTAACACAACTCATAAAGCATGGCCAAGGTATAAAGTTAGATAAGCCTTACAAGTAGTGCTGGAGCTGTTATGGACGCCGTGCCTGTGGTAGGACCCTTGGCTGCAGGTTGCTGCTGAACAACAACTTGTGCCTGAGTCACCGCAGGAGCTGGCGTCTGGACTGGTGCAGGCTGCGCAGGTGTCGGCTGGGCTACTTGCTGTCCATTTTGCTGCGGCTGCTGTTGTAATGGGCCAGGCTGTTGCTGTGCACGTACTTGTTCCAAAGCCTTAAACACATGGAGTATGTTTTAGTTATTTAGATCTATCCACAGAAGTAATAAAAAAAAAAGTAAGAGAGGTTGCAGAAAACAAAAAAATGCACCTTCTTTTCTTTGGCTATACGGTCTGCACGCTGGGATGCCACCTGAATCGGTTGCAAAGGCTTGTCATAGTTGATGCCACTAGAAAAAACAGTACTATATATTTTAATCTTGAAAGAAATTACAGGGGTTGTTCACCAATTTTTTTTTCTTTCAAATCAACTGGTGCCAGAAAGTGCCAGAGATTTGTAATTTACCTCCAGTCTTCAAGTACTTATCAGCTGCTGTATGTCCTATGGGAAGAACTATTCTTTACAGTCTGGAGAGCAGGACAAGTTTACTAGGGGGATTTGCTACTGCTCTGGACAGTCCCTGACATGGACAGAGGTGGCAGTAGAAAGCACTGTGTCAGCCTGGTGAGAATACACTATTTCCTGCAGGACATACATCAGCTGATAAGTACTGGAAGACTGTAAATTTGTTAATAGAAGTAAATTACAATTATCACCAAATCTATAACTTGAAATGACTAAAATACAGGTTGCTGTTAAAACAGAACGTCGTTTTCACAGGTATCTACTATAACCACTTATTCTAAGTGAATGACAAAACGAATAAGCGGTTGATGGATTTACCTCTCTGCTAGTACAGATGCATGCTTGGGATTTTTCTGGAATGGATTCATGCCCAGCCTAAAACAGACAGAGAAACACAGGTCAAGACCATACATAATGTACCTGGAAGGTTACAAGGTGGGAAACAATACATAGAAGCAAAGAAAACTGCTACAAGATTTTCTGAATACCAGCTGTAAAATCAGAATTTTTTTTATTCCTTTTACCAATAAAGCAAGCATTTGCTATGTTAAGAGAAGTATGGGTGTAACTATGCTCGATAAACACCACAGATCAAACAAGCCGGGAAATCCTGAAACGTGTCTAACATGTAATTCTTACGCTGCAATACTCACAGAGGTTTGATTGGCGCACTTCTCTTCCCCGCAGTCATCTTCATCAGCTCAAACCGGGTTGTGTATAACTGGCTGTGAGATAATCCCTCGTCTTGTGAGTAAATCTGGCTAGTCCTTAAAGGTTTATTCTTCATAAAAGAATAGAAATATAAAAAAAAAAAGAAAAAGAAAAAAAGAAAGATTAAATATAACTTTTATGACATCAGAATGGGCGGCTGTGATACATAGTTGGGTTACAACCTTCAGATTAAAAACCTTACTCAGACATACCTTGAATATGTTTTCGGACTTCTTCTTTGGGCTTGCTTCATACAGCAGCTGAAACATGGGTAAGAAGGGAAAAATGATTGTAATTTATAATGTTAGGCTGGGTTCACACCGTTTTTTTCATCCGTTTTTTGCAAAAACGGATCAAAAAAACTGATGCATTTGTGTGCATCCGTTTTGATCAGTTTTTCCATTGACTTACATTGTAAAAAAAACGGATCAAAAACAGATCCGTTTTTTTGGACGGACACAAAAACGTAGCTGACACTATTTTTGTGTCTGTTAAAAAAAACGGATCCGTTTTAATCCGTTTTTTTTTTTTACAATGGAAGTCAATGGAAAAACGGATCAAAACAGATGCACACAAACGCATCCGTTTTTTTCATCCGGTTTTCGAAAAAAAAAAAAAAAAACGCAGTGTGAACCTAGCCCTACATCGGCATGGTATAAAAACTTGAAAAAGAAACAAAAAGTCATGGTGCGAATGCAACAACCCACAATTAAAAGCAGACTGAAGTCTAAAGGAGCAGTCACATAAAACTAAAAAATGACAGGAAGGCAGGGGGTGTGGGAACATAATAAAGTATACTTACCTATCCTCGTGCCTTATAGCGCTGCTCCCAGATGTCGCTGACAGGCGCTGGCCTCCTGCAGCTCCACCAGTTGCAATGTCACATACCCAGAATATCAATCGCCCGCTCAGCCAATTAATGACTGGGGCAGGACACCACCCTAGTCACTGGCTGGCTGAGAGGGCAATTGGATCAGCCAGGCAGAAACGTTGCAGCTGGGGGAGCCGGATGGCAGACGAAAATGACAGTCGGTGGTCGCCAGCGAGACTTGGGAACGATGGCATGGGGATGGGTAAGTATACTTTGTTTATTATGTTCCTGCACGCCCTTGCGGCCTTTTTTAAATTTCATGGGACTTCTCTTTTAAATGGTACCTCTCATGCAGTATGTAGACCCGATCAGTGCTAAATCCATTAGCCACTGTGAGTTGGTTATCCATAGCTACAACCACGTTAGGTCTGTACTGCACACAAGACCCATTCTAATCCAATAGGGCTCATGCATGGAGCCATCCCACCGTGGTTGTATCCATGGACATCGAACTTCCGGAAGCAGAATGGATTTCAGGCCAATTTTGTCAATGAACCCTTCAGCATTCTTATTATTGATAAAAGAACTGAAAAGTGCCTCATTGCCTATTTATAGTAATCGCTCCTGGAAACACCATTCACAAAGTATCATAAGTGATCTTCATGCATCACATCTGTAACATACTTACTTTGCCTTCCTCTCGTGGAATTATAACATTCTCATAACGGGTGCGGCACTGTTTAGATGAGCGGTAGATGCGACTGCAGGAGTTCACTACATCACTCACAAGATCCCAGTTGGGCGTGTGTGCCGGAGACTCTATGGAGAGATTCAGAGGGAGCTCCAAGAGTTGCTTTACTGCCTGTAGACAAAGTATATATGGATGCGTACAAAAGTTTTCAAATACTAAATATCTATAAAATCCTTTCTGTACTTCTGTGTAGAAAATGTCTCCTGCCAATGGATTTTGCTTTGAAATAACATTTCAGTGGCCTTTATCAAGTTTATTTTTATACTGAGCAATATATAGCATGGGATGAGGAGGCAGGAGGACTGGGGGTGTGTGCTGGTAAAGGGATGAGGAGGAAGGGGGAATGGGGGTGTATGCTGGTAAAGGGATGGGGAGGCAGGGGGACTGGGGGTGTATGCTGGTTTAGGAATGAGGAGGAAGGGGGACTGGGGGTGTATGCTGGTGAAGGAATGAGGAGGAAGGGGGACTGGGGGCGTATGCTGGTGAAGGGACGAGGAGGAAGGGGGACTGGGGGTGTATGCTGGTGAAGGAATGAGGAGGAAGGGGGACTGGGGGTGTATGCTGGTGAAGGAATGAGGAGGCAGGGGGACTGGGGGTGTATGCTGGTGAAGGAATGAGGAGGCAGGGGGACTGGGGGTGTATGCTGGTGAAGGAATGGAGGAGGCAGGGGGACTGGGGGTGTATGCTGGTGAAGGGATGGGGGGGCGTATGCTGGTGAAGGGACGAGGAGGAAGGGGGACTGGGGGTGTATGCTGGTGAAGGAATGAGGAGGCAGGGGGACTGGGGGTGTATGCTGGTGAAGGAATGAGGAGGCAGGGGGACTGGGGGTGTATGCTGGTGAAGGGATATGGGGGCAGGGGTCTGGGGGTGTATGCTGGTGAAGGGATATGGGGGCAGGGGTCTGGGGGTGTATGCTGGTGAAGGGCTGGGGCGCATGTTGGTAAATGGATGGGGGTGGGGGGTGCTGGTGAAGGGATTAAGGGGCAAGGGGACTGGGGGGGGGGGGTATGCTGGTAAAGGGATGGGGACTGGGGGTATATATTTTTGTTATTTAAACTATAAATAACACGAAATTGTGACCCAGACCTACCTGCAGCAAAGCCCAGTCCTCACTTATCAGCCATTCTGGATTGTCAGGCCCGGTCTCCATGACTGGTTTTATCAGAGTCGGCAGAGGTTTGGCAAACTGTGTCTGTTGCTTTAGGAGGATATTCTTCTTCTGCTCCTTGCCTTCTTTGCGCACTTTAAGTGGGTTTGGAGCAGCTCTATCAAACAAAGAACGTGGGGGAACAACAGCTTCTCCGTGTCGCATTTTCTTTTTTCTACCAGCAGCTTTTATGAGAAAAAGGGGAACAAATAACAACATAACATTCAATGACACAAGATAGTAGTAATACACTGTCTTTATGATAAAATCCACCATAATTTACAACTCACCAGTTGGATCTGTTTTATGTCTTTTGCGTTCCTTCCGGATATAGACCGGGGGCAGCTTAGACTCTGGGATTGGGTTGGTATCATACATCAGACACATAACAGAATCAATGTAAATGTCGTTCTCATCTTGAGGCGGAGTCGGGGGGGTCCAGATCTAAGCAAAATGAAAAGGGAATAAGGAAAATGATTAAATACAATACAACTAAATGAAAATCAAAAGTTATTTTTCCAGTTAAGGTATAATATTATGACACCGTATAATAAAGTTACTTTTATTATACCTCTGGCACCAACCCCTTCTATACAATGTATCCCAGTGAAAGTCATGTTTTTGTAAATGAGTAGAAATGCTATTTCTAGCCATTGTGTAACTTGTAGAAGGCATTCCCGGGCTTACTGATGATCTTGTAATATACTTTAATTAAATATTTTGGCCATAATATGTTTTAAACCTAGCCTATACTTTCTAACACCAGTTATACTGGTTTAGGCCATGTTCACATGGCGTAAGAGATCAGCCGTTCAAGGAACGGTGGTGTCAGAGACCGGCAGGTCACAGAACCGCTGGTGTCAGACAAGGTCATCCCGGACGGTACCGGCCAGATGATCTTCACTGCTGCTGAAATAAGATGTGGGCGCATCTGAGGCGCCCACATCCGAATTTGCCGCTGCATCTGGCTCTGGACGCGCGCTCCATTGTGTGCACTGACAGGTATTCTGCGGCCGTTATTCAATGAATAGCGGCTGCAGAAAACTGACATGTCTGTTCTTTGCGGCACCGCTAGGGATCCCGGCCGCAGTATATACTATGTGTATACACTCCGGACAGGATTCCATAGAAGGCAGCACTACGTAAGCTACGTAGTAATCATGGCCATTGTTGCAAATCGGCAACAATGGCCATGATTATTACGTAAGTTATGTAGTGTGAAATCTTGACTCTTTCTTCTTTCTGCATTAGAAAAAAAGTCTAAACACAGGAAAACCCGACCCATGCAACCAAGCAAGGCAGTCATTTGATCGATAGCTCTGACAAACGCGCATCTGTATCCCAGTGCAGATGTGTGTAAGGGGGTGGGGCTAGAAAAGGTGTGTGTAAGGGGTGGGGCTAGAAAAGGTATGTGTAAGAGGGTGGGGCTAGAAAAGGTGTGTGTAGGAGAGTGGGGCTAGAAAAGGTGTGTGTAAGGAGGTGGGGCTAGAAAAGGTGTGTGTAAGGAGGTGGGGCTAGAAAAGGTGTGTGTAAGGGGGTGGGGCTAGAAAGGTGTATGTAAGGGGGTGGGGCTAGAAAAGGTGTGTGTAAGGGGGTGGGGCTAGAAAGGTGTGTGTAAGAGGGTGGGGCTAGAAAAAGCGTCAGACAGCAGCCAAAGAGGTAGCCCTAACTGTATGTGAACTTTGTTTTTTTTTAACATGAAACATGTACACTTAAAAGGCATTCTTTTAGTTTTTAGTTGTTTCTGAGCTGGTAGGTAAAACCTAGACTCTACGATGGCTTCCATACACTGCAAACACAGAAGAGGGGATCCTGCTCTCCTATGTATGTACGCAACTTAAAAGGCAGCAACAATGAGGGGAACACAGACCAGCAGTGAACAGGAATCCACATCTTCTATTTACAGTTCGTACTTGTGTGCCCCCCTCCACACACAACATGCGATCTGATCACTGAGTGAGCGGCTAGTCTGCCTTGTCACCATAGGATGGAATTTAGCTGTTTTTTTCAGTGTTAGGCTAAATATATACCGTATCCGAAATCCGCTGCGGGTACCCTCCCTGTAATTTTCAATGCGATAACATACTCACAGTGGGATAGTCATGTATGTAAATGCCTGCCCCCTTAACCCCCCGCGACCCGTAACATACTTTACCTAATCCACACTCCGGCTGCATCTGAGGCTCCCAGCTCCCGTCTAGCCAATCAATCAATGACAGGCCGTGCACTGATTGGCTGAGCGAGACCTACAGGGACCGGAAGCCTCAGATGCAGCCGCAGCATGGACCAGTCAGTTAAAGTGACTCTGTACCCACAATCTGACCCCCCCCCCCCCCCCCCCCCAAACCGCTTGTACCTTCTGATAGCTGCTTTTAATCCAAGATCTGTCCTGGGGTCCGTTCGGCAGGTGATGCAGTTATTGTCCTAAAAACAACTTTTAAACTTGCAGCCCTGTGCCAAACGGCCATGGTCTAGAGTGTGTATGCATTATGCTGGCACACCCTCTCTGTTCCTCCCCCCCACCCTCATCATTAGGAATGCTCCAGGCAGATTGTCTCCTATTCATCACCTGTGTCAGCACGGCACATGGGCTGGATAGTTAAGGCACCTGTGCCATTTTCACTGCAGAGGAATAGGACAAATCCTGCCAGTGGTATTCCTAATGATGAAGATGGCGGGGAGGAAGGACGGAGGGGTGGTGCAAGGTTAGGGCATAGATACTCTAGGCCACTACCTTTGGCACAGGGCTGCAAGTTTAAAAGTTGTTTTTTAGGACAATAACTGCATCACCTGCCGAACGGACCCCAGGACAGATCTTGGATTAAAATCAGCTATCCGAAGGTACAAGCGGTTTGGGGGGGGGGGGACAGATTGTGGGTACAGAGTCACTTTAAAGTATATTACGGGTGGCATCAGGGTTAAGAGGGCCGGTATTCACATACTTGCAGCGGGAGGAGTATGGAATTACATTGAAACTGACAGTGATAGTGTATGCCGCAGATTTCTTGGCGAACCAGAGGAAAGAATCAACTCATATAATATTACAGGTTACTATATTTGCTTGTACAATTGATTTGCTCTTATGATGTGAGCAGGGTACGGAGCTCTCGGAAGTGCCGTTAACTGCATTTTAATACACTTACAATGCAGACTATGACACTTCCAGCTTGTCCTGCCACCATCTCGAAGTGATAGGAGACTACTACGCATACTACCACAATAAAACCACAAAAATCCTTTAGATATAAGATTGTATGATAAAAGTCTCACCGGCATTATTTCTGTCTCTCCGTCTGGTCCATCATAAATGAAGTCCTAAGAGAGAAAAAAAGAAAAAAAGTTGCTGCTAAAGAAATAATAATAATATAATAACAACAACAACAACAACAACAACTATAACAATAATAATGATAAAAATTAATACTATCAATACCCTAGTGAAAACCAGGAGGCAGTGGCATTTAGGTAAGCTGCTATCTCGGCGGCATGTCCTCTTTAAAGGGGTAGTTCAGCAAAAATATTTTTATTTTAATTAACTGGTGCCAGAAAGATATGTGATTTAATTCTATTAAAAAAAAATCTTGTCTTCCAGCTCTTTCCTGCTCTCCAGACTGGAAAGAATACTTCCTGCAGGACATACAGCAGCTAAGTACTGGAAGACTGGAGATTTTTTTTTTTTTTTTTTTAGAAGTAAGTAAATTACAAATCTGTAGCACCAGTTGATTTAAATGATTAGTTTTGTTTTGCAGAACTACCCCTTTAAGTGGTACAGTGTTACTTTGTACTATACCATGCATGCAGATACATGTTTGTTATATAATAATGTATTCATTTTTTAAATCTGTATTGTACTTTTACATAAACCGCAGGTGTCTTTTTCTGCTTGCCGAACATTACCATATTGTATGCATCCTCCCTTGTGTAAGTGATTAGCTCCTCGTTCTCATCCGCGTCCCACTGCATCCGCTCCTTCAGTTCCTTCAAGTGGTTCATATCCCATTCTTTCCTGGCCACACTTAGTTGCTCCTGTAACATACAGCGTTCACAATGGAGCTGGTTAGACATTAGCACCATGTAACATACAAAAAAGTCATGCAAGATAAATGTTCCTATACAATAAGTCCACATATATGTTAAACGACCATATTAAACTCTTATTTGACTTCCCTAAACAAAAACCTGCATTTACCTCCAGGCTTCCAGCTTGGTCTCCTACACTGTAAGCATGGTATAGTTCTAGGTACTGCATAGCATACTTCTCTATGGGAGTCAGCTAGAAATAAAGCAGAGACATGCATTAACATTACAGGTTACAGCATAAAACCACGGTGTAACTCAACATATAGAAACACAAATAGGTCTGTGCAGGATTGACACAAGTACAGGACCTGCGGCGGATTTGACGCCGTGTTCCATCATCTGGTTACATTGATGTCTGCAGCTTCAAATCTGCGACAGATCCTGTAAATATGATTTCAGGTAAGTTAGGCTGGGTTCACACTACGTTTTTGCTAATCATTTTTTGCAAAAAACGGATGAAAAACTGATTGAAAAAAACAGATGAAACTGTGTGCATCCGTTTTTCCATTATAAAAAAAAAAACAGATCACAACTGATCCGTTTTTTTTTTTTTTTAATGGACACAAAAATGAGGTTGACCACGTTTTTGTGTCCATCAAGAGAAGCTGATCCGGTTTTTAATAAATATATATATACATACATACACACACACACACACACACAATGGAGGTCAATGGAAAATGGATGAAAAAAAAACGGCTTGCAAAAATGTAGTGTGAACCCAGCCTTACAGAATGTGCCATTCTATCACCAGTGTATGGCCATGTGAGTATAGAAAGAAGTTCCTTTTCCAAGTAAGATCTATTACAGACTCTCTTGTAATATGGATTTCTGCAAAGCTGTTTGAAAAGACAGTAACAGTAGATATATTTCATATAGGATTACAAAAGGGTTAAAGGGGGTGCTCCGGTTTATAAATTACTTATTATGTACGTTCACAACCGTAAAGCCGGTGAATACAGTTTCCAAAAGCACGGTTAGAACGATTTATTTATCCTCAATTAATGCCAGGGAACGTACAGAGAACAATAACCCTGGAGTAAGGATGAGGAAGAACGCAGCACCTCACAAGGGAGCCACAATAGGATGAAGCAGGAGAATTCAGGAACTCTGGCGGAACCCTGGTGTCAGAATGTTATACAGATATGTAATTTACTTCTATCGAAAAATCTCAAGTCTTCCAGTATTTATCAGCTGCTGTTTGCCCTGCAGGAAGTAGTTCAACCTTTCGATTCTGACACAGTGCTCTCTGCTGCTGCAGCCAATCCTCATAGAAAACCTCTCTTTTTTTGGACAGTTCCTGTTATGGACAGAGGGGGCAGCAGAGAGCACTGTCTCATACTGGAAAGAATACACCTGCAGGGCATACAGCAGTTGATAAGTACTAGATGATTGAGTTTTTTTTATTTTATTTTACAAACCTGTATAAAATTCGTACACCAGTTGATTTGAGAACATTTTCTTTGTCTGAAAACCCCTTAAATAATCTTGCTTTACCGTATATAAGGGTTACAACTAGGAGTGCTAATAATATAAAAATGCTTCTTAAGAATGGAAACATGTGGTAAGGATACACTTACCTGCTGGACAAGGTCAGATAACTCTTTCAGTTGGGAAGGTTCATTGCACTCCATACACTCAGATTCAACGGTAGGGAAGACCCCAGCATTGGTATTTGGACCATCTTGCCCATTACACTCCACCATCTCTTCTTCCTGTCCAAACTCAATCTTCCCCAGTGCCTGTAAATCAGCATATACAGTGATCAATAAGCATGGCAGAGCACAGTATACAGCATGCCCACTCCCAAACTACCCTATGTCTAGACCAAATGTTTCAGTCACCCCTCTGGTCTATTGATATCACCTGGATAGCAAAGAATTAATGTAAAGGATAAGTGTACTTTACGCATGTATGTATATGTATAGTATATGTACAATTTACATTGAACTGCATGGAGCTAAGTTTTGTGTTGAGTGAAATTGTCCCACTCACAAAAATCTTTTGTTCAGTAGCAAAATAAAGAAAAAAAAAACAAAACCTCCCCCTGTATAAGTATGTTCTTACCTCTACAAATGGCTTAGCCACCTTTGGTGTGATTATGTCAGAAGGAGACGGTTCCTGGGATAACAGCACAAACTCTTCAGCTTTCACCCTAAACCCAGTGTCATCCAGCGGAGAGCAGACTTCAAACAGTTCCTGGATGGTTTGCTGTGAAAACAAAATGTAGATTAAGGAGAAGTTCGGCCAATAGTTTTTTTTTAATATGTTATTACTGTGAATTACATTACATCATTTACATAGACATCCATAGAACCCATAGAATGTCCAGCAGGGGGCGCACTATATGTAGAAGTCAATGGTACTCATTGACTTCTATATATAGTGCGCCCCCTGCTGGACACTCAATAGGAATTACAACTGATTCGCGACGTCACAGTTTTTGAGAGAATTTGAAGACTCCATGATCTACTACATTAAGGGTAATAGCAGTATATGTGCATTTCCCATAATTAATGTACATTAGGAATCTGTATAACTTTCCATAAGTAACAACATATTAAAAAACACGTTTTGGCCAGAGTTGTCCTTTAACTCCTACCTGACTGCTCTACATTAATACAGGCAAGGCAAGGGAAGAGGAGAATGGAGCAGTTTTAGGAGCCGAGCCCTGCTAATGACCAACACCAGTGATCCTGCCAATATCAGTCATTTAACCACTGAATGCTGCGACCAATAGCAATCACTTGGTGGGGGTGGCTGGGGCTATCGATTACTTCTGCACGCAGAAGCCTATAAATACTCTCATGGTGAGAAAAAAAAATTCATTCCATGCCTGTTATTATATATTCAGTCTCCTTCCCCCACTTCTGAGCTACTGCTTTCTGCTGAAAACACAATAAATTGTGTGTGAGCTCTTCTCTTCGTCTTCTCCGCCTTCCTTCAGCTAAGGCAAACTAGTCCTTTGCAGGCTGTAGCAGCAACTTTGTAGCCTCTTTTTAATACTGGGAGGGTTAATTTGAGGTCATAATGCTGATGGACTCACTGTGATTAACCCTCCCAGCATTACAGAGTTGCTAAAAAGTTGCAGATAAGGCACTTGTTTACATTATCTGTCTAAGGAAGGGGGAGGAGGGGTAGACAGAGATAAAAGCTCACACACAGATTTTTGTGTCTTCAGTGGAAAGCAGCAGCTCAGAACTAAGGGAAGGAGACTGAATAGATAACAGCAAGTATGGAAGGAATTGTTAGCCTCATCATGGGCAGCAACATATCAAGCTATGCTTGAGTGGAATACCCCTTTAAAAGTTATTTTTTTAGAAGCATTTGATTTCTTTTAAATGTACTAAAACATAAGAAAAGTTATACAACCTGACCTGAGAAATACCCATAACATGACAGTAATATGACACTTTTTTTTTGCAAAAATGCTATTTTTGTTTTCAACTTGAATTTTATTATTGATTTTTTTTTTTTTTCTTTTTCAATATACTTTGGTAAAATGTAGGGGGTCATTACAAAGTAAACTTGGTGCAGCAAAAAAGAGCCCCAATATGACTGTGTAGAGAAAATAAAAGTTATGGCTGTTAGAATGTGAGTAGAAAAAAAACTAATCCTAAAAGGGGATAAAAAGAGAAGTCCAGTGAAAATTTGTATTAAAGTATTGTATTGCCCTCCAAAAGTTATGCTTAGTGTCCCTCCAGTGCCCTGTGTCCCTCAGTGTCCCCCTGCCATCATCCTCTCCAGCAGCCACAGCCCGCACAGCTCTGGGAGTCGGGTCGTGACATCACCATGTTATACAGGGAGTGACATCACCATGTTATCCAGGGAGTGACATCACCCTGTTATCCAGGGAGTGACATCACCATGTTATCCAGGAAGTGAAGCCTTGATGCAGTAGTAAGAACAGTGGAAAAAAGCCCTTTATGTGCATTTCCTGTAATAAGTGTATATTGGTGATTTGTGTAACTTTTGGGGGCAATACAATACTTTAATAAAGATTTTCGCCAGACTTCTTTAAGAAAAGTGTAAAAAAACAAAGATATATATGTACCTGAGTCAAGAATGCCAGGGAATAATCACTACCCTGAGCTGCCACCTCTCTGATAAGATCTTTGGTGCCGTTCCTCAGCAATTTCTCCTCTATAGAATTGGCACTGACCAGTCTGGAAAAAGAACATGACAATATGGTTAGCTAAAAGATTTATCTAGTACATACTAATGTCATATCACAAACTGTAAGGCACACTAGCATCATAGTGTCCTTTTGTCTAGATCCAGAGGACTGCTAGGTTTACCGGCCGGATGATCTTCACTGATGCTGAATTCAGATGCGGGCACACACTGATGCGCCCGCATCCAATTTCAGCAGCAGTGAAAATTATCCATCCGGTACTGCAGTATCGGCAGGGATGATCTTCTCTGACATCGGGTCACGGAACAGCCGGTGTCTTACGCCATGTGAACATGGCCTAAGACTGCTTGATAATTATTCCCCTATAGTTATAACACTGCAAGCAGGAAACATGGACCAGTGTAACCTAAACCAACTAAAACTAGTAGGTGCACATGGTAAAGAGAAAAAGAAAGCTACATGACGCAGCCAGTGAATAATATTTTATAAAGCATAAAACATACCTATAAACATGGATGTCCTTTGCTCGGCCAATGAGGTCACACCATGACTGGGTTTTCCCATCCATCACAGGATTTAGATCACTGTCATAAAAAATCACTGTGTCTGCTTCTACATGGTATACCCCCAAGGAGCGGATGTGGGTGGACAAGACCATGCAGAAAATCCGGGGGTCTCTATTAAAGCTTTTCATTAAATCCTAGCAGAGAATAAAGTGACGATTAATAATAGGGGAGACGACCCCTGACAACAACTGCAGAATGCACTCTCACAGTAATGTTATGTACGTTCACAACCGTAAAGCCGGTGGAAACAGTTTCCAGAAGCGCGGTCAGAACTATTTATTTATCCTCAATTAATGCCAGAGAACGTACAGAGAACAATAACCCTGGAGTAAGGATGAGGAAGAACGCAGCACCTCACAAGGAAACAGGATAATTCACTGGGGGGGGGGGGGGGGGGAATTCTTTCAAATCAACTGGTGTCAGAAAGTTACATAGATTTGTAATTTACTTCTATTTAAAAAATACAGTATTTATCAGCTACTGTATGTCCTGCAGGAAGTGGTCTGACATGGTGCTCTCTGCTGCCACCTTTGTCCATGACAGGAACTGTCCAGAGCAGGAGAGGTTTTATATGAGGATTTGCTACTGCTCTGCACAGTTCCTGGAGAAAAAAAACTGCACTGGATTCTCCTTTCATATAGGCACCTACCTGGCATTGGTCGTGATTGGCATTTTCATCAATCCTCAAGAAGGTGAAAGAATTAAAATCCAAGAAGGTTTCAAGTATGTCGAGCATGAGTAACATCTGGGAGAAAAGCAGAACGCGTCGTCCCTCAGACTTGAGTTTATGCAGAAGGATGAATAAAGCCTCCAGTTTCCCTATATACAAACACAAAACATTATCAATATAGCTATTGATGTAGAGACAACTCCATTTCCTGACTAACATGGCTGGACTGCCATGGACAGTCATGGGGACCCTTCAGTTGTTGCTAAACTACAATTCTCATCATGCCTGGACAACCAGAGATATGGCTCTGGCCACCCAGGTATCATGGGAATTGTAGTTTTGCAACATGTGGAGTGCTGAAGGGTCCCCATCACTAGTCTAGGATAGGGGTAGGGAACCGTGGCTCTACAGCCGTTGCAAAACTACGACTCCCATCATGGCTGGACAGCCAAAGCTTTAGCTGGTCTAGACTGGTCTAGAAGATCCACCCTGGTCTAGAAGATCCACCCTGACCTGGCATTTCACAAATCGACAACTATCATGAATAGAGAGATCTGTGCCAAGGTGATGGGCTCACAGTCTATACAGGCAACCAGAGATACTAAGAGTTGCTTCATTACACAATGTGTAACCTTTAGTAGACAGTCCAGTAAACTGCATATGTTTCCATATAAAACTACTGACATGTTCTGGGTTTCTCAAAGACAAAGACGACTAAAGTCTTATCCAAATCTCAGAAGATAATGTATGCTCACGTCCAGTCCGCTGGAAAACAACTTTCCAGATACTGAACAAAAGCAGTTGTTTTATCCTCAATTAATGCCAAGGAATGTATGAAGAACAATAACCTTGGAGTAAGGATGAGGAATTAACAAAAGCATAAGAAATAAAGATAGATTCCTTCCTTAAAAGTGGCTAGAAGTGCTGTGTAGATCATGCAGGCATCTAATTTTTATTTTTTTTTTGTTGAAAATAAATTTTTTATGTTCTGTAATGGATGACATTTACTACTAAAAAAACCCTGCTCCCAAAAATATATCCAACTATCTGAGAACAGGAACAACAGAGAGTCCATCAACTACAGTCCACAATTACAGTTTAGGGTTAAAAGGGGGTGGGGAAATAATTATATAAATTAAATATTTATGATTAAAGGAGAAATCTGGCGAAGACTTTTATTAAAGTATTGTATTGCCCCTCAAAAGTTATACAAATCCCCAATATACACTTATTATGGGAAATGCTTATAAAGTGCTTTTTTTCCCCTGCACTTACTACTGCATCAAGGCTTCACTTCCTGGATAACATGGTGATGTCACTTCCTGGATGACGTGGTGATGTCACTTTCTGAATAATATGTTGATGTCATGACCCGACTCCCAGAGCTGTGCGGGCTGTGTCTGCTGGAGAGGATGATGGCAGAGGGATGCTCAGTGTCCCTCAGTGTCCCCCTGCCATCATCCTCTCCCGCAGCCACAGCTTTGGGAGTCGAGTCGTGACATTACCATGTTATTCAGGAAGTGACATCACCATGTTATCCAGGAAGTGACATCATCATGTTATCCAGGAAGTGACAAAGCCAGGCTTTCTGGACTATGTTCTGTCCATTTTCCTGATGTACACTACTATTCTGCAGGACGTGGAAGACCATGCTTTTGAGTTCGGCACAAAAGTAGTATACATGCGGGAAAAGAACAGAATGTAGTCACAAAACACAATCACGCTGCGTTTTTGCAATCAGTTTTTTCATCTGTTTTATGCAAAACAAAAAAAAAAAAAAAAAAAAAAGGATGAAAAATTGGTGAAAAAACGGATGCATTAGTGTGCATCTGTTTTGATCCGTTTTTCCACTGACTAAAAAAAAGGACAAAAATAAGGATCAAAACATCCCTTTTTTTAGCTTACACAAACACATGGTCGACCATGTTTTTGTGTAACCTAAAAAAGGATAGGTTTTGATCAGTCATCCTTTTTTTTTTTTTTATAATGGAAGTCAATGGAGAACGGATACACACAAATGCATCCATTTTTTCATCTGCTTTTCGCACAAACCGAATGAAAAAAAAACAGATTACAGTAGGACCCCAGCATCCATTATTCCCTTAGCCTTATTTTGGTTGTATATTTAATAATGTAATATTTAAAAATGATAAAAAAATTTAAATAGGCTACTGTATTGTAACAAAAAAGTCTGTAAACAGCTTCTAGAAAATACATGGACTTTGAGTGGACAGAATAAGTTGTTGTATTCAAATCATATTCAAGGAATTTATCTACCTGAATCGCACTGAATGAGCCGCACGTCAGGAGTCTGCACACAATGAGGGGTTGTTTGCTCCCTCAGCTCTTGCATGTATGGAGTGGCGTATTCCCGTAGTCTGAGACGAAGGAGCTTCATGTTGTGAGTATAGAGAGGTGGTGGATGCAGAAGCGTAAGAAGAGGTGGAGGAACAACAACAGGGGGAACAACACACAGTGTCCTGAAAGCAGGAATAAAACGATACAACTGGTCACTAGTTGAAGTTCGGAATAAGGCGACGACCACATAACTGCCTTTATTTAAAAAAATTAAAATAAATTTTATATATTATATATTTATTTTTTATTTTGTTTTGAACTAAGAACATTCTAATAGTAACAACTCATTAAACATTACAAAATGAGAAGCCAACAGCAATAATCTCTAGTTTACCATTGCTATATACATTGCTTACCTCTTAACTACTGGTTCCAGGGCCGCTTTCTTTTGTTCTGGACTCAAAATTAAGTGTCTTAGTAGATCACTGGAGCTCTCAGTGGACTGAGAGGATATTGCACAGTTTACAGCCCCGATCCAGCTCCACCGTGTATCCAGACTACGAGAGTGCATGTACGCAGGCCTCAGGGTGAAAAGCGACAATAAGTCTGATCCGTACAAAGGAGCTCTTCCACAACGGCGCTCATTGCAAATGAAAATGCGGTCCAGACTTTCCTTTAACAAACGCTGCCTGTCCTCGGTGGACTCCTTTGTTGCAGAGAGAAATTAAATCTTTTAGACGTCTTCTTATGGAATCATTTTGGTACTGGCTCTCCAGCTGTTGCAAAACTACAAATCTCATCATGCCTGGATAGGCAAAGCTTTAGGATGCATTCACACGTTCAGTGTTCTGCACGGAACACGGACATAGAATGCATGTAACGGCTTTAGCTTTGGCTGTCCAGGCATGGTGGGGATTGTAGTTTTGCAACATCTGGGAGGGCTGAAGGTTCCTCATCCCTGATTTAAAGGGAATCTGTCAGCTGTAATTCATGTTTCAAACTGCTGACACAGTAACTGTTGGGTCAAAGTGGTACCGTCATATCCAGCTGTGCTTCCAGGATGTAAAAAATGCTTTTATTCTCTGGTACAAAGAGTCAATGAGGCTTTTCCATACTCCTGAATAGCTACAAGCAGGTATGTCTCTTCTCTTCCCCAACCTGCTTGACTGACTCCTGGAAGCAAAGTCCCAAGCAGGGTCAGGTAAGGCGGGGGGAAAGGAGGAGGTGTTATGGATTTCTGCACTTCAGAAGCTCAGGAAAGCCTCTTTGTACTATAAAATAAAAGCATTTTTCCACATTCTGGAAGCACAGACTGATATATGAAAGGTACTGTGTGTCACCCTAAACAGTTATATACCAGTGTCAGCAGTTTGGAAAGTGAATTGCAGCAGACAGAGCGAGAGCTTCATCCGACATCTAACAATTGTCTTGGCTATGTACATACCTGGGCATTAAGGTGCATGGCAGGAACTGACTTTGTTACTGACTCCGCTGCAGTTTGTGCAGTTTTGGTGGTTATTGGAGCTAAAAAGAAATAAAAAAATACTGATTATTTGTACAATGTAGTACAAAAGTGACAGGCGTGGAAGGCCATGATACTGTCATACATCACTTTAGCTGCACTCTAAAAAATAAAGCTGTACCCATGTATAGTTTATAGAAATACAGTGGTACCTCCTCTGTGCTCAGCCACACTCTGTTCCGGAAGGTTGATTGAGTACACAGCAGATTTTTCCCCATAAGATGTAATGTTAATATGGTTGGGGAAATGATTTACCATTAGAACCTTTGCAATGTCTGTTCCATAATATTCCTCTTTCTTCTGATAACCCATCTCTAGGGGTCCTGACTATCCCCGGTTCTCACCTATCTATCCTCTCACTCAAAAAAATGTATATTACGACATTGGCTGGAGAAGGACCCACCAACACTATCCGAAGTTATGGAACAAATTACGTATGATGTTCCCCATGCATTAACGGGCACAGAAAATATAATAGGTGGTTTTTTTCTCAAAATGGAGGTCTTTTATTTCTTCTTCTCTATCTACTATTGAACGACATTCGTTGTTGCAAAAATTTCGACATACACGTTGGTATTATACTCAGGAACTAGCAGGTTCTCTCGGAAATCTAAAGTTACCATAGTTTAAACGCTTACGACCTAGCTGGCTGGCAGACCCCCTCCCCCTTTGATTTATATTTCCTTTTAATATTTTAATATGATTTTTATTTTTATAATTTTTATGATTTTATATTATGCTTAATTTGTTTTGTATATAATTTTATGATGAGTGTCTAACACTATGATAATACTCTTAAATATTTTTTAAAGTCAGATATGTTTTATATATCGACGATTCTACAAATTGCTTTATGTTCAGATTTTCTTACTGATCTATTTGATTTCATTTGGTTGTATACAATATCTGTATACTCTAAAAAATAACTCATACATACATACTGTATACAATATAAGTAATTTGTATGTTATTTCCATTTAACGACTAAAATTATTAGGATACCTTACTTCATATACATAATTATAATCTGTTTCTTTACTTCCTGTTTGTCTGCCGCTGACTGCTACCTAAGTTGTTATTATATATCATAACAACGATATATATTGTTACATTTATATATTTGTAATTATTTTATGTGATATTATTCGAATAGAGTGTTTGATGTAATTGGATACTCTACATTATTATTCTTCTTTATTCTTACAAATATTATATTCTGAAAATTCCAATAAAATTTTGTGAAAAAAAAATATATGGTTAAAGGGGAAGAGCAGAATGCACTCCCACAGTAATGTTATGTAAGTTCACAACCGTAAAGCCGGTGGAAACAGTTTCCAGAAGCGCGGTCAGAACTATTTATTTATCCTCAATTAATGCCAGGGAACGTACAGAGAACAATAACCCTGGAGTAAGGATGAGGAAGAACACAGCACCTCACAAGAGCCAAAATAGGGTGAAAGAGTACCATTGACTTAAAGGGGTACTCCGGCAAAAAGAATTTCTTTCAAAATCAACTGATGTCAGAAAAACATATAGATTTGTAATTTACCATTTAAAATTTCAAATCTTACACTATTTATCAGCTGCTGTATGTCCTGCAGGAAGTGGTGTATTCTCTATAGTCTGACACAGCGATCTCTGCTGCCACCTCTGTCCATGTCAGTAACTGTCCAGAGTAGTAGAGTTTTTTATGGGGATTTGCTGCTGCCCTGGACAGTTCCTGACATGGACAGAGGTGGCAGCAGAGAGGGCTGTGTCAGACTATAGAGAATACACCTCTTCCTGCTGGACATATAGCAGCTGATAAGTACTGGAAGACTGAAAAATAAACAGGATGTGGTGGCCTATACAAGCAATACAGTACACTCGAGGAGAAAGCTCAGGCAGGTGGCAAACAAAAGGCAACAACAAAGCACCACAACCACAAAGGGACGCCGACAGCATCTGCACTGCGGCCTAGTGTGTTGCAGAAAACTGCTAAACTGAGAGCTGAACAAGTGGTTTAGAAACGTGGCTAAAGTGGTTACATTTCAAAAGCCAAATTTCTTTTAAAATATTGCTTGAGAACCGAGCTACCACTGTACCTTACTTGAAAGGCGCTGAATTTGATTATTGTGAAACCCAAAACTCGTGTACTCACCGGGCGATGACACCGGATTGAGCTGTGAAGCCGCCACTTGGGGCTGATTTCTCAGAACGTTTGCAGCGGCGCCCTGTGGCAAAGTTGGAAGAACGACAGATCCTTGAGGACGTAAGTACTGACCAGGAGCCGAGACTATCTGAAGAACATTACCTATAAATGCAGATAGAAGTGAACAAAGAGTAAGACATGGTGAGCTAGAGTTACGCACGCAGTTTGAATACATATCTATAGTCACTATATTTAACATGAGATATGCAGGTCTTTTTTTTATATATATATTTTACAACCAACAGGTTGGCCACTCCAGGCTTTGGATGCAGGTTCTACGCTGCATTTCACCCCCCCCCCCTTTGACACGTCCACGGCCATTTTTATGGTCAGGAAGCCATCCAGGGCTGTCATGCTATGTATCTGGACAGATTCTGGAAGTGCACCTGGAACAGTCCAGAACTGTGGATGTCCCCATTGTAATTTTGGCAAGAATGCCCAAATAGAACTCAGACAAGGAATAAGTTGCACTAATAACTTGTGGTGAAAAAAAGAAGCGGCTCATTTATTCATCCATCATGTGCGACGTTTCGACATGAAAAATCCTAAAGGGGATCAGTGCCCAATAGAACCCTAGGGGTCCACAAATTTACCTGGACGTGAAGGCGGCCTTATAGGCGATAAGTAACTCTCAAGAAATCTAATAACTCTATAACATGGAGAACAGCGAGTATAAATTTAAGCTGCATGAATCTTGTTTGCAGTTTTCTCGTGTACCTTGTAGCTGTAAGGGCTGACCGGCGGTGAGTTGGCGTAGCTGGCTCTGGGACAGGGTAAATTTATTCCCTTGGAATTGCAAGGTAACCGGCGTCTCAGGTTGAGCGATTCGTCCCTGGGATGCACCAGCAGCGAGCTGAGCGATTTTTACAACTTCCCCACCTGCAAAAAAAATATATATATTTCTTTTGCTTCAGATTTATTTTTTTGACCAATGATCATACTCTGTTAAAGAGCAATAAAAAGCCAAAAATATGTTAACCCCTGACATGTAACGCCTTTTTGCAAAAAAAAAAAATAAAAAAAAAAATGGATAAACATGTAAAAACGCATGCATTTGTGTGCATCAGTTTTTCTATTGACTGCCATTATAAAAAAATAAGGGATCAAAACACATCCTTTAAAAAAAAAAAAAAAGTACACAAAAACGGAGCTGACATTTTTGTGTACATTTAAAAAAAAAAAAAAAAAAAAAAAAAAAAAGGATGCATTTTGGTCCTCTTTTTGTATAATGGAAGTCAATAGAAGAAATACATCTAAACGGATGCACACAAAAGCATCAGTTTTGCAAAAACGGATAAAAAAACTGATTGCAAAAACATAGTGTGAACCCAGCCTTAGGGCAAGGGTTCAGCCGGCGATTTTGCTGTCTCTTAAACGTAATGTTTCATGGGATAACAGATGCAGCTGTATGCCATCCATCGGGATCCATTTTTCAATGACTTAGGCTTGGTTTACACTGCAATTTTGCAATCCGTTTTTTTCATCCGTTTTATACAAAGAACAGATGAAAAAATAGATGCATTAATGAGAATTCTTTTTCCATTGACTTCAATTATTAAAAAAAGGATCAAAATGCATCCTGTTATTGACGTACACGCTATACAAAGCAGGTGTGTTTTGAGCTGTTTTTTGATCCATTGTTTCATAATAGAAGTCAATGAAAAAACGGATCCGAACAGATGGACACAATTACATCCGTTATTTCATTTTTGCAAAGTAAATTCTAAAAAATAATAAAAGCATCAAATCTGATAAATTTTCTTTTTAGGGAACACCAAAACATGGATTTCTGTACATTAAAATTAAACAAAGAAAAAAAAAAAAACGATCAGTTAAACGGACAGCAAATACACAGTATGAACCGGACCTAAAAGGCAATAAACAGAATTCATAGTTATTTCATATGAAGTTAAGGTGACTCTGTTCCCCTTAATCTGACCCCCCCAAACCACTTGTACCATCAGATAGCTGCTTTTAATCCAAGATTTGTCCTGGGGTACGTTCGACAGGTGATGCAGTTATTGTCCTAAAAAACAACTTTTAACCTTGCAGCCCCGTGCCCAACGTCCGGGGCCTAGAATATCTGTGCCCTAACTTTGCACCACCCCTCTGTCCCTCCTCCCCACCCTCTTCATCATTAGGAATGCCACTGGAACATTTTCTCCTGTCTGAACATTGCACAGGTGTCTTAACGATCCAGCCCATGTTCAGTATTCACACAGCTGATGAATAGGAGACAATCTGCCTGGAGCATTCCTAATGATGAGGAGGGCGGGGAGGAGGGACAGAGAGGGTGTGCCAGCATAATGCATACACACTTTAGACCATGGCCATTGGGCACAGGGCTGCAAAAAGTAGTTTTTTAGGACATTAACTGCATCACCTGCCCAACGGACCCCAGGACAGATCTTGGATTAAAAGCAGCTATCCGAAGGTACAAGCGGTTTGGGGGGACAGATTGTGGGTACAGAGTCGCTTTAAAGGCTATGGACACCTTTGACATAGTATGTGGCTAAACTTGTTTAAAATACAGTTGCACTTAGTTTCAGGCTGTGATATTTACTCATTTTCAGACCTGTGATATTGAGTTTGTCCCAGGTGGGTCCTCCCATCAATATATATGCCAAGGAGGTCAGTCCCAAGCACACAGTAGCCCACATTAAAGACCATTTAGACAGTGATACAATATTGTATTTGAGAGGCAAATTAACAGAAATACCCATACAAAAGGTGTACATAGGCTTTAAGGGGTTGTTCACCAAACTTTTTTTTTTTTTCTTTTAAATCAACTGGTGACAGAAAGTGCCAGAGATCTGTAATTTACTTCTATTAAAAAAAAATCTCAAGTCTTCCAGTACTTGTCAGCTGCTGAGGGTCCTGTAGAAAGGGATATTCTTTCCAGTCGGGAGAGCAGTAGTGGTATTCTATGGGGATTTGCTACTGCTCTGGACAGTTCCTGACGTGGACAGAGGTGGCAGCAGAGAGCACTGTGTCAGACTGGAAATAATACACTACGTTCTGCAGGACATACAGCAGCTGATAAGAACTGGAAATCTTAAGTTTTTTAATAGAAGTAAATTACAAATCTCTGTCGCTTACTGGGACCAGTTGATCTGAAAGGAAAAAAATTATTGAACTAACCCTTTAAAAATGAAGAGGTTGTTTAGTTTGCATTCGGGTTAGACCATTTTTAGCTGGTTTAGATACTGCGCTTGGGGAAAAAAAAAAAAGAGAAAAATCAAATCAGGTTCCTACAATAGGTTGTCCGTATAAAAATTACTTGACTTTTACAAAGATGAGGGCTTTTTTGGAAAACTTACTTGGAAGCCTTGCCTGAGAACTGAGCACCAGCCTTGGAGAAAGAACACTCTGCTGCACTGTATGCTGGGAAGTCTGGGAATGGGTCAGTTGCCTTACTGCAGTGGCTGCTGCAAAGGTTGCTGGTGCCTGTGGCCTAGGAGCCCCCAATGTGACATGAGTAGTCTGACCCTGAGTGGGAGTCGCTGAGAATGACATTAATAGTTAAACCAAGAAGAGTATCCCACATACATAACACTTACACAGGCGTAAAAGGCAACCCCCGAAATAGCTGATATAACGGTTAACCCTTTGCCCACCGCATCAATCCTCTCTACCTCTGTCATTGCTTTGGTGACATCATGTCGCATAGGTGCAGCATATAGAATCCAAGCCACTGTACAACTCAGTCCTGTTTATTGATAATAGATGGAACTAAGCGCTTCAGGAGTGATCAGCATTTGTTGTTGGCCTCAAGATGGCTACAGACCCCATGGACAGTCACAATGCTGAAGCAATACAGTTTTACTGTATGAAACAACTCCTTGTGTACACTTTTTAGAAGAAAAAAAAAAGTGGCTGTATCTTATATCCACTAGGAAATGCTGACCACCCTGACTGCTTCCCTTATGGTCGGGCAAAGTGCTGATTTAGGACTGTGCAGATTATTTGGGTGACCTGTGCAGCTACTGACAGCGACTCTGTCCTTTCCCATTTCCTGGTGACATCAGCGCCAGACAGGAGAGAATCACCTCCAGATTCCTGCTTGTAGAAGCCCCACAGGAACTTACCAAGAACGAGTGTTGAAGAACCTTCAGGACCTTCAATGATGTCACAGTCATGTGATTAGCCACATGACTGGAAGACAGGCTCCCTATCAATACTGTAAGCAGGGACAATCTGTGTCTGTATATTAGTGTAGCAGCATTGTGTGTGTGTTTGTGAGCTAAGCGTGTATTGATGCAGCAGAGATAGGTGTGCATTATGCACGCAGCAAAGCTGTGTACGTATATAATGTACTGTCATGGACAATGTTAAAGGGGTTATCCAGCGCTACAAAAACATGCCCACTTTCCCCCTACTGTTGTCTCCAGTTTGGGTGGGGTTTCGAAACTCCGTTCCATTGAAGTAAATGGAGCTTCATTGCAAACCGCAACTGAACTGGAGACAACAGTAGGGGGAAAAGTGGCCATGTTTTTGTAGCGCTGGATAACCCCTTTAAAGTCGCCCTGTCATTTCAATAACCTATGACCCATTCACTGCCTTAGACCGCCAGGGAACAATTATTAACACGATTTTTCCCTGTTTTCAGTTGTCTAATCTAGGGATGCGTCCCATTAAGAGAAAAATACGGTATATTTTATTTTTTTATTTTTTTTTTAGAAAATAAAACAACTGATATCAATTAAACAGAAATGCCAATTGTCAAACAGAATGCGTCACTGCTGAAAACTTTTTCCTAATATTTTTTATTTTCTCTGTGCCTTTACATAGAGATTTATTTGACAGATTTTTTAAGTCAAAGCCAGGAGTGGATTTGAAAAGAAATCAGAAAAAATCTCAGTCTTTTCTTTATGACCTGTTCCTTGTTTATAATCTGGTCCTGGCTTTGGCTTCAATAATCTGTCAGATAAATCTCTCTGTGTAATGGCACTCTAAGAGTCCATTTTTTTTATTTAATTACATTTTTAGTACATTGTTATGTGGTCAACCATCTCGCCTGAGCACCTGCACAATATTGGATCACAATGGAGATGCACACATTTCCATCCCTTGTGGTTTGTAACCATAAATACTCAAACTTCCGGATTTAGAGACTGCCATGTGTGCAGGTACTTTTTAAGTTGAATATTTCTCAAAGCTGATGTTTCCCCCTCCCCCACTTTTTTTTTTGCAAAAAATTAAAGGACAGGTTTTGGGCCGGACAGAATTATGGCAAGCTCAACTGCTATTGCAATTATCAAGTAGAATAATTAGACTGATCCTAAGTGTCCATTTACACAGAAAGATTATCTGACAGATTTGAAGACAAAGCCAGGAAGGGACTTCAAAAGACTAGAAATCTCAGGCTTTCCTGATCTCTGTTTATAGTCTGGTCCTGGCTTTGGCTTTAAATCTTTGGAAGATAATCTGTCCCTAACACACACAGAAAGAAATGACAGATGCATGCAATTCTATCATCTGGCACCGCAGCCTATAAATAAAAGACTAAATAAAACTAAATAAAACTGCACATGACAGATCCTTCTGCTTGAGCAGACTCTTAAAAATTATAAAATTAATAAATCCCTTTGCTTAGTGCCAAGTGGACTTAAGAGAATGTGCATAGAGAATCTGTCCCCCAAGATAAGATAAACGTGACAGCTTCATTTCAGCAGATCACTTTAAGCCCACGCTGAAGTGCTGTCAGGTGGCCGGCGCTCTTGTTTGCCACATTTCTGAATTAATTCAAGCATACAATATTACTATGCACAACCTCTTCCAATACTAGTCAGTAGACATGAGCAAATCTCGAGCACACTCTGGTTCGAACCTGAACGCTGTGCATTTGAATACCAGTGGCTGATTAAGTTGGATGCAGCCTTAGAGTGTCCTGGAAAACATGGATATAGCCTGAGGCAGCCATAAGGCTGTATCCAACTTCTTCAGGCACAGGTAATCAACTGCAGTGTGTCCCCGTTCCAACCAGAGTGTGTTCAAGATTTGCTCATCTCTACTATTTATGTATTTGCTTTTTTGTTACCTTTGGTTCCTGGAGCTGTAGCGGCTGTGGTAACTGGAGACCTTCTGACCTGGCTTTGCTGGGTGACAGTGGCTGTAGTCGTAGTCACTACACGTGACGTCGGTGCACTTGGAAAAGCAATGATGCGCCCCTCAGGTTTCTGACCATAAAGTACTGGCTCAAATAACCTACCAGATGACAAGTGACACGTTAGAAGTATAGACTGGTAAGGAGAAAATAAGGAAGACAATAGCAATAGTAAACAATACCTGCTGGGTTTAATTTTGTCCTTTTTAGGTCGAGGGGCAGGATCGGGGTGACTGTGGATCTCCTGAAGCAGTTTCCTTGTTACTTTCTGCTTAGGAAGCACTTGAGCTTCATAACGGGTCATTTTATTCTCAAGCTCAAGTAAAGAAAATAGGGATAAATCCACGCTCTGTGGAGATAAGGGAAAAAAAATACTTAATATTAATGCAGAGGTATCACAGAAAAATAATAACGTTTTGATCGGTCCGGGTCTGAGTGTTTAGACCTGTACCGATCGGGAGAATGAGCCAGAAGAGGACAGTACTGTAGCGTGTCCACTCTCTGCTCTGAGCTAGAAAAAGGCGTCAGACTTATAACGGAGCTCTACGAAGCCTGACTAACTCAGAGCACTGAGAGGGAGCCCTGCAGCGTGGTCTTCTCCTGCCTCCTCCCGATCAGTACGGGTCTTAACACTCAGACCCCAACCAATCAAAACTTTTGACATGTCAAAAGTTTTTCATAATGACAGTGCCACTTTAAAGTGTCACTGTCGTTTCATTTGTTTTGTTTTTTCAGAAATCAATAGTACAGGTGATTTTAAGAAACTTGGTTATTGGGTTTATTAGGCAAATATGCCATTATCTGCATTCAAAAAGACTTTTCCCAGGTCCCCCCCCCCTCCCTCCTCTCTCTCATTCACTGCTCATTATTAGGAAATCTCTACTCTTTTACACAGTCGAGCCCTGTCTAACCTATGAAGAGGGGAGTGGGGAGGACGACGGAGGGAGATTAGTCGCCAGCAGAGAGCAGAGAACAAAGGATTACACAGTGGGAGCTGTATGAAAGCCCCTATTCAGAGGTGAGAGAGGTCAGTGCTGACTTCAGAGCCTGGTGATGTAGTTGTAAATTAACTCTTTGTTGTCCTGTTTTGGTGCCTTATCTCCCTCCACCCTTCCCCTCTCAATAGAGAACAATGAAGACGGGGGGGGAGAGATTCAAATTGCTTTTTCATGATAAAAATGCCTGCAAGATTTTGACAGCATATCCTGCCACCCACGAAAAATGATAGGTACACTTTAACGGATAGGGGCTGTAAGTTTAAAAGTTGTTCTTTAAGACAATAACTGCATCACCTGCCGAACGGACCCCAGGACAGATCTTGGATTAAAAGCAGCTATCCGAAGGTACAAGCGGTTTGGGGGGGGGGGGGGTCAGATTGTGGGTACAGGGTTGCTTTAAGCTTGTCTGCATGATATAAGCGGTTACATGTCAGAGTAATAAAGATAGGTCAGCAGTGCTATAAATAAGGGCATGAGGGAACAGTAGTGCTATAACAGTTTACTATAGATATAAACCTAAAGCCAACTGTACAGCTTCCAATGACCCCGGAGGTGATCCAAAAATTTTTCTCCAAATTTTCAGCAATGTTTTACCAATCAGGTAATATGTGTAACCTCTGACTGTCACATATATGTGCAACATGTTTAACATGTTACACATATTTTATGTGACAGTCAGAGGTTACACATATTACCTGATTGGTAAAACGGGCTGAAAATTTGAAGAAAAATGTTTAATATGTAATATGTGTAATATGTTGTTTTATTTTATCACTCAGAATGTTTTTGTCAAAAGTAAAAAAAACAAAACAAAGACCCATAGAGATCTCTTACTTTCCAAGGATCGTATTGTAATGCTTGCAGTACAAGTGATGCAGTCTTATACTGCAATGCTTCACACGCATAGGAAGAATGTCCAGAACGGGGATCCACCAAATCCGGATGATTACAGATTCTCTGAAGTTGTGTCAGGACATGAAGAACACTTACAAAATGCCCTCCCTTTAGGGAATCCTGCGTTCTACAAAATAAAAAAAACAACGTAATAGACAAATATTAACATTGCATCTGCTATCTATTAACAAAGGTGTGCACAACCACGGCAGATAGCAGTCAGTGATGGGAAACAGCTCATGCAGAACTGGGACTACACAGCGCATACTGGTTCTGTAGTCCCAACTAATAAACACTGATTTTAAAAAACTATGCGACCAAAAGACAGACAGCACCTACATCAGGATCTCTGACACCACACTTATGCTGAGGAAAACAAACCACAACATTTCCTGTGACATCTTCAGTAAGTAAATAGACAACCTCTGATCACGCAGGGATTAGGTGATCAATAAACCATTGTTTAATAGACTCGTGACAAACTACTGCAATATACAAACATTACTGAAAGTAAACGTTCTTACCCAGGCTGCATCATAACATCCTCATACATCGCCTTTTGCCGATTTGACAGCTGACATTTAAGAACATGTTCAGACTTTTTATTAAGCTGCCTCTCCACATCTCTCTTGGTCCGACGCAATATAAACGGCTGAGCAGACTGTAAAAATCATAATGTAGCAACACTTGGAATTAAACACATACCAATATTCAAGAAAGCATCAGAACAGTGACATATATACATACACACACACAGTGGTACCTCGGTTCTGGAACTTAATTGGCTCCGGAAGGCAGTTTGAGAACCAAGCAGTGTCTTCCCATAGGAAATAATGTAAATGTGATGAATTGGTTCCAGCAGCCACCAATAATTACCTACAATCCTAATTTATTAGGGTATAAACCCACACACCGTATACGCAGCTGCGATACGCAGCAAATACGCAGCAAATACGCAACAAATACGCAGCAGATTAGATCTAAATAACTGAACACAGCATTAAATCTAAACCATCAAAACTGCTGTGTATTTGTTGCGTATCTGCTGCGTATACGGTGTGTGGGTTTGTACCCTTACACTGATAAGTGCTCAGTATAATCACTACAGTACAGTACAGCACTATACTGTACAGGACATTAAACATATGAAATGTTCATCAGAACCAGCAATTATAGTACAGTAGTCACCAGCTCCTCACCCATCCTTTACTGTATAGCGTCTCCCCCCATCCAAGCACTATAATGTATGGGAGATGGTGGTGCACTGCCTGTACTACTACTACTGCACTGTATATGCACTCCAGCAGTCTTATACAGCACTGTACTGTATGTGAAGCCTCACCACTGCTTAACTCGCCAGGTACAACCCACCATCCACGCTCGCAAAAACGTTCGAAAAACGTTCAAAAACCGAGCAAAGTTTGAATTCCAAACACTACTTCTGGGTAAATTTCGTTCGAATACCAAGCAATTCGAGTTCCAAAGCGTTCGAAAACCGAGGTATTACTGTATGTATATATATATATATATATATATATATATATATATATATATATATATATATATATATATATATACACAGTGGTGCCTTGGATTACGAGCATGATTCGTTCCAGGACTGTGCTCTTAAACCAAAGCAAATTTTCCCATAAGAAATCATTGATATGCAGACAATTGGTTCCACACCCCAAAAATAATGATTTTTTATTCTGAATAACATGTAAAACAAATGAAACAAACTTTTAGAAAAAGCAGAATATGTGATATTATAAGTTACTGTACAGTAATGGAGAGGATGGAAAACACAAGGGCTGACAGAGACTGCAGGGAGCATGAAGGAATGAGCAGGGCAGATGTGGGCACATACATGCAGCACTCTGTCTGGGGAAAGAGGGGTTACAGCTATGGAGAGATTACCTACACAGTCCTGTCCCCTGATGTAAGCCCCAGCCTGAAGTGGATCTGCTATGATTAAGAGCTCCCACCCAGTACAGGGAGCTCTTAAACCAAAGCAATGCTCTTAAACCAAGTCACAATTTTGAAAAACTGTGAGCTCTTAAACCAAAACGCTCTTAAATCAAGTTACTCTTAAACCAAGGTACCACTGTGTGTAATATATATATATATATATATATATATATATATATATATATATATATATATATATATATATATATATAGCGTAGAGTGGACGCAGCACTCCAGAAATCCTATGTGGTTGGTGCCTGCAGTAGATACCCTTGCGGACCGGGGGTATGAGAGTATATAAACCAGCAAAATTACCACAGCACTCCAAAGTAGGTTGTTTTCAAACCGTGAAGTTTATTGCTCCCACAAAGTGCATTTAGCAACGTTTCAGCTCAATCGGTATGAGCCTTTCTCAAGCTGTGCAACATACATGTGTATCAACAAGCTTTAAATAGTTACAAAGTGATTACAAAACATGTCACGTGATCAATCGATAAAATAGTGAATAGTGAAAAAAATCAAAGAATTGTATCTCGTAATGATATATACGACAAACATAATAAATGTGAAATGAGACAGCATTTTCTGTCATAAATATAATGTGAAATAAAGTGTCCATAAATCTCAAAAATTGTCTTTAAAAATGTACAATTGGAGACAGGTGGGATGATCGCTCACAGGATGACGTCAGACGGCCACAAGAAAGATGTAAACATATGCACGAGGCGTATGGAGGTCTCACAGCCTTGGCTTGTAGTGAGAATAGTAGCGCATGCGCCAATTGGGACCGACCAGATGGAAGAACGTGGCAGGGTCGGATAGGCGCAGAGGCATCATGTGCCATGTGACGTAACCTTCTACGTAATTCAGCAGGGTGGCTTCGCGGATATCCATGGAAACCAGACGCTCAAGCCGGACTATGCAGGGGATTAACCCCTTGTGAGTAAACGGCATTTCTTCAATCACACTGTTGGAATCACAGAACGAAACAACATAGCGAAATAAGCTGACTTTCGGTGGAACAGAGTGGGACACTTGCCTGGTTGACGTCTTGGCCAATATCTATTTATTTTTTGGACTTACTATGTTTACATGTCCATTCACACGGTGCGTTTGTGACTGAGGCAATGATGCGGTTTCCTGGTTCATGAACTGGACTTGCCGGCATAAGTTCTTCGGCTATACTACAATCCCTGGGATGAGGCCTCTATGGGAATCGGGACACCCCTGGGTTGCCCAGGGGTGACATAGGTCCGAGGGCGCAGCCCTATGCAGGAACCCGCCCTCTTTTTGGACTATGTTCCTTGGCCACTATGATTCCAACAGTGTGATTGAAGAAATGCCGTTTACTCACAAGAGGTTAATCCCCTGCATAGTCCGGCTTGAGCGTCTGGTTTCCATGGATATCCGCGAAGCCACCCTACTATTCTCACTACAAGCCAAGGCTGTGAGACCTCCATACGCCTCGTGCATATGTTTACATCTTTCTTGTGGCCGTCTGACGCCATCCGGTGAGCGATCATCCCACCTGTCTCCAATTGTACATTTTTAAAGACAATTTTTGAGATTTATGGACACTTTATTTCACATTATATTTATGACAGAAAATGCTGTCTCATTTCACATTTATTATGTTTGTCGTATATATCATTACGAGATACAATTCTTTGATTTTTTTCACTATTTTATCGACTGATCACGTGACATGTTTTGTAATCACTTTGTAACTATTTAAAGCTTGTTGATACACATGTATGTTGCACAGCTTGAGAAAGGCTCATACCGATTGAGCTGAAACGTTGCTAAATGCACTTTGTGGGAGCAATAAACTTCACGGTTTGAAAACGACCTACTTTGGAGTGCTGCGGTAATTTTGCTGGTATATATATATATATATATATATATATATATATATATATATATATATATATGTATATATATACATATATATACATAAATATACATATACACATAGACGCACACACGTACACACACATATACATATTAGAGAGAGAGAGAGAGAGAGAAAAAAAAAGGAGAGAAAGAGATAGAAGGAACAAGAAAAAAAGACAGAAAGAAAGACAGAAAGAAAGAGAAAAAGGAGACAGAAAGAAAACTGCAGTTTTGACTTCTAAAACTCCAGGTCATTAACGATCAGTGTTAAAGGGATTATCCAGCGCTCCAAAAACATGGTCACCACTCTAGTCTCCAGTTTGGGTGTAGGTTTTGTAACAAATTTTTATTGAGGTGAATGGAGCTTAATTGCAGACCACATCTGAATTGGAGACAAGGGTGGTGCTGTCTATGAAAGAAAGTGGCTATGTTTTTGTAGCTCTGGATAACCCCCTTTCTTGTCTCCAGATTGGGTAGGGTGTCAAACTCAGTTCTATTGAAGTAAATGGAGCTTAATTTCAAACCACACCTGAACTAGAGACAAGAGAGGGGGAAAAGTGGCCATGTTTTTGTAGCACTGGATAACCCCTTTAAAGCATGTGGTCAGCAGTATCTATCACCCCCACCCCCATTGCTCATTATAAACAGCTGTTCAAGTATACACTTTCCCCTCAATGTTTATGTATCAGAACTGACCTCAGGAGGATAATTTTATTGTATCATAGTATGAGCATGTTACTTAAAGGGTACCTATCATTTAAACCAGGGGTGGGGAACCTCCGGCCCGCGGGCCGCATCCGGCCCCTGACACCTCCGGATGTGGCCCGCGGCTCCCCTGTGACATGCGCCGCTCCGGAGGAGAAGGAGCCGACACACACGGCATCCTCCTGTGTCTGTGACAGCTGCCAGGAGGATGCTGTGAGTGCCGGCTCCTTCCCCTCAGAGCGGTGCACATCTTCTGACTCCTGCCCTCCTGTGACGTGCGCCGCGCTGGTGAGGCAGGAGCTGGCACAGACACAGGAAGATGTGTTGTATGCCGGCTCCTGTCTCACCAGCGCGGCGCAGAGCGGCGCACGTCTTCTGACTCCTGCGGGCCGCGCGCGATGACGTCATTTCATCGCGCGCCGCCTGCAGGAGAAGACCGGCACAGAAGAGAGGAGGGAGAAGAGGACCTGGACAGCGTGGGAGCGGAGGAAAGGTGAGTGGGATGTTTATTTTTTTCATTTGGGGCAGACACTGGGGGTTAACTAGGCCACCGGGGACATGACTGGGGGGGGGGGGGGTTAACTAGGCCACCGGGGACATGACTGGGGGGGGGGGGGGGTTAACTAGGCTACCAGGGACATGACTGGGGGGTTAACTAGGCCACCAGGGACATGACTGGGGGGTTAACTAGGCTACCAGGGACATGACTGAGGGGTTAACTAGGCCACCAGGGACATGACTGAGGAGTTAACTAGGCCACCAGGGACATGATTGAGGAGTTAACTAGGCCACCAGGGACATGACTGAGGAGTTAACTAGGCCACCAGGGACATGACTGAGGAGTTAACTAGGCTACCAGGGACATGACTGGGGGGGGTTAACTAGGCCACCAGGGACATGGCTGGGGGGTTAACTAGGCTACCAGGGGCATCACTAAGGATTCAAATCAGGTACAAGGGGCATCACAGAGGATTAACTACAATAGCAGGGGCATTAGGGGAACAATACTTTGCCTTGTTCGGGTGCTGCAAACCCCCGCTACTAACTGCCGCACACGGTATAACATTGAGTGCGGCCCTCGAATGATTTTATTAAGGCCCGACCGGCCCTCGACATGGAAAAGGTTCCCCACCCCTGATTTAAACAAACTCCTGACATGTTATAGCAACATGTCAGAGGTGTGTATAGGTCGGGGTGCGGGTGCTGAGACCCCTGCCAATCATTAGATTGCCTCTTCATCTCTGTCTCACTACTAAAGTAGCAGTCAATGGAATTATAATGGAGCTTTTGGAACTTCTGGTAATCACCGTACAGAAAGCTCCATAGGGCTCCATTATAATTTCGTTCACCACTACTTGAGCAGTGACACAGAGATAAAGAGTCAGCGTGCGCTGCTGTGCATGTCTGCCCCTTCATTCTAATGATTGGCAGGGGTCTCAGCACCAGGACACCGACCTATACACACCTCTGACATGTCAGACGTTTGTTTAAATGATAGGCAAATTGTATTCAACCCCAAACGTTTACATAAAATAGATGTAGACAAATGGTTAAATAAAAATTTTAATAATTTCAGCTTACCCGATGTAATCTTATGGATATTGTGTGTCTGTATTCCGGGTCTTGCTCACTGCCCTCTTTTACTGGAAAGTCTAAGTATTGCCTTGACAAGCCTGGAATGAGAAAATGCACCATGGTCCAGAGGTCCTTCCACGTGTGCGGTAATGGAGTGTCCCTTAGAAGCAACCTGCGCTGACTGCAAATGAAAGCAAACAGAATTCTTTGTAAATGTGACAACTTTTTTTGTTATAAACTTAAAGGGGTTGTTCACCAAATGTTTTTCTTTCAAATCAACTGATGCCAGAAAGTGACAGATATTTGTGATTTACATCTATTAAAAAAAACTCCAGTCCTCCAGTACTTATCAGCTGCTGTATGTCCTACAGGAAGTGGTGTATTCTTTCCGGTCTGGAGAGCAAGAGAGGGTTTCTATGGGGATTTGCAACTGCTCTGGGCAGAGGTGGCAGCAGAGAGCACAGACTGGAAAGAACCACTTCCTGCAAGGACATGCAGCAGCTGATAAGTACTTTTACATAGAAGTAATTTACAAATCTATATAAACTTTCTGGTACCAGCTGATGTGAACACTTTATTAATTTATCCCCCACCCCTCTATATATTACCATATTGGTGCCCAATTTTTTTTTTTTAGAGGCAAATCCACACCAAAATCTGTGTGAATTTGCCGCTGCAGATCAAAGGTCAAATAAACTAATATCTTAAAGAGAAAAAAACAAACTCAAAACCGCAGTTGAAGGTTTTGCCGCAAAATCCACAACACTGTCAGATTTATTTCAGATTTGGATTTGCCCAATGAAGTCAAATCCACAACATTTCCACTGGTAAAATCCACAACATGTTCTATGTTATATGTTATTACTCAGGGTGTTTGACGGAAATAAATAAGTTCTTAGCACCCCCCCTTTACACATTTGTGAAGTTTTTCTTGAGGAAATCCGGGTAAATTTCCGGACCCATAGCATTCTATGGGGCACGGATGCCCTTCAGGATTTTTCCTAAAGGATGTTCGTGAGAGAAAACAGCTCTGGAAAATATAGCCTATATGTCCTATAATTGTCCGGAATTATGGCACAGACATCTGGAATCTGTCCAGAATTCTGGATGCATTACATGGCAGCGTGGTCCAGCGCCAGCACCCGGGCAAGTGCTGTCGGGTGCTCAGGCTGGCCCTTTAAAGCGAATGTACCAGCAGGTGTATCGCTTTAAGATTTTTACATCAATCGACTGGCAACATGTCAATTCTCTGAGCGAAGAGGCACGGATCTGCGCCAATTCCGTAGTGTGAACGGGCCCTAACAGGAAAGTGATTCAATATTCATTAGTACAAACCTTGGTAGATTTAAGATGGCCTCCCAATGCTTCTCGGTTACATTCCGAAGCTGATGAACTTCATCGAGGACCAAATATTTCCATCTCATCTTCATAAACGCCTGAAGTCCCTTGAACAGCTGCTTGTAAGACGTGATGCAGACATGAAAATTGTTGGGCTCCTCCCATCTCTAAAAACAAAATAAAAATAAATAAAAGAATAAATAAAGGGTGTGCATTAGGCTACGTTCACACGTAGCAAAAGTGTCGGAATGCCGTGGCGGAGCCTCCATGTCATAATGACAGTCTATGGGAGGCTCGAGCGCCTCTTCTCTCTGCGCTGAAAGATGAACATGTGTGAACGTAGCCTTATAAGTGGTTATAGAGGAAGCTAAAACATAAAATGACCTGATGGTGTTAGGCCACATTTACACGTTTTAAAGTTTTTTCTGTAATTGTGGATCCTCAATTAAGAACAAATTTAGGGGTCATAGATTGGTTTCACAATGTTCACACAGTCCGTAGTTTTACAGATTCGTAATTCACAAAAATTTCGCACCTACAAAATTTACTGCCAAGCTCTACTAGTGACAGTTATCGCATCACAGATTGTCCCATAGAACTCTATGGGAGCGTCCGTAATTTTTGCAGATCCACAACTAAACATTTTATTTATCCCTTCCCCTTGCCCACCCATCTATTACCATATTGGTGACCAACTTATTTTATTTATTTTTTTTAAGATTTTATTTAAACTTTTGCATAGAGAATATACACATAAACAAGAAACATAATCGGGCACAGTCTGCCCTATATATACTTTGGAGGTGTACACCTTCAGGGAACAACAGAGAACAAGTATGGTCATAATACTGGATAACCCAACCAATAGGGCAACATCAGGTAGACCAATTTGTTTTTAGAGGCAAATCCATACCAAAATCTTTGTGAATTTGTCGCTGCAGATCTAAGGTCTAATATACTAATATTTCAAAAAGAGACTGTAATCGCGGCACGAATTGTCTAATTGAAGTCTATGGGAACGGCCGTAATTTTAGCAGATCCGTATTTTTTACAGAAGAAACGTCCTGAACATTCACAAATCCGTAACAAATACGAAGGAGTAATCATTTTAAACCATTCCTGTATATTTAACTATCACCTTCCCATGAATTGTATAAAGAATAAAAAAAACGTGAAGTTAAAAAAAAAAGCGCTATCGGCTTCCCGTTCTTTGCTAATCCGCCAAAAGTATAGATTCATTACAGACGCTTGAAGGTATCATATACAGTCCCAAAAAACTACTAAAGGTGTGAATGCAGACTTAATCTGGGATATATAGGTTGGTTCAGTATATGCAGTGTTATATCACCTCTGTGTATAACATATTTTACCTGTCGCTTTCTCCTAAGCTCTCTTTGGCTGCCAAAATACAGAAGTAACTTAAGGGATGGACACCAGCGTTTCAGTTCTAACTCCCATTTCAGAACGTTGCAACTTCGTACAACAATCAGGTGAGGACCCCAGACTCCTACATAGGAAAACAGGGAATTTAAAAGGGATAAAGAGAAAAAAAAAAACGAACAACTGCCGATAAAACGAAAGAATAATTCTCACCTTCGCTGCTAGCTAGATGCGCCAACAAAGCAATAACCTGGACGTTTTTACCCAGTCCCGCTTCATCTGCCAGAATTCCATTAAGATTCTTTTTGTACTGTCGTGCCAACCAGTCCAATCCGATCATCTGATAATCTCGAAGTTTGCCGTGAAGCAATGGTGGGGGAAATGTTTTTACCTAGGCGACACATACATTTTACAATTCAGTAGAATGCATTGGGTACATATAAGTGAGCAATGTACTGAATGCTACAAGAGAACAAGGACTCACCGTTCCAGAGATGCGGGAGCTGCCGCGAGGAAGTAACAGTTCTGCCGCAGCAGCCACCTCGGCAATGTCACAACTGTGTTTTCTTGCACCCATATGAGCAGAACTGCCCCCGTCTACAGCCAGCAGAGAGTCGATAAGAACTACCTGCTTCTGAGTGTAATCTGGATTTGTGTCACAATCTAAGCAGAAATGGAGAAATGTAAAAAAAATAATTATATATACACACACACACAAATAATAATAATTATAATAGTAAAAATAGTAATAAGTAACCATAGAAAGCGTTTACCTTTAGGCTTTAAAACAGTGTCCAAGACAGCCGGATCCTGAATGCAGATAAACATAAAAAAATAAACAAAATAATAATAATAATAATAATAATACTCTATCATTACTTGGCTTCTTTACACTGTGGTCTTGCAAGCCGGTTTAATTTATGTCACACAGGCTTTTAAAACTGATGGCCTATCCTGAGAACAGGTGATCAATATTAGCTGACTGGCACTACAGCTCCTGGCCCCCCTGCTGATCAGCTGTTTAACCCCTTAAGGTCAATGCCAATTTTCGTTTTTGCGCTTTTGCTTTTTCCACTTTATGTTTAAAAGGCCATAGCAGTTGCATTTTTTCACCTAGAAACCCACATGAGCCCTTATTTTTTGCGTCACTAATTGTACTTTGCAATGACAGGCTTACTTTTTGCATAAAGTACACTGCGAAACCAGAAAAAAATTCAATGTGTGGTGAAATTGAAAAAAAAAATGCATTTCTTTTATTTGGGGGGTATTTGTTTCTACGCCGTAAACCCTGGGGTAAAACTGACATGTTATATATGTTCCTCAAGTCGTTACGATTACAAAGATATATAACATGTATAACTTTTCTTTTATCTGATGACCTGTAAAAAATTCAAACCATTGTTAACAAATATATGTTCCTTAAAATCGCTCCATTCCCAGGCTTATAGCGCTTTTATCCTTTGGTCTATGGGGCTGTGTCAGGTGTCATTTTTTGCGCCATGATGTGTTCTTTCTATCGGTACCTTGATTGCACATATACGACTTTTTGATCACTTTTTATTACATTTTTTCTGGATTTGATGCAACCAAAAATCCACAATTTTGCACTTACGGAATTTTTTTGCACTTACGCCGTTTACCGTGCGAGATCAGGAATGTGATAATTTAATAGTTCGGGCGATTACGCGCGTGGCGATAGCAAACATGTTTATTTGTTTATTTATTTATATTTATAAAATGGGAAAAGGGGGGTGATTTGGACTTATTAGGGGAGGGGATTTTTTATTAATAAAAACACTTTACTTTTATTTTTACTGTAACTTGAAGTCCCCCTGGGGGACTTGTATATACACAGCAAAGATCATTGTACTCGGTTATAGATCGCTGTGGCCTGCTGCAGGCCACAGCAATCTATTGCCGAGCCGGGATCAGCATCATTGCGACGCTGAGTGCCGACCCGGCAAGAAGACCGGATCTCCCCCCCCCGTGATTGCAACCGAGATTCAACCGAGATCCAACCCACTAGACAACAGGGACGTGCAGTACAAAGCACTTCAATGCAGCTGTCAGGTTTGACAGCAGCAATGAAGTGCTTAATTAGCCGGCGCGGCAACGGGACCCGCGCCGGCTAATAGAGGCACTGCCCGGCTGCAGCCGGGAGCGGTGCCGTTCAGAGTGGGGGCCCGGCGGGACCCCTCTCTGAACTCCCCCTGCGCCACCATGACGTACCAGGTACATCATGGGACGCTAAGGGGTTAAAGGGATGGGGGTGTTTGGGCTTCTTCAATGTTTATACGTGCTCATCCTGCCATTTATTTCCAAAAAGGGAGTAACAAGAACCCAATCCCACAATAAGCAGTAGAGATGTCTCAGCTAAGGGTCCTATTAGATGAAGCGATTTCTAGCGAATATCGATTAACGATCGCAAAAGAGATTGTTTATCGTTAAACTGAAATCATTCACCATATTACACGGAATGATACTTGTTAGTTACGATGGTTACTACGATCGTTTATGGTCCGTTTACACGGAGGGATAATTTGTGCAATTGAATGGTTAACGATTCCAAAGTAACAATGTGTTTTTTATAACGATCAGAGTTTAAACGGAACAATATATCGTTTGAAAAATTCGTTATTGCAATCGTTTTAAGATCACAGATAGGGTGAATCGGTGAGAGACTGTTTACACAAAGCGACATGGAAATTTTCAGTGAACAACCAACGACGATTTGAGAACTTGTTGAAAGATGACAATGGACGATTTATCGTTCGTCACTTGATCGTTCGCCGTGTTTACACAAGCCAATTATCGCTCAAATGGGATAGTTATCACGAAAATTCCAAGGATAATCGCTCCGTGTAAACGCATTATTACTCCATCTGATCCCAGCAAAAGGGGGAACGATTTGGAATTACACTAAATGATTAGTAAATAAATGCGGAATTACAGTGAACTAAAATTTTTGGCTCAGATCTAAATCAGTGACACAAAAAGAGGATTTTTTACTCACCGTAAAATCTCTTTCTCGTAGTCTTCATTGGGGGACACAGATACCATGGGTATAGGCTGCTGCCACTAGGAGGCGCTGACACTAAGAGAAACAAAGGAAGTGACTCCTCCTGAGCAGGATATACCCGCCCACAGGCACTGAGCTAAACCAGTTTGTACAAGAGCAGTAGGAGAAGTCAAGAACAGGTAAAGTAGGAATAACACCCAAAACGGAGAAAACTACCATACCGAGGAAAAACCCCAAAAGAAAATGGGTGGGTGCTGTGTCCCCCAATGAAGACTACGAGAAAGAGATTTTACGGTGAGTAAAAAATCCTCTTTTCTCGTGCGTCTTATTGGGGGACACAGATACCATGGGACGTCCAAAAGCAGTCCATGGGGTGGGAAAGATAACCGCTAGACAAGAGCGCTTGGTGAGAAGGCACAGAATAGCACCAACACAACCATCAACTAGGAATAGAGCAAGGGATGATGCTGAATGCATCAGAGAAAAACCCCTACAGGTCCGCAGCAAAGGAAAAAATGTCTAGTCCCTGGAGCAACGTGCTGCACGGCAGACAGAGTGGGTTGTGTCCGTCCTGGAAGCCAGCAACATGATGTAACATCGAGTCCAACAGAACTAGTAGGCTAGATGTGGGGAAAAAAGCAGACGCCCAGCCAAGTGGGTGACCACAGGCGGCAGGGACTTACTCTGAGGTAGAACAGAATAAAAGGCAAATACAACCATGACGGGAGAGACTGGAAAATGTTTCATGGCACATAGAGGTCTAAGGCGTCAAATAAAGGAGAGAGAGGACTGAGCGTCTCTCATAGAAGGTGCCACATGAGATGCAGGAGAAGCTGCGTCCTTGACTATGGAGCTGGGAAGAATGGCCAGGCTGAAAGCTCCATGGGCCTAGGAGTACAGTCTTCACTGAGAAGACAAAACTTGAGCACAAGAGAAGCCATGGCCTATGACATGAGTTATCCCATCTGAGAAACACATGTTAATAAGAAGAATCAAGCTGTCCAAGCATAATGCAGTCCAGGGAAGGAAGGAAAAACAAGATCAGAATCTTGAGTAAGTTGTCCTGGAAGGAGTACAGTAGTACCTGGTACCCCGCAGTGCCCGGCAGAAAAGAGGAGCAGAGGAAAGCCGGTAAGCCGGGGAAAAAACAACTCCATGGGCTGTTAGAGCCTTAGAAAGGAGGTTGATCATATAAAACACTCCGCTCCAAGGAAGCCTAGAGGTACTCGAGAGCCTGGAGTCCCAGAAGAAAACTGTCAAGGGAGGTCAAGGTAAGGCTGATGGGCATGGGAGTTGTCACAGGACAATGGGCACAACAGGTAATACATAGACTAGAGTCCATATGTAAACTAGATCCAGAAACCAACGCCTCAAAGGGTGAGCAGAGACGTTGCTTGGTAAGAGCAGAACAGCAAATGTAAGTCCTGCCAGAATGGGCCAGTGAACAACCCTGTTTCCAAGGAGAGGAAACCCTTAAGGGATTAAGTTCTCAAGGAATCCACATGGGAGACAACATAAGGGAGGGGGATGGCCAGTCAACAACAAGACCAAGGACAAGGAATTCAAGCAGGAGTGCTCATAGAGGCCAGTGAGGGTCAGAAACCCACACCTGCCTGTCGGAAGAAGCTATTACGGAATAGCAGTCCTCAGGAGGATACTTATACTAAATATTCCATCCTCCTGGAGGAGGGAAGGGCTGCTTGAAGATTTTCTGACTGAGTGGTAAAAAACCAAACCCAGGATGGGGGGGTCATGCACAACAGTGCATTACTCCAGGGAGAAGGAGTAATGGTGTAAGCGGGAGCACTGCAAAACCCTGAACTGAGAGCAATGCTTCATAGTCCATATGGCCAAGCAAGGACACCTGGAGAAGCTAGACCACGAAGAGACCATACACCTATGCTTAGGACGGTAGAGAAACAGTGCAGGCAGTAAACAGGAAATCCTCACCCTGTGAGACTGCAGCTGCCTAAGAGAGAAGACTAAATACTTGCCATGTTGGCCATAGGCAGATGCAGAAGGAGAAGTCCTAAAGTAGCACTGTGATAGACATGTAGGCAATTGATGTCCTACATACACCAGGGGTAGAAGAAACCCTTTACTGTTTTACCTGAGGAGCAGAGAGGCCTCACTTCATCCAGATCAAAGAGGGGACGGCCTAAGCAATTCAAGCCATACTACTGGGGAACAGCCAGCGAGACAAATGCCAGAACATGGTAGTTATGCCCAGACAAAGGACAGAAGAACTACCCTGACAGTACCAGGATGAAATAGTGACCGGATCTGTATGCTGCCGGCCACTCAGAGGACCAGAGTATGAGAGTCCAACAGTCCAGGGGCAGGTAAAGCGAGGGGTTCTGTACCTCGTGTAGTGGGACACGTAGCAGGATGCTTGGGCTTTAGAAAGGATACAGCCCAAGAGGAATACAACAAGGTTACGCTGCCTGAGAGCAGGTAATGAGACTTGTTAGTGGAAACATATAGAAGACAACATGGTGTAGTAACAAGTTACCCCATGATGATCCCCTGAAGTGACAGGCACAGATCATGGAAGTCCTACGAGGATGAAAGGTAATATACAGGGTAACACGAGCAGAGTAGCTGCAAGCAGTAAGTAACAGAAGACCAGCATTCAAGAGATACAAATACCTGGACTGGAAGCAGGTAACGTGCCTGGTCAGACCTGTAAACAGAAGCCTACAGTGTGTTCCCTGGGAGCAGGGAAGAGATCAGGACTGTGTCCCTATGTAAATGAGGACTGGATACGAGAACTGCCCAGCATCACCAGGATAGTGAGCAAACCTGAAGGTGGTGTATTACATCGTGTAACAGAATACCACAATCTGTGCACACCGAACTACAGGTAATGTAGTTGGAGCCATATCATGCAGCAGAGGGGAGAGCTCTGAATAACCTTGTACCACCACCTGGGAGGGGGTAACATGTCCAGTTCTATGTCCGTGACATCATGTAGTAAAGGAATCTATGTCATGAAGATGAGAGGCAGGTCTGAAGCACCGCCCGCTAATGGGTGATGTGAGTGACAGGACTGGAAGCTCTGAGTAACACCGGAACAACGACTGGCAATGGGTGATGAGTCTGGTCCCATAACCTGTCTAACAAACCATGTAGCAGACGGTTCTGTTGTGAGAGCCCAGGAACACAGCATAGTAATAGGTAATGTGTCTGGTTCCATGTCCTGCTTGCGACATCATTTAGCAAAGGATTCTGCCTCAAGAACACAGTAGTCCCCTTAGGAACGGTAATGTGTCTGGTCTCATGTCCTGCTTGTGAAAACATGTAGCAGAGGGTTCTGCTCAGAGATAGTTTGTCAACGAGTAACGTGTCTGGTTCCGTGTACTTACCATGATACTGTGTAGCAGAGGGTTCTGCTCAGAGCACAGATACACTGTCTGGAAACAGGTAACGTGTCTGGTTCCGTGTACTTACCATGACACTGTGTAGCAGAGGGTTCTGCTCAGAGCACAGATACACTGTCTGGAAACAGGTAACGTGTCTGGTTCTGTGTACTTACCATGACACTGTGTAGCAGAGGGTTCTGCTCAGAGCACAGATACACTGTTTGGAAACAGGTAACGTGTCTGGTTCTGTGTACTTACCATGACACTGTGTAGCAGAGGGTTCTGCTCAGAGCACAGATACACTGTCTGGAAACAGGTAACGTGTCTGGTTCTGTGTACTTACCATGACACTGTGTAGCAGAGGGTTCTGCTCAGAGCACAGATACACTGTCTGGAAACAGGTAACGTGTCTGGTTCTGTGTACTTACCATGACACTGTGTAGCAGAGGGTTCTGCTCAGAGCACAGATACACTGTCTGGAAACAGGTAACGTGTCTGGTTCCGTGTACTTACCGTGACACTGTGTAGCAGAGGGTTCTGCTCAGAACACAGATACACTGTTTGGAAACAGGTAACATGTCTGGTTCCGTGTCCTGCTCGTGACACCGTGTAGCAGAGGGTTCTGCTCAGAGCACAGATACACCGCCTGGATAGCGGGTAACGTGTCTGATTCCATGTACTTCTCGTGACACCATGTAGCAGAGGGTTCTCAGAGCACAGATACGCCACCTGATAGCGGGTAATGTGTCTGGTTCCATGAACATCTCGTGACACCATGTAGCAGAGGGTTCTCAGAGTACAGATACACCGCCTGGATAGCGGGTAACGTGTCTGGTTCCATGTACTTCTCGAGACACCATGTAGCAGAGGGTTCTCAGAGTACAGATACACCGCCTGGATAGCGGGTAACGTGTCTGGTTCCATGTACTTCACGTGACACCATGTAGCAGAGGGTTCTGCTCAGACCACAGATACACCGCCTGGATAGCGGGTAACGTGTCTGGTTCCATGAACTTCTCGTGACACCATGTAGCAGAGGATCTCACTGAGGGCACAGAAACACTGTATGGTGATGGGGAATATGTCTGTGCGTATGTGGTTGGAGGGGAACCAGAGTGTCTGTATATAAGTATTAATGTAATCTTATATATATAAAATCTGACACAGAGGTGTCAACCAGCACCAAAAACGCTGGATCTGCAGACCAAGGGTTGCTGGAACATTATATGGAACATTGGCCATAATAAAACATGATGCAAGCCATTCTCATATATGTAATGGTGTAATAACCACTTCCACCAGTAGGTGGCAGGAGAGATGCATCAAGTGTCCCAAGCTGCTGGAATAGAAGGGCAGTGTGTGTGGTAGCTCCATCAGGAGACCGCGCACACACACACACATGGCAGGGGGAGGGGGAAGCAGCATCCCTCAGTGCAGGCTCTGGAGAGAGCCAAAAGGGGGAATGCCACGGTCCGCGCTGCACCCGAAAAGGGGCGGGGCCTACCGGGAGGGGGCGGAGCATCTTACTGTGAAGGCTCCACCGAGAGCCACAGGTAAGATTAAGGTGGGATGCTGCGGCCCACCCGACTCCCGAAGGGGGCGGGGCCTGCCGGGAGGGGGCGGAGCATTCCAGTGCAGGCTCCACAGTTAAGAAAAAAGGCGCAATTCTCCGGGCCGCGCGGCACCCGGAAGGGGCGGGGCTTACCTGAGAAGGCGGGGCATCCCCAGAGCAGGCTCCAGTGAGAGCCAAACATAATGAGAAGTAATGAAGAGGGCCGCGCAGCGCCCGAAAAGGGGCGGGGCATATCAGGAGGGGGCGGAGGTAGCCCTGTGTGTACTCTGGAGAGCCACAATAGAGGGAAAAAAGGGCAGGATGCCGCGGCACCCGGTAAGGGGCGGGGCTTAGGGAAAAGGGGCGGAGCATCCTTTAGTATGGTCTCTAGAGCCACATGAAAAGGAAAAGTGCGGGAAGCTGCGGCCTGCGCAGCACCCAGTCAGGGGAGGAACATCCCTCACAGTGGCACCCAGAAAGAGAGACACTAATAAAAATAAAATGGTGGAGAGGGCTGGCCTGCTACCGACTGAGGGGAGAGGAGTATCTGCCTGGGGAGGGCTGCAAGTGACTGGAGAGGGAGAGCTGCCTATGTGGAGTAAAATGGCGGCCTGGGAGGGAGGGCAGGGGGAATATACTCACCTATATAGGAGCACATACTCACCATTGTCGTCTTCAGCCGGTGGGTGCCTCACCTTAACGCGCCAAGCTTTGGGGGGCGAGGCGGGAAGGGGCTGTGCGGATACAGAGTCCGCAGAAAGGCGACCAGATAGTCAGACTGATCTGGGGCCCTGGTGTCACGTTGCCGGCCGGTGGCGACCGAGGGGTCACAGCCCATTTACATTTATGGTCTGTTCCCTGGTCGCATAGTGGGGGGATCAGGGTGAGTTTTAGATAACCCACCGTGCCCAAGAATCCATAGGACCTAGAAGGAAAAAGAAAAACCAACTAACTAAACATAAAGGAAGAAACTGGTCTGGAGAACCCAGACCTGTGTCTGCCTCCTACTGACACTAAGCTAAACTGGTTTAGCTCAGTGCCTGTGGGCGGGTATATCCTGCTCAGGAGGAGTCACTTCCTTTGTTTCTCTTAGTGTCAGCGCCTCCTAGTGGCAGCAGCCTATACCCATGGTATCTGTGTCCCCCAATAAGACGCACGAGAAAATTATTTTTCGATCGTTGCCTGCAATTACACAGGACAATTAACGTCTAAATTAGAACAATATACAGAATTTCCACACAATAATCATCCCGGGTAATAGGGTCTGTAATCTCTGTAACACAAGCATCTGCCTCAAAAAGACCAGTAAGACTGAATAATAGGCCCATACCATGTGAATAAATGTACCACATAGGCCTACTTTACTTGCATGTATGCAACAATGATGAAGATGCTGATACATATGCAAATGTTTTCTCTCCCATAAGGAAAAAAGCTCTCTAGCGCCATTTATTGGAAATTGGAAAAAAGCCAGACCAAATTATCCCAGTCATGCTGGTTACTTACCAAACACTTGGCCAGTTTCTCTGTCTTTTTACCTTCCTGCCCTAGAAGTAAGGATGCGAAAAACTGTGATGGACAATTTCCTTGGGTTATCAAAGATCAGAAAAAGCAGAGCTACTTTCTTGCAAAAACAGCTCCACCCCCGTGCTTAGGTGTAAGCGGGAATACAATTCAGCTCTATTCACTTCAATAGAACACCACACCCAAGTATTACATATGGATTACGATAAACATTCTTACATAATTATAATGTATTGGCTTATTCCTGTATTACATCCTAGGTCATTTTGACCCAGGTTGCCTTTAGGGCTATACTTACTGGGCCCTAGCAGCATGCACAGCAAACAGACAGCTCTGGGGTTCTACCTATATACCCAGGAGAAAACTGTAAAACCTGGTGACCTGATCAGAGGACCCTCTAAGGGTAGCTTCACACGTACCGGATCAGCAGTGGATTTCACGCTGCAAGTCTGGATCCTGGTAGTGTGAAGTTGAATGGGTTGAATGGGTTGAATTTTCATTCCGCTGCCACTATGTTATCTGGCCCCTTTAACCCCCTGCCGCCCGGAGCATACATTACCTACTCGGCGCCGTGGTTGTGTGCAAGGGTCACATCTCCCCTCGCTCCCCATCAGCCAATCAGTGCTGCCGTGCACAGATTTGCTAATGAGGAGCAAGGGGAGTCGGGAGCCTCACACACAGCCGCGGCACCGAGCAGATAATGTATGCTCCGGGCTGGGGTCGGCATGGGGTTAAGGGGGCCGGGTTACATATCCGCAGTGGAATGAAAATTACACCTTCACACTACCAGGATTCGCAGCAGATCACGCTGCAAGCTCGCAGCGTGAAATCCGCTGCGGATCCGGTACGTGTGAAGCTACCCTAAACATGCTCCGGTCACAGACCCCAGTAATCCAAGAGTAAAATGGGCAGGATTGGAGGATTACGAATGCCTTTAAGGTATATTATCCAACAAGGTAATTTTAATACATACACATTCTAATGGTTTTACCTCTTTGTGCTTCATGTGGTACATGGAAGACTTTACTCCTCTTGTGCTGCAACTGCACCTGAAGTTTTATCTCCACTACCTGATGGTATAAATTAAAATAAACAAAAGTCTTAGCTGTTGCAATATATATATATATATATATATATATAAAAAATTGTTTTAGTTCTTATTACAACTATCCAGAAGTCCATTCTTCAATAATACACACAGCTGTTTCATGACAAACCCCATCTGTGGGTCCAAGTCTTTTTTCAGTAATGCAGTTTGCTCACACCGCGCTATGCCAATAGGAGCACAATGTGCCCAGGAAAAGGTGCGATCTTAGCAGAATCGGATATACTATGTAAATGGAAGACAGCAGTTGGCGCACTCACCTGTTGAATATTTGACCAGAAATGCTGAATCTCTTGTGCAGCAAGCCATGCAATGCGTCTCAGTCTGTCTTCAGCTTCTTTCTTGACTCTGGCATCAATCTGTTCTTTCTCACGTAGATGTCTTGCTGCCGTCCTCGCCATCTACAAACAGACGGCCAATAATTTACTAAATAATAAAGATGCCATTTCCTCTAATGAGCGAACTACTAACTCCAAAATAACAAAAAGCTTAGAAACAGAATATATACAGGTTACTACTAATAATAATTTTTATATGTATGTAGTACCTTCTTAGCACTGGCCATTTTCCACATTCTTTCTTGGGCAAAGTCTGCGGCCATCCATTGCATCTCCTCCAACAAATAATCCCAGTGGGATTTAGGCCTTGCAGGCTCCATTAGTTTTGGTAGTCTTCTTAAGGACCACAGGCCTTCTTTTCGTAGTTCTGTTATTCGTTGGTGGATACGATTTTCCTGTAACAAAGATAACTCACTCTAATTTATGGTCTACAGCCTTACAAAGAGCGGGGGCGGGGCGGTATAATATGTAATCACTGAAATCTTGTGGGCGAATACAACTAGATATCTGTTCAGATTAGGGGATAAACAATCTGTGAGTTAAAAGGGTGTTTTAATTTCCTACAATTCAACAGTTTTGGAGAACCTTAAAGTGATAATATCATTTCCACTAATATAGTCAAACTTGTAGGTCAAATTTGATATTATTGCAAATACAGACCACTGCTTTAAGTTTGCTAAAAGAATGTTTTTGCTAAAATATTTCAGATGAGATGGGAAAACCCCTTTAAGGTCCCCATACACCAGCTCTCTGGTGGTGGCTTACCCCTCCTCATAAAAAACACAATCGCTGTATGGTGTATAGTGAAAATGGGATGGGGAGAAATATGGCCATCTATTATTATTGAAGTGTTTGTTTTGCTCTATATTTGTGGAGCTTTTAGACCTGCTCCAAAAATACTTGCCAATATCATATATATATATATATATATATCATATATATCATATATATATATATATATATATATATATATGATATATATGATATATATATGATATATGATATATATATATATATATATATATATATATATACACACACACACACGCGCGCGCACATAATATATATGTATATCCACTTGATTGGCTTTGAGAGCAGTAAATTTCTATATTTCCTTAGGTAAGAAAACAACCTTCTTCCTCAGCGTCTCCTGCCCTATAAGAATGTAACAGCTGGTTACATTCTCCTAACCTGCTATCAATTTCCCTTTAAACGTGCATGAACATGGTACCATAAGGTATTTAAAAATTGCTCCAAAGACTCTTGGACATTTTGACTAATTTCTGTCCTGCTGCCTTGTTCCTGTGTTCCCCACTCACCCCAGCCGCCTCCTGCACTTCTGAACCAGTCAGTGAAGTGACAGTCCACTCAGCCAATCACTGACCGCGGAGATCAAAAGTCCCCGAGGCAGCAGCGGTAAGCGGCGAACACAAGAACAAATCTGGAGGAGACTGTGGGAGCCTGGACAGGTAAGTACATGTCATTATTTTATACCAATGCAAGGGCTGCACGGGCATCACTATCACTAACGATGACCGCACAGCAATGCCATACAATTATTGAGCAGTGTGTAGGCTCGGTAAGCAAGAGCCAATCTGGGAGATCAGTGCTTGCTTACAGTGCAGGGTAGGACTGTGTATTACGGGCAAATGTAATTTCTTCACAGTTCAGTCATACTCTGATCTGGAAACCAGATGGAAGCCGAAATCCCAGAATTTACCTGTTCTAGTGGTCTGGACACTTCTTGCTGAATGTCCTCTGTAACTAGCGCTAAAGAGTCTTGAACTCCGGAATGCAAAGGTGACTTTGATGAAGACGGGGAGAGCACTTTGCTGGCCCCTGGAGACGCCATCCTCTTGGGTGAGCCATGTACAGGAGGGAGCAGAGAGTCTGGAATGCAGGTTGGCGTAGTAGGTGAAGAGGGAGCGGGAACTACAGACTTTCCAGCATCAGAACCGAGTTTTGATGAAGAAACCTGTGGCTAAAGCGAAAAGCAAATAAATAAAACCAATACATAAAAATCTCCTAGGTCCAACTGAGAAATTATTTACTCCAACAGAGGCCCTTATTTACTCCATTAGGGCCCGTTCACACTACGGAATCGGACTCCGCGCCAAATCCTGCTATCTCTTTCAATTGGAGGCCTTGCGTGCCTCGCTCTCCGCGCCTTTTAATTGTCAATTCTTTGAGCAGAGAGCAGAGGCGTGCGAGGCCTCCCATTGAAAGAGATAGCAGTCGGGATTCGGTGTGGAGTCCACGGATGGGTGTTCCGAGCGGAATCTCTGCCCCGATTCCATGGTGTGAACAGGCCCTTAAATAAAATAACAAAACAACAGTGCTCAATACATGCAAGAGGCATACCCACAGGTAGCTTAACTAACAGTGCAAGAAACAGCTCTATATATCAGAGTAATGTACCCTAGAAGCACGGGTACGGGGATTAAATGGAGTATCTGCATCAATAGACGGCCATCAAAACATTTAACATGCTATATTTTTACATACCAAGTGAGAGGGAGATTTCAGGGCAGATGACTGACCCAGCAGCTTTTCTTGGGGCTGCTGAGAATTCTGGCTTAGAGTACATTGCAGGCTGGGAGTGCCAAAGGCCTGAGGCTTCCCTTTCCCAGGATCTGAATGTGGCGGCTGTGTAAGAGGAGTGGCGGTAGTCACAGGCGTTCTCGGAGCTGCAGTTCTGCTCACAGTCTGTAAGCCGGCAGTGTTTGGCACCAGAGAAACCTTTGTTGGTTGATTCTGTCTGTTACCTAGTGAAGCAGACTGGTGCGAGGGTGGCATCCCAAGTGTAGCGGAGAAGGAACCTGCGTAAGAGAGAACACAACCACAAACACGAGGGGGGATAAGAGTGAGCTGCTTTAAAGGGGCACTCCGCTCAGGTAAGTATACACTACTACTTGTGATCTGGAAACTGACAGCACAGAAACTGTATATACATATCTGTGCTGGCAGTTTCCTCTTATCGTTATTAGCCACATCGGCTTGTTTAAAAGACTCTCGAGTTTTCAGACTTTGACCCACACACGAGAATTTGTTTGTTTCAATTCAATTGGCTTCAGTAAAATAATGATTCCAAATATTGATATAACATGCCCTCTTGGTATCAGTGTTAGGGTAGTTTCACACGTAACGGATCCACAGTGGATTTCTCGCTGCAAATTCGCAGTGAGACCCACTGCAGATCCAGTACCATGAGGCTGAATGGGTCCCATACACGCAGCGCATCCACTGCGCGTATGGGACCCGGCCCCTTTAACCCCCGCGCCGCCAGCTGCCCACAGCCCCAAGCATACAATACCAGCTGGCGCCGCAGCTGTGTGAGCCTCACACGGCCGCGGCGCCGAGCAGGTAATGTATGCTCAGGGCCGGGGCTGGGGCTGCGGGCGGGCGGCGGTTAAAGGGGCCGGGTCCCATACGCGCAGTGGATGCGCTGCGTGTATGGGACCCATTCAGCCTCATGGTACTGGATCCGCAGCGGGTCTCGCTGCGAATTCACAGCGAGAAATCTGCTGTGGATCCGGTACATGTGAAACTACCCTTAAGAAGATCAATAGCTAAAATTTTGTTGCATTGTACTGTTCTATGTAGTATAGCAAGTAGAGATAAGCGAACCAGGTTCGGGTTCGAGTCGATCCGAACCCGAACGATCAGCATTTGATTAGCTGGGGCTGCTGAACTTGGATAAAGCTCTAAGGTTGTCTGGAAAACATGGATACAGCCAATGACTATATCCATGTTTTCAACATAGCCTTAGGGCTTTATCCAAGTTCAGCAGCCACCGCTAATCAAATGCTGAAAGTTCGGGTTCGTATGGACTCCAGCATGCTCGAGGTTCGCTCATCTCTAATAGTAAGTATGACACCGTATGACACCTGTACCAGAGGAAAACAATATAATGCCCAGAGCAAAAATTTTCTCAGATGGTCACCCGAACCAACCCGCCATATGTCCTGCTATACAATGATCGGACAGATTACCTATTTTACCAGGTGTTGGCTGCTGCACTACGACATGCGTCACATCTGGTGACTGGGATCCAGGCTCGGGCTTGATGGAATCAAGAAGCGGCATATGTAAGGAGCCTGGAATCATAGAGGGTGGTAAATTCTTTTTAGAATACTTAGGTACGAGGTGCTGAAAACCGTGAGAATGGAAATACTGGACTTTATATACTGAATATCTGTCCTGAAGACATTACTTCAAGACTCTGGCATTTTTAGGCCGGGTTCACACACAGTAAGACACCGGCCGTGTCACAGAACGGCCAGTGTCAGTGAAGTTCATCTGCAGTACCAGCCGGATTAACTCAATTTCTGTTGAAATGGGATACAGGGGCATTCGCGTGCGCACATATCCCAATTCACCATAGCACACAATGGAGAGTGCAGCCGGAGCTGCACATTTCAACGTGTAAACTAGCAGTTTTGTGTGCCTGCTATTCAATGAACAGCGGCCACAAAAAACTGACATGATAGTTTTTTCCTGCGGCCGATAAGACTCCCTGCCGTAGTGTATACTATTTATATGCACTCCGGACAGGGTCAGTGTTGCAATTTGCAACAATGGTCGTGATTAATTCAATATATACGTTGTGTGAACATAGCCTTAGAATTTAGCATTGGCCAGCATGTGCCTTCTCGGGTAAATGTGCCACAACATGACACTATTAAGTCGTGAGCTAAAGCACGTGAGGCTTCCAGTACTTATAAGCTGCTGTATGTTCTGCAGGAAGTGTTGTATTCTTTCCAGTCTGACACAGTGCTCTATGGTGCCACCTCTGTCCGTGATGGGAACTGTCCAGAGCAGTAACAAATCCCCATAAAAAATCCCTCCTGCTTTGGACAGTTTCTCGCACAGACAGAAGTGGCAGCAGAGAGCACTGTGTCAGACTGGAAAGAATACAACACTTCCTACAGGACATACAGCAGCTGATAAGTATGGGAAGACTTGAGATTTTTAAATAGAAGTATTTTACAAATCTGTATAACTTTCTGGTACCTTTTCACCAGAGCTCAATTTTAACAATCTTAAGTTTTCACCTTTTGTCTAACATTCAGTCAAGGATGTCACCCAAACAAAGCTAAATCTTTACAATGCTAGCTAAACATTACACTTGGTTAACACATCCAGTACCTGCTGAATTCTCCTTTTGTACATAGGACGTCTGGATCTCCATAGCACTCGGAATTTCAGGTGCGGGGCTTGTAGGATCATCAAAGGACTTATTCAAAAAACAAGCAAAAATAAAACTTTAAAGCTAAAGTCTACATTATATATCTGTAAATATATGTGAACGCAAACTACTACAAGACGACTTAATACATACTTGTATCTTGGTGAATTTTGGCCCCTTATAAAATATCCCATCACTGTTTACTTTATTGAATAGGACATTACAGACCGGGGGAGTGAGACTATTACAATGGAGAGGGATTGTACATTCACACGGACCTCTGCCAGGATTAGGGGGACTAGAGAACCAAATGTCAAGGACTTGGGATGGTCAAAGCAATGCAGCATTTACTACATAGAAGTGTACCATAAGGCCAACTTCACACAAGTGTATTATGGAGGCAATTCTGCATCACGACAAGCCATAACAAGGAAGCCATGACTGCGGTTCTGACTTGAACCAACACCTGGCAGCTCAGGTCATTATCCCAAAAGAAAGGCCGGGACTTCCAGCCATCTGTGATACGTGATCGGCCTAAGTCCCTCAAGCAGATCCTCCAGTCAGCAAAGTGGTTGTCCAGAGCTGTGATAGTGATGACCTGGCTTCAGCATTCACTGTTCACCAGCACACACTCCTGGTAGCAGCTTGACCTGGCACCCCTTGACTTCTTACATCATTAAAGGGGTCCTTTTTTTTTTTCAAATCAACTATATATATATATATATATATATATATATATATATATATATATATATATATATATTTAATTCTATTCAAAAATCTCAAGTCTTCCAATCCGTTTCAGTTGCTGTATGCCCTGCAGGACGTGGTGTATCCTTTCTAATCCAGTGCTCTCTGCTGCCACCTCTGTCTGAGACGGGAACTCTTCAGAGCAGTAGCAAAGCCCTATAGAAAACCTCTCCTGCTCTAGAAAGTTCCTGCTATGGACAGAGGTGGCAGCAGAGAGCACTGTGTCAGAATGGAGAGAATACACCACTTTCTGCAGGACATACAGCAGGTGATAAGTACTTGAAGACTGGAGATTTGTAAAAAGAAGTAAATGACAAATCTATATAAATTTCTCACACCAGTTGATTTAAAATATTTTTTTTCAACAGTTTTTCCTTTAAGAATATATTTTTTGTTTTCCTTTCTGCAGGATATATTGGCTATTCTTATAACTGCACAATGGAACCCTACGTCCTGGAATTGCTGCCATTATATGGAGGAACAAAGAAAATGAAAATACTAATGTAGTTGGTATAACTATTGAAATTAACAGCATCAAATAATCCTCTATCAGCATGCTACTTGTGAACCGATGTGGGCATTACCTAAACCAAAGATTCCATTTAAAATTTAATGGAGGTTGCAGGAAGGTTAAAGGGGTTATCCAGCGCTACAAAAACATGGCCACTTTCCCCCTCTTTTGTCTCCAGATTGGGTGGGGTTTTGAAACTCAGTTCCATTGAAGTAAATGGAGCTTAATTGCACACTGCACCTGAACTGGAGACAAGAGAGGGGGGAAAATAGGCCATGTTTTTGTAGTGCTGGATAACCCCTTTAATGCTGCTATCTATCAAACTGGTGACTTAAAAAAGTTATCCAGCTATATCATTTATATTTTACTGCAGCAACTGACCCCCAGCATCCTGCCTGACTGATTGGCCAAGTGGGTTATCACAAGTGAAACAAGTCAGTCTCAGAAGTAGACGGTAAAAAGATAAGCAGGAGATGATATCACAGCAGGGAATACGGGGGACCCAGGTGGGTGAGAATGTTTTTTTTTTTTTTTTTTTTTTTAATGATTGTATGATGCCGGTGGCATGCAGGGCTAAGTATGAATTTTTCCCAGACAACCCTTATGATAATACAAGCACAGCCCCTCCAAACCACAATTCAGCCTGCATTAAATGGGCCTCAACATGTCTAGGGAAAAGAACAGAAATAAAATACCACTCTAGGTCCAAGCTAACTAGTGATTGACAGCTCTCTTTATGCATAGGCATAGAGTATAATAGAGACTATAAGAGACTGGTTGGATGGAGTCATTATATATGGAGTCATATATATAACCGATCTTACCTGCATAGCGACGACTGCCGGACTCTTTTCTGCTACTTCTTCCTCCTCCACTTCTAGATCTAAATCCCCCTGCCGTAAGAAGGTCTGCAGCAGCAGGGTAGGTTTCTTTCTGAAGGCCAAATAATCCATCATGTTCCCTTGACAGTGTTGTAGAAAGAACAACTCTGTCAGCCAATCCTTGTAGTTTTCCTTCATTGTTTTCATGGCTTTATAGTGATGCTCCAGACACTGCTTCCTCAGACGGGCATCCTCAGCAGTGGCTGGTGGGATCTCTTCCAGCCTCTTAGCCTGTTTCCTTACAGTACTGCTCATGGTTAGAGGAAGACTTGAGAGTCCCTGAGAAGCGGCTGTTCGGGATGGGCTCGTTGGCGTTTGTTGCGTTATCCCAAAAGCCGAAGCACCGGCAACACCGGCTATCATTCCTCCAGATGTTCTGTCGAAGCCGATGGTCTTGCCCAGTTGCTGGCCGTGAAGAACCTGCTGATGCTGAATGAACGGTCCTTGAATAATACTGCTTATCTTTGTAGGTATATTAGTGGTAGTTAGATGGCCTGCCGTAGCCAAAGTTTGCATACCAGCACCAGCGGCGACAGTGTTCTGCGACCCGTACTGATGCACAGAACCAACAGTCTGTGAATTGGAGTGCAGCAGAGTATGTGTCTGGACTGGTGTGGAAGTTCCTGATGGAAGATGCACTTGCGTGCCGGGTGTGATCTGAGTAATTCCAGATCCTTCTTGAAATACAAAGTGTCCGGTACTTGATGGACCAAGACTTAGCTGTCTCACCAACAAGCCTGCATCTACAAACCCAGGTGTGCTGGCCTGGTTACACATCCCCAAGCTAGCTCCAGCACTGGCGGCTCTGACCCCCTGTAACGTTTGGATTGGCACAGCATTGGGCTGCGTAGGACTTTGAGTCTGAACCTGCTGAGATATTGGGGATGTAACCTGAATATAAGATGGAGACCCATGTTCAAAGCGGCGTGGCTGGGAACTGAACTGGAACCCAGGAGAGGCAGGACTTGTTATTGGCAGTGACGTGAGCGTTATCTGTTGGTTTCCCGCTACCACCTGCCCCACATTCTGTAGGGTAATGTTCACATTCTGACCAGCCACTGGATTCCGGCTCATTATCAGTTGCTGGATTTGGTAACCGGGTGACTGAGGTCCAGGAGAACTGATCGCTTGTGCAAAGGATGGAGCTGGAGACTGAGGTGTAGCTTTCGGAGTCCTCTGTTGGTCGCCATCATTCCCTGAGCTGCTCTTTGGCGGCTGAGATTGATTCTGAGTATCTTGGGGACTGTTACCATGGGGCATTATAACCCCACGCCCCAAGCCTGGATCTCACAATATAATCCTAAGAAACAAAAAAAAGGGACATCCATTACAATAATGCTACTGAATAAGGAAGTAAGGATAGAGTGACAGCAGGAATTATTCTTCAAGAGTTTTTAGAGAACTAATAAGAGAAAGAAAAAAAACACACACGCAGTGAAACAATACAATACTTTTTAGAATAGTTCCAGTAGAGATGATGAGCTCCGTCTCCTATTGTTCTCTGCCGACACACTGACATACTGTCCTCAAAATGGTGCAAAAATATACAGCAAGTAGGATTTAAGAATGGTGGCCTTTTTTTTTTTTTAAGAGACTCCTGATTAAGTTCTTTATTCTCTGGCTCACAGCAAGGGACTGTCTCTATTGTAAAGGGCTGATTATAGGCCAGGAGCGTGGGTAGAAACGTTCCTGTAGCCGATAATCGCCCCGTGTGACACCGTTAAGGCGAAGGGCAGGGAAAACACCTGATTCTCAGATGATCAGGTCTTTAGAGCAGACTTTAAAATTTATCATTGTCGACCGCACATATTCCTGTGTAACAGGGTTATGTGCGGCCAGGAAATAAATATAAATATATATTTTTTTTTTATTTATTTATTTTTTTAAATATGAGTGCTGTCAGTTAAAAGATCACAAGCAGCAGTGTATACTTACCATCCACACTGATTGTGATCCAGCTTTCAGATCTTCAGGCCACCGCCTACTCCAAAATAATTGACGGATGGAGGAGGCAGGCCTGAAGATACAACTTGGATGCCAGGTCACAAGCAGCGCAGATGGTAAGTATGTATACATTTATATATACCGTACATATCCGTGCTGTCAGTTTCCCCCTCGACCTGTCGTGCACGTTTTCATCCCCTGCAGCTAACAAATCTGTAGGTTTAAAAGAACCATCTCCAGCAGCAAGAGACCGCAGCTGAAAACTGATGCAGCACTACCAGTGCACTCACATGGAATGGGGATTAAAGGAATGGCTCATACTTCTTCCTGCTGGGGCCACTTCTGGTTTTGGCTCAAAAACTGCAGCAGTAGTTTCCCCCCCCCCAAAAAAAAAAACAAAAAAAACTGCTGAGTTCCCTCACACACAAATCTTGAGCAGCATTTATTTTTTTTCCTTTTTGGCAGTTCTTCTGGCATTCCCTAATTTTAATTTTTTTTTTTTTTATCTCTGATGTTTTACCTCCTGCTTTTTTTTTTTTTTCAAAACAAGTCATGTTATTCTTCATCATGTGATTCCAAGATTTCTATTGAAGAATACAAGGGGAAAAAAGCACAGGAAAAAAAAATGCCAAGGTTTCCCCCGGGAAACATTCCAATGTTTCTTGAAAAGAAAAAAAAAAAGACCGATAGCCTGCTTTGATTTAACAAAACTGCAATTGACCTAAAAATTTTATTTTTATTGTTTGTTTTTTTTCTTTTTCTAAGGCCTTATATAATTGTTGCAGTTTTTTTTACTGTAGCAATTCTGATTTAAAATTACAATTGTGATGTACAATACTGACCGTGTGAAAGAAGCCTAACCTGGGAATCACACCTATTTTTTCATTCCTTGCAAAAATACATTTCAAGCGTTTTCATTGCGTTGCTACCATTGTTTTTGGCGCTTCATTTCATTCATCACATTTGTTAGAAAACAAAATTCAATAAAAAAAATAAAAAAAAAAAAAAAAGAGAGAAAACTGCCACAAAAACAGAACAATTCCTGGCGCTGAGCTTTATTCCCATCTCAGCTTATTATCCCATCTCGGCTCCTTTCTGACAGAAGAGTCCGACCCCCTCTCGCAGCATTTCCTCCTTTAGCTATTTTATTCCTCTACTATAATCGTACACAAGCTCTGTGCATACACTGTGTATATAACTTAGAGGATCGGTGGCAGACGATCAGTGGGGATTCAGTGCTGTCATCCTACTACTGACCACCAGAACAGAGTCCCTCGTCCTACAGTGTGCATGCTAAATTACTACACCAGTCACTCTCTGTGGAATTTACAACAACTCTCAGCTACTTGAAGGCTGTATTAAGACGAGCCGAACCATTGTGTAAGGCCTTATTCACACTTCCCATAAAACTGTCCATAGTCGCAGATCCGCGACCACAGAAAATTTTTATGGCCCATTAAATCGTGTGTCTGCATTCACACCATCTGTGCTGTCATAATGTGTATGGCGGCACGGATGCCCCCCACCCCCCTTGCTCCTGTCACCAGCCTCCCATCTCCCCCGCTCCTGTCACCAGCCTCCCATCTCCCCCGCTCCTGTCACCAGCCTTCCATCTCCCCCGCTCCTGTCACCAGCCTTCCATCTCCCCCGCTCCTGTCACCAGCCTTCCATCTCCCCCGCTCCTGTCACCAGCCTTCCATCTCCCCCGCTCCTGTCACCAGCCTTCCATCTCCCCCGCTCCTGTCACCAGCCTTCCATCTCCCCCGCTCCTGTCACCAGCCTTCCATCTCCCCCGCTCCTGTCACCAGCCTTCCATCTCCCCCGCTCCTGTCACCAGCCTTCCATCTCCCCCGCTCCTGTCACCAGCCTTCCATCTCCCCCGCTCCTGTCACCAGCCTTCCATCTCCCCCGCTCCTGTCACCAGCCTTCCATCTCCCCCGCTCCTGTCACCAGCCTTCCATCTCCCCCGCTCCTGTCACCAGCCTTCCATCTCCCCCGCTCCTGTCACCAGCCTTCCATCTCCCCCGCTCCTGTCACCAGCCTTCCATCTCCCCCGCTCCTGTCACCAGCCTTCCATCTCCCCCGCTCCTGTCACCAGCCTTCCATCTCCCCCGCTCCTGTCACCAGCCTTCCATCTCCCCCGCTCCTGTCACCAGCCTTCCATCTCCCCCGCTCCTGTCACCAGCCTTCCATCTCCCCCGCTCCTGTCACCAGCCTTCCATCTCCCCCGCTCCTGTCACCAGCCTTCCATCTCCCCCGCTCCTGTCACCAGCCTTCCATCTCCCCCGCTCCTGTCACCAGCCTTCCATCTCCCCCGCTCCTGTCACCAGCCTTCCATCTCCCCCGCTCCTGTCACCAGCCTTCCATCTCCCCCGCTCCTGTCACCAGCCTTCCATCTCCCCCGCTCCTGTCACCAGCCTTCCATCTCCCCGCTCCTGTCACCAGCCTTCCATCTCCCCCGCTCCTGTCACCAGCCTTCCATCTCCCCCGCTCCTGTCACCAGCCTTCCATCTCCCCCGCTCCTGTCACCAGCCTTCCATCTCCCCCGCTCCTGTCACCAGCCTTCCATCTCCCCCGCTCCTGTCACCAGCCTTCCATCTCCCCCGCTCCTGTCACCAGCCTTCCATCTCCCCCGCTCCTGTCACCAGCCTTCCATCTCCCCCGCTCCTGTCACCAGCCTTCCATCTCCCCCGCTCCTGTCACCAGCCTTCCATCTCCCCCGCTCCTGTCACCAGCCTTCCATCTCCCCCGCTCCTGTCACCAGCCTTCCATCTCCCCCGCTCCTGTCACCAGCCTTCCATCTCCCCCGCTCCTGTCACCAGCCTTCCATCTCCCCCGCTCCTGTCACCAGCCTTCCATCTCCCCCGCTCCTGTCACCAGCCTTCCATCTCCCCCGCTCCTGTCACCAGCCTTCCATCTCCCCCGCTCCTGTCACCAGCCTTCCATCTCCCCCGCTCCTGTCACCAGCCTTCCATCTCCCCCGCTCCTGTCACCAGCCTTCCATCTCCCCCGCTCCTGTCACCAGCCTTCCATCTCCCCCGCTCCTGTCACCAGCCTTCCATCTCCCCCGCTCCTGTCACCAGCCTTCCATCTCCCCCGCTCCTGTCACCAGCCTTCCATCTCCCCCGCTCCTGTCACCAGCCTTCCATCTCCCCCGCTCCTGTCACCAGCCTTCCATCTCCCCCGCTCCTGTCACCAGCCTTCCATCTCCCCCGCTCCTGTCACCAGCCTTCCATCACCCCGCTCCTGTCACCAGCCTTCCATCTCCCCCGCTCCTGTCACCAGCCTTCCATCTCCCCCGCTCCTGTCACCAGCCTTCCATCTCCCCCGCTCCTGTCACCAGCCTTCCATCTCCCCCGCTCCTGTCACCAGCCTTCCATCTCCCCCGCTCCTGTCACCAGCCTTCCATCTCCCCCGCTCCTGTCACCAGCCTATCTTCCACACTCCCGTCTCTCCCTGCTTCGCCTACGGACACCACCAGCGCCTCATGATCCCCAACCCAGTGCATGCAAACGGATGCAATCAACAGACGTCTAGTGTTTTTTACGGAGCGGACAAAATCACGCTCTGTAAAAAAACACTGGACATGTGAATAAGGCCTAAGCAAGCAACAATCGGTTAGATCTGTACTGCCGACTGCACAGCCTATCAGACTGCTTGATAAACACATAGCCCATTTCTAGGGAACTCGTCACCAAGACAGCATATATAGAGTACAGTAGTAGTACAGTCAGTGCACCACCATCTCCCATCCGTTATAGTGTTGGGGTGGGGCACTATACAGTAAAGGATGAGTGAGGAGTCGGTGACTACTGTACTATAATATACTATATCTGCTGGTTTTGTTGCACACTTCTTGTGTATGATGTCCTGTACTGCAGGGATTATACGGGGCCCATTTCAATGTAATAGGTAAATACTGTAGTTAAAGGGGTTGTCCGGCGAAAAAAAATTATTCACAGAATAACACACATTACAAAGTTATACAACTTTGTAATGTATGTTATGTCTGTGAATGGCCCCCTTCCCCGTGTTTCCCCCCACCCACGCTAGACCCGGAAGTGTGGTGCATTATACTCACCGCATGTCGTGTCGTCCACGGTCTCCGATCGTCAGCAGTGACGTCTTCTTCGGGAGCTTGGCGGATCTTCCCGAGTGCCGGCCGCCCTCTGCAGCGTCAACCGAAGCTCAGCCGCGATTGGCTGAGCATAACTGTGCTCAGCCAATCGCGGCTGAGCGGCTGATGACGCGGCCACGTCATCAGCTGCTCAGCCGCGATTGGCTGAGCACAGTTATGCTCAGCCAATCGCGGCTGAGCTTCGGATGACGCTGCAGAGGGCGGCCGGCACTCGGGAAGATCCGCCAAGCTCCCGAAGAAGACGTCACTGCTGACGATCGGAGACCGTGGTCGGCACGCGACAGGTAATGTATAGCGCACCACACTTCCGGGTACACGGGTGGGGGTGGTGGGACACGGGGAAGGGGGCCATTCACAGACATAACATACATTACAAAGTTGTATAACTTTGTAATGTGTGTTATTCTGTGAATAATTTTTTTTCGCCGGACAACCCCTTTAAAAAGCAACTCCAGTGAAAACATTTTTCATTCACATCAACAAGTATCAGAAAGTGCCAGAGATTTGTAATTTACTTCTAATAAATAATCTTAAATCTTCCACTACTTATCATCTGCTGCATGTCAGAGAGATAGATATAGATATGTAGGACATCGGGTCCATTTACACAGAAAGATTATCTGACAGATTATCTGCCAAAGATTTGAAGCCAAAGCCAGGAATTGATTTGAAAAGACGACAAATCTCAGGCTTTCCTTTATGACCTGATCTCTGTTTATAGTCTGTTTCTGGCTTTGGCTTCAAATCTTTGGCAGATAATCTTTCTGTGTAAATGGACCCATACAGCAGATGATAAGTACTGGATACTTGTGATTTTTAAATTGAAGTAAAATACAAATTTATGGCACTTTCTGTACCGGTTCATTTGAAAGAAAAAAAAAAATCCTGAAGTTCCCCTTTAAAGGGAACCGGTCACCCCCCGTGCCAGGGTGACAGGCTCCCGACCCCCCGCTACAGCCCCCTATACTCACCTTATCCCGCCGGGTCCCAGAGATATCAGCCGCTGCAGCCCAGCGCACGCGCTGAGAGAGGAGTCCAACGCTCATACAGAATGACAGAGTGCTGGACTCTCCGTCATTCTCTATGATTGTTGGAATCATCTCTCAGCACGCGCGCCGGGCTGCAGCGGCTGAGATCTCCGGGACCCGGCGGGATCAGGTGAGTATAGGGGGCTGCAGCGGCTGAGATCTCCGTGACCCGGCGGGATCAGGTGAGTATAGGGGGCTGTAGCGGCTGAGATCTCCGTGACCCGCCCGGATCCAGAAGCGGGACCCGTCAGGATCAGGTGAGTATAGGGGGCTGTAGCGGTTGAGATCTCCGTGACCCGGTGGGATCAGGTGAGTATAGGGGGCTGCAGTGGGGGGTGACAGGTTCCCTTTAATTATTGGTGGGTGTTGGAACCGACTGAACACATTTACATTTGCTCAGGTTCTCAAACTGCCCTCCTGACCCGATTACATTCAAAAAGTGTGTGAATATATCTATCTATCTCTAGGGCAGCAGACAGGAAGCTTTCTAAATTATAATCTATACAAAATAAGTAAATCCTGGATTCTACAGTCCTATATCACACTATACAGCAGTGAGTCTGCATCTGGTGCAGAACTACAACTCCCATCATCCCTCTGGGAACACTACAGAACCACAACCACCAGCACCCCCACCCTGCCCCCCAGAACACCACAGAACTACAACTCCCACCCCCCCTGGGAACATTATAGGACTACAACTCCCATCACCCCCTGGGAACACTACATAACTACAACTCCCATCACCCCCTGGGAACACTACATAACTACAACTCCCATCACCCCCTGGGAACATTATAGGACTACAACCATCATCACCCCTGGGAACATTATAGGACTACAACTCCCATCACCCCTGGGAACATTATAGGACTACAACTCCCATCACCCCTGGGAACATTATAGGACTACAACTCCCATCACCCCTGGGAACATTATAGGACTACAACTCCCATCACCCCTGGGAACATTATAGGACTACAACTCCCATCATCCCTGGGAACATTATAGGACTAGAACCATCATCATCCCTGGGAACATTATAGGATTACAACTCCCATCACCCCCTGGGAACATTATAGGACTACAACTCCCATCACCCCCTGGGAACATTATAGGACTACAACTCCCATCACCCCCTGGGAACATTATAGGACTACAACCATCATCATCCCTGGGAACATTATAGGACTACAACCATCATCATCCCTGGGAACATTATAGGACTACAACTCCCATCACCCCTGGGAACATTATAGGACTACAACTCCCATCACCCCTGGGAACATTATAGGACTACAACTCCCATCACCCCTGGGAACATTATAGGACTACAACCATCATCATACCCTGGGAACATTATAGGACTACAACCATCATCATCCCTGGGAACATTATAGGACTACAACCATCATCATCCCTGGGAACATTATAGGATTACAACTCCCATCACCCCCTGGGAACATTATAGGACTACAACCATCATCACCCCTGGGAACATTATAGGACTACAACCATCATCATCCCTGGGAACATTATAGGACTACAACCATCATCATCCCTGGGAACATTATAGGACTACAACCATCATCATACCCTGGGAACACTACACAGCAAACTTAATAGAAGCAAGAAATAGTGGGTGAGACACAGCTCCTGACCCCCAGCAGGAAACGCAGCGGCTCCCTGGCCCCGTTCACACTGCGCGGCAGCAGAGCGCCCCTTACCCGTGCGCTGGCCGGCCTGTGGGGTGCGGGGTATACACCGCGGGCCCGGGGCTCAGCACCGGCTCCCCGCCTCACTACACCCCGGGCTGTGAGCTCCGGGCCCAGGCCGCACTCTGGGTGTGAGCGGACACATTGAGGAAGCGCAGCACACACGTTGTTAGTTTCTCCTGGAAGTTCCTCCCCGCCCCATAACCCGGGCCTCACGGCTCCCCGACCTCCCCCAGCCTCCACAGCCCGCCAAACAGCGCCCAATCCCGGGCTCTGCGGCCACACTCACCCCTCAGCGCGCTCCGACGGTGACCCCCCCACCCGGAATACTCACAAAAGGCAGTCAGCGGCCGAGGAGAATCCCCGCTCACGGTGGCCGAGAGAGGACAGCTCAAGACAACGAGTTCTCCGCTCTGCCGCTAGTGGCCGCTGTGGCGTGGATTCTAGCCGTTGTCTTGGCGATGGAAAATGCCTATAGGACGTGTAGAAAGAAGGCGCTTATCTAAGCTTAGGAAAACATGGCCGCTTTCTCTCAGACACAGCTCTTCTCCTGTCCTCAGTTTGGCTGTGGGGATTTGCAGCTCAGTTTCTTGAAGTGAATGAAGCTGAATTGTAATACCACACACAGCCTGAGGACAGGGTGGCGCTGTATTAGCAGTAAAGTAGCTGTGCTTTCTCTAATTCTGGATAACCCTTTTAAGGCCCCCTTCACATCTCGGTGGCCACTTTTATGGCCAGAGAACCTTTCAGGATCAGTGTTCACTGATCATAATAAGGGAGGAGGCGGAAGTAAAAAAAAAAGCATACTCATCGCTGCAGGCTGTGACCTCCTCCAGCTTTTCCCATTGTCTTCGGGCACAAGCGACGTCACTGGTGCGCCGCAACGCTTGGAATGGGGGAAAGCGGCCTCTTGAGGCAAAACGGCCAGAGGCATAACGCTGCCTCCAGCCAGAAGAGGGATTTACAGGGCGGGGATCAAATGGCCTCCGACCCTGTCAAATACAGCACCGCATTTAACTGTATGGAGTGGCGTAGCTACCATGGAGGCAGACCACGCAACTGCTATGGGGCACATCATGGTCTGCCTTCATGGTAGCTACGACTTACTGCACCCACATCCGCCACTCTCTTGTGGTCAGAGGCAGCATTGCACCTCCAGCTACAAGAGGGCCCCTGATGTACATACTCACATGACGGAGTCCTTCAGCATTCGTTCTCCCAGCTCCCCGATGCACCATTGATGTCACTCCTGCTCCGGGGATCAGGAAGAATGTTGAGGTACTGCGCCAGGTCATGTGAATATGGGAGGGACATATAAAGTATCTTGCTATGGGGCCCAGTGAATCCAGGCTCTTGCCTGCATGCCCGCCTGATAAGGAGCATGTGCACTTTAAAGCGGCACTATTCATTGGCCTGAAACTGCTGACTTAAAAGCCAGTATCAGTACTTGGCTGGGTGATGTCATTGGTCCAGGTTGCCGTGCTTTGCATCCAGAGCTGTCCGGAATTCCGGTTGCCACCATAGGATTCTATGTGGTTTCCTCGCCTAAATCCCAGACAATTATAACATAAGTCCTATAGTATCCGAGCCTATATTCCAGCACGGGCACCCATCATGGTAAATACCAAAAGGTGTCCATGCCCCATAGAAACCTATGAGTGTTATCAGGAAATCCAGATAGAGCCGAGCCGGGGTTCCTCCACTTTATCTTGCCATGCTTTCTTACTTCAGTTGTCAGGACAGAGCCTCAATATTTTTTCCCTCTAGAAACCAGGATGCTGATATTGGTTTATTGATTTTTCTAGTTTATCAATCAAAATAATCTAAATGACTAATTATCTTGAAAACAAATGCCCTAATGGTGCGTTTACACAGACAGATTTATCTGACAGATTTTGGAAGCCAAAGCCAGGAATGGATTTGAAAAGAGGAGAAATCTCAGTCTTTCCTTTATAACCTGTTCTCCGTTTATAGTCTGTTCCTGGCTTTGGAAGCAATAAAGAGGTAGTGTGAGTTCTACTACCAGTAACCAGTCGAGGTTAAAGGGGTAGTGCGGCGCTAAAAAATTATTCACAGAATAACACACATTACAAAGGTATACAACTTTGTAATGTATGTTATGCCGTCCGAAGATGACGTTTGGCACAATATGGCGGACGGCCCTCGACACGGATCAGGTAATGTATAATGCACCACACACTTCCGGGTACACGGGCGGGGGTGGTGGGACACGGGGAACGGGGCGATTCACAGACATAACATACATTACAAAGTTGTATAACTTTGTAATGTGTGTTATTCTGTGAATAATTTTTTAGTGCCGCACTACCCCTTTAACCTTTGATGCCCTGTACCCCAAGGGTGGAAATGATCACAAAGAAGAAAACGAATAAGCTCCTCTAAACTAGTTATATAGAATTATATATGCAAATGTTGAAATTTAGTTTCTATATTTCCTATGTTGATTTGCATATATAATTCTATATAACTAGTTTAGAGGAAAATTCTAAAATCTGTCAGATAAATCTGTCTGTGTAAACGCACCATAAGGAAATCCGCCTATAATACTGGCACAGAAAGGGCAGTAAATTGGGCATCTAACATGATCAGTATAATAGCCCTATTTCACGGAACGATTATCGTTCATAGGTCCAACGACCGCTCGTTAACGAGCACTTAATTTTTTTAAGCGAACGATAACACATAATACGTGTGGGAACGTGAATGATATCTGTAGTGTAACGATTTTTTTGCGGTCGTTACATCGTTACATGGTCGTTTAAAACGTGGGGAAATGTAGGTAGACATTTCAAGAACGACTGAAAGATTTTTTTATTCAACGAACAGATTAGCGAATTATTGTTGAAAGACCAACGATTTTTATTTCGACATGTTGAAAAAAAATAGTGAATGACTTTCGCTGTTGTCGTCTGCTCGTTTACAGCTATTCCACAAAACAAATATCGTTAATGAGCAGTCGTTTGAACAATTTTATGAACGATAATCGTTCGAAAAAGTTCCGTGGAATAGGGCCTTAAGTCTAAACTAAAGGAGTTTGACTATTTAAAAAAAACAAAAACCTAAATGGCTAAAGGGGTAGGGGACGGACATAATAAGAAACTACTACTCACCTCTCTCCAGGCCATTGTAGAACTGGATTGCCGCTTCGGGATCGGATGCGTTTTGATCCAATTTTTTTTTTTTTTATAATGGGAGTCAATGCAAAAACGGATGAAAACGGAGGCACACAAATACATCAGTTAGGTCATCCGTTTTTTGTTTTTTTTTGCATAAAAAGGATGAAAAAAAACAGATTGCAAAAACACAGTGTGAACCCAGCCTTAAAAGTAATGGCTTACTGTATTTTTCTCAGTCATCAGAAAATAACTTATTGCTTAAATAATGTTTTTATGTTAAAGACGTGGTCCATGAAAAATCAACGTTTCCCCTATCAGGATACAGAGATTGTGTGTGTGTGTGTGGGGGGGGGGCCACCTCTGTACCCCCCCACCAATCTTCGTATAGCCCCCGGCTTCTGTATTATGAATGGATCCGAAGCTCCATTCATTCCTTTTGAGTGACGGAAAGAGCCAAGTACAGCGCTTATCTGGGGTACACGTCTCTTTCCGTCACTCCATAGGAAAGAACGGAGCTTATTACAGAGTAGCTAGGGCCTGATACAGAGGTCTGCAGGGGGTAAAGAGGCCAAACCCCTCATGATCTCCTACTTATTCCCGCATCCTGCGGATAGGGGAAAGGTTGTTTTTTTTTTCCTGGAATACCTCTTTAAAATAATTTTTAAAAGAACTTTTGGTGACATATTTCCTAATTTTCTATATTATAAAATGATACTGATAGCTTACCGTTTTCTTTCTCACCACTGGGGCTAAAACTAAGCTGAGATGTCCTGTTGTGTCTGTGGTGATAAGAGGAGGCTGCTGTAAAGTGATCTGTACAACATTGCAGCGCCATGTGACACCAGTAGATAGAGGAGACAATAGCAGCTGTCTGTGAAATGCCATTTTCAAAGGTCAGTAATGTTTCACATTCATCCCAAGGGGACAAGGTATGTCTGTTGTTGTCTATGTCCATGAGTCTTGCTGTAAAGCAGGTCACTAAATGTTGTTAAGAACAGCACAGGCAATATGGCAGCCCCCATAACAATGTACAAAAAGTGGAATAAAAAAATAAAAAATAGCCAGAAAATAAAAACTGATTAGAATAAAAGAACATTTTTTGTATCTGACTCTAATCAGTAAAAGAAAATTTGAGTGACTGAGGTCGGAGTTCATCAGTGAATCATCAGGAGATGGGAATACCCTTTTAAGTGTTGTTAAGTTTCTAAGACGACGAGGCAAATAACAGAGACAAATCACAAATGGTAAAATGAGGAGTTTATTAAAAAGAAATAAACAACGGATTTGATTTGATAAACCTTCTACTCTGACAAGTTTGCAGTCCGTGTGTACTGTTACAGCGTGGCCGTCCTCCGCAGGTATAATAGCTGCACCAGAATTTACAATCATTCAGAGGTAGGAAACCATGGCTCTCCAGCTGCTGCAAAACTACAACTCCCATCATGCCTGGACAGCCAAAGGCTGTCCAGGCATGATGGGAGTTTTAGTTTTGCAACGGCTAGAGAGCCATGGTTTCCTACCCCTGAGCTAAGTATTCAGGGGAGATTTATCAAACAAGGTGTAAAGTGACACTGTCTCAGTTGCCCCTAGCAACCAATCAGATTCCACCTTTCATTCCTCACAGACTCTTTGAAAAATGAGAGGTGGAATCTGATTGGTTGCTAGGGGCAACTGAGCCAGTCTCACTTTACACCATGTTTGATAAATCTCCCCCTTAGTTTTTACTTAAATAATGAGAAAACTATGATGGAAAAGATATTTTATTACGAGACCACTAATATCCAAGGCACAGAAAAGCCTCTAAAAGGCCGTTACTTGGCCCAGACTATTGGTCCATCCTGCCCTGGTAAAGTCTTAGTGGTTTCCTTACATACGCAAATAAGTCAGATCTTGTCCAACTTAAAAACACTGATTTATATCGTTTGTGTTACTGACGATACGGACTCCTTTAGCTTCCACGTCCAGAATCCTCCTGATGAGATGGGGAACAAATCACCGCAGCATCCTGAAAGCAGCATGGCTTATACAGCGAGAGCCGAGGTGTTATTGTGCACTTCCAGCGAGACGTCTTCAGATTGTGGATTGTTGTAACACGGGCCGCCATTCAGTCAGAGTCTCCGCCATCATCACTATGCCCCGCTGCTTCCGCCTATTGAAAATAAAAAATTACATACATGCATTGTGCCTCCAGCCTGTGGTCATGCTCCTATACAGTAGCGTGATCATATATTTTCATATGATCATAGGTCAGTACAAGGCTAGTATTGTAAAGTAGGATTAGAAAACGTCAGCTCTTAAAAAAAAACTAGACTAGCATAATTTCATAGGCACTTACATTAAAGGGGTACTCTGTTGATTTTTTATTCTTTCAAATCAACTGGTGTCAGAACGTTTATATAGATTTGTAATTTACTTCTATTTAAAAATATCCAGTACTTATCAGCTGCTGTATGTACTGCAGGAAGTGGTGTATTCTTTCCAGTGGGTGACAGTGCTCTCTGCTGCCACCTCTGTCCATGTCAGGAACTGTCCAGAGCAGCAGCAAATCCCCATAGAGAAACTCTCCTGCTCTTCAGACTGGAAAGAATACACCACTTCTTACAGGACATACAGCAGCTGATAAGTACTGGAAAACTTGAGATTTTTTTAATAGAAGTAAATTACAAATCTCTGGCACCAGTTGATTTGAATTTTTTTTTCTGGAGTACCCCTTTAAAAGGGTATTCCACTATCAATCATCCACTTATTCTATATTGAATCACCCTCCTCCTGGAGACTAAAAATTCCTTCCATACTTGTTATTATCTATTATTTATTAGTCTCCTTTCCCCAGTTCCGAGCTGCTGCTTTCTGTTGAAGACACAAAAAAACTGTGCGAGAGCTTTTCTCTCTGTCTCCCTCTCCCTCACTCTATTCAGAGATGGATGATGTAAACAGCGTCCCTGGCCGATTCTGCACTCTGTGATGCTGAGAGGGTTAATCTGATTAATCCTCCCGACACTACAGAGAGCAGATATAGCCAGCCAGAGACACTGTTTACATCAACCAATTTTAGAAGGGAGGGGGGAGAGAAAATCTCACACACAGGTTTCTGTGTCTTCAGCAGAAATCAGCAGTCTCCAAGAGGGGGGATGATTCAACATGTATTTTACCTGAGCGGAATACCCCTATAATGATTTTAGGACAGGGTTAGGAACCCTTGGCTCTCCAGCTGTTGCAAAACTACAACTCCCATCATGGCTGGACAGGCATGATGGGAGTTGTAGTTTTGCAACAGCTGGAGAGCCATGGTTCCACACCCGTTTTAGGACATTTTTTAAAAACCAGTGAATGAGCTGATGTATGAATAGGAGCAAACTATTACCTTGTTATTGACCTGCTCTTGAGACGTTGCATCATAGTCGTGAATAGATAACGTATCCAGCCAGCTCGCCATGGACTTCTCCTCAATTTCAGTCTGAATAATTGTGGGGTAGATATGCGCTTTCTTAAAGGTCTCAATTTGTTCCTCCTCATCTGCCCAGTCCAAAGACTCATGAAGGCCATCATTCCCAAAACGTCTATTGTACTTCTCAAAGTGGACCCTCTCCAGTACCAGCCCCAGGCCGGGCGCTTTGGGTATGTCGACTTTCTCTTCTCCCCAGCTCCGCTGCATTATAGATGGCGGAGCATACCCTTTCACTACGGCAATAACCAGTCCGATCATCTTGCGTATCTGATGCATCATGAAACTCTGACCTTTCACCTTAATCACAGCCAGCTCCAGGCCTCCCTGCAGGAAAGGGGGCTCACAATACATCTCCATAATGTAACGCTTAGCACTGGGGTCCCAGGGTCCCTTCTGTGACGTGAAATTATGGAAATTGTGCGTTCCTTTGTAAAGAGCAAGCAGTTCATTGACTTTATCTAAGGTTTCTTGGCCAAGCCGGAAGTTTTCATCCTGCAGATCGTGGTCTTTATCAGCAAAAGCGAAGGTAGGTAGGGTGTAGGAATAGGTACGAGCGTCACAGGAGTTCTTGGAGTTAAACCGTCCTGTAACGCGTTTCAGTCCTTCGAGGAGAAAATAAAACCAATTAAATGCAAGAAAGAAAGCAAAATAAGATCGAGGACATTTATACTTGGTCTGAGCATCAACACTCTAATGGTGCGTTTAGATAGGAAGATTTATCTGACAGATTTTTTAAGCCAAAGCCAGGAACAGACCATTAACATGGAACGGGTCATAAAGGAAAGACTGAGATTTCTCTTCTTTTCAAATCCATTCCTGGCTTTGGCTTCTAAAATCTGTCAGATAAATCTGGCTGTGTAAACGCACCTTAAAGCTAACATCCATATCTTCAAACATTGTTAGCGGATTTGCCATGTGATTAGCGTTACCAGGCTTCATCTGATCGTTTATGGCAGGAAAATCACCTGTGATGAAGCCTGGTAATGCTGATCACATGGCAAATCTAAGGCCATTAGGGTCCATTTACACAGAAAGATTATCTGACAGATTATCTTTTCAAATCCATTCCTGTCTTTGGCTTCAAATCTTTGGCAGATAGTCTGTCAGATAATCTTTCTGTGTAAATGGACCCTTAATTTAGACAATGGACAGAATCCATATTATCCATATTAGTAAGGTTACACTACGTTTTTGCAATCAGTTTTTTTAACAGATAAAAAAAAAATGGATGTGTTTGTATGCATCTGTTTTTCCATTCACTTTTATAAAAAATAAAATAAAAAAAAAAACAGTTTTTTTTCCCCAAAAACTGGACACAAAAACACAGTCTACCTCATCTTTGTGTCCACTTAAAAAAAAAAAAAAAAAAAAAAAGCACCTTTTTTTTGTACAATAGAAGTCAATGGGAAAAAAAAAAACAGATTGCAAAAACGTAGTGTGAACCCAGCCTTAGGCTATAAATACGTAAAGAAAGAAAGAAATGCAGCAAAACCTGAAAGCGAATGTACCACTAGTACATCGCTTTTTTTGTTCTTTACATTAATAGACCGGCGCAGGCATACCAGTGCCGCAATCCTTTTTTTTGGACCACCGCCCAGTTCCTGTGTATGGCGCCGGTCTATTACTGAGCATCGGACAGGCATGAAGCATGACAAAACTGCCGGTCTATTTAAGTAAAAAAAAAAAAACCAAAAAAAAGGGATGTACCTAGTAGTACATTCGCTTTAAAGCGACTCTGTACCCACAATCTGACCCCCCAAACCACTTGTACCATCAGATAGCTGCTTTTAATCCACGATCTGTCCTGGGGTTCGTTTGGCAGGTGATGCAGTTATTGTCCTAAAAAAACAAGTTTTAAACTTGCAGCCCTGTGCCCAACAGGTGGGGCTTGGAGTATCTGTGCCCTAACTTTGCGCCACCCCTCCTTCCCTCCTCCCCAACCTCTTCATCATTAGGAATGCCACTGGAACATTTTTTCCTGTTTGAACATTGCACAGGTGCATTAACAATCCAGCCCATGTGCTGTGCTCACACAGGTGATGAATAAGAGAAAATCTGCCTGGCGCATTCCTAATGATGAAGAGGGTGGAGAGGAGGGAAGGAGAGGGTGTGCCAGCCTAATGCATACACAATCTAGGCCACGGCCGTTGGGCACAGGGCTGCAAATTTAAAAGTTGTTTTTTAGCACAATAACTGCATCACCTGCTGAACGGACCCCAGGATAATCTTGGATTATAAGCAGCTACCCAAAGGTACAAGCTGTTTGGGGGGGGGGGGGGTCAGATTGTGGGTACAGAGTCGCTTTAAATATAAGAATACAGAATTGTGTATTCTTTCATACATCCATTTATTCTGTCCCCATTTGCAGACAGAATACGACCTCATTGATTTCTATGACCCCATACACACATCGGTAGGTGTTACAGATCTGTGTTGGGGCCACTGTGCAGTCCATAGTTGTGGCACAGATCACCTATTTGAATGAATGGATCCCTGTGCCCCCTCGGCCCTGCAATGGGCAGAATACAATAAATACAGGAAGCCGCTCTACAAAAATATATACTGCTAAGAGACTTACATACTACTAAGTATATAGGCAGACCTTACCTATTATTCGGATTTGGGGAGGCAGGTGACTGTTAATTTTTTCCACTATGTTATCGATCAGCCAAACCTTTAAGGACACAACTTGTCCGGCAGCAGAAACTCCCTGAAATGAAAATGTAGCTAATATTAAAGGCCATTCCCTCTATGACTAATGTCTCCTTCACACAGCCATATCTGACATACAGTACGTATGAAGCCCACCTTATCAGTGCGTGCACATCGCTGAAAGGACATCTTTTTCATGTCATCGGCATGGTTCTCCGGAATACAGCCCGCCAGGACAAGCGCTTGCACCAGTACGTCTTCGATTGTTTTATACTGCGATGAACCAACATTTCTCTGCAGAACAAAAAAAAAGCCAAAAGTCATCCAGGAATTTTAATGTCTTTATTAATTAAAGGGGAACTCTGATGATTTTTATTTCTTTCAGATCAACTAGTGTCAGAAAGTTATATAGACTTTTGTTTAAAAATCTCCAGTCTTCCAGTAATTATCAGCTGCTGTATGTCCTGCAGGAGGTAGTGTATTCTTTCCAGTCTGACACAGTGCTCTCTGCTGCCACCTCTGTCCATGTCAGGAACTTTCCAGAGCAATAGAAAATCCCTATATAAAACCTCTCCTGCTCTGGACAGTTCCTGACATGGACAGAGGTAGCAGCAGAGAGCATAGACCCCACTTGTATCAGTGATGGAGTCACGTGACACGCGGTGCAGCCAGGAATTGCAGTGCAGCCATAGCCTTAGTTAGGAGACTAAAGTGACTACATGTTGCTGGACTTTTGCAGCCTAGGGAAACACCCTGTGGGCTTTATCCCCCATTCTGCACAAAACTTGTAAAGCTTATATCTCAGGGCTGGAGCGACGGATTGCAACAAGAGCTAAAACTCAAGAGTCTCATTGTGCACTGCCTTTACTTTAATCAGCAAAAAGCTACTGACAGGTCCGCTTTAAAGGGGTACTCCGGGCAAAAAAAAATAAATAAATAATAAAAAAATTATATATATATATATTTAGTGTGGGCAGGGGGTGGAGGGTCCATAATAATGATACATACATTCCGATCCCCATGCCTATACAGCACCAACAGGCTCCCAGACCCCTGCCGGATGTCTTTTTCACCTGGCCTCCTGCAATGTCACAGCCCGGGGGAAAGTACCTGCTCAGCCAATCAGTGGCTGCAGCCGTGTCCCACCCCAATCACTGACTGGCTGAGCTGGGCATCCATCACCCGGGTCATGACACTGGAGGAGACAGAGCAGGTGGATGCCATCAGGGCCCGGGTGCGGTGATGCGGCATTGCAGGGGCCCGGGGATTGGCAAGTATAATTCATTACTATGACCCCTCACCCCACTGTATTTTTTGTTTTCGCCCGGAGTTACACTTAAATACATGAGATTATTTACCTGCATTCCATGGTATCCCTTTCCGGAATATGCCATAAGCAGCACCACTTTCCTCTTTGGATGCTTTTTGTTCTGTTCTTCAGGGTCCACTTTAAGCCTCTTTGCATCGTGTCCGTTCTCCTCCACAGCCTCAGATTCCTCTTGGAGACACGCAGCTTTCCTGGTCTCTCCCCTGCCGCTTACTTGTTCTTCTGCTGCCTCAGTTAACAGGTCAGCCATGAGCAGAGGTCAGATGGGCTCTTGAAACAGGCAAAATGTATAATAGGTATTTTAGGAAACCTTCCTGTAAGACATGAAGAGTAACAATGTAACAAGATGATCCTAAATCTTTAACCAATAGAGCAGCAGGTTACAGTCTATAAACACGGTTTGGATCTGTGAGTTGAGCGTGGGGGCAGTCACCACTGGGATCAATGGAGAAAACAAACCCCAGGAGCTGCAATCATGGAGAAGGAAAATGTGTCAGATGAGACTGATGCGGTCTGCTTGTTACTCTGGGGATAAGAAGCACAAGAGATATCTGGCAGCCACTATGAGGGCTTTGCCCTATGAGGGAGTTGGGAATGACAGCTGTCTGATGTGAGGGGTAACTCTTATAGAACACAGATGCTTTACTGATGACATTGATGATGTATACAATGTGCATTAAAGGGGTATTCCGCTCAAACATTTTCACATGCTGCTCCCTATAATGAGACTAACAATTGCTTCTATACTTGTTATCATCTATTCAGTCTCCTTCCCCCAGCTCTGAGCTGCTGCTTTCTGCTCAAGACACAAAAAACTGTGTGAGCCTTTCTCTCCGTCTCCCCCTCCCTTCTGAGAAGGCTGATGTAAACAAGTCCCTATCTGCAACTTTGTAATGCTGGAAGGGTTCATCACAGTGCATCAGAAACTTGACCTCAGATTAGTCCTCCCAGCATTACAAAGTTGCTACAAAGTTGCAAATAAAGCCTGCCAGTGACTTGTTTACATGATTCATCTCGAATAGAGGGGGGGAAAGATGGAGAGTAAGGGCCTATTCCATGGGACGATTATCGTTCAGATTATCGTTAAGTCGTTCGAATCTAAGCGATAATCGTTCGGTTGAATAGCATTTAATGATTAACGACCGAACGAGAATCATTGTGACTCTCTTCATGGGCAGCAACATAGAAAACGTTATGTTTGAGTGGAATACCCCTTTAACTATGCAACCAGAAACATGATTCTTAAAGGATACCTGGAATCACTTCCATGTTGTCTGATTAACACGATCCTTGTAGATTCTACCTGCCCTGCTGGACTTGACTGGCAGATCTCTCCTTATACCCAAACAGAAAGTGATCTACCAATCCAGGCTGGTGAGGCAGCATGAAACTAATGACACCTGTCACCTGCTTATTGCACCACAAACCATCCCAGTATCTTATACCAATGCTGCCTGTGATACCAGAGACTCCAGTGCCAGGGATGTCAGTAATGTCAGGCTGAGAGGGCATCACCATCATAACTGCAAGCAGATGCGTCTCCTCCTCTGGGACTGGATCAACCTCATCCGTGTACCGCGTGAGCGCTGATCATAGTTGTTTTCCCTGCAGATAGCGGCATCGCACACAGTATATGAAGATATGGCCAGAATGCAATTCAACAGATGTATAAAATACTAGGGGCAGTTTGTGGGGCAAATATGGAGGCAACAGATTCCCCTTAAAGGGCTTAAAGGGGTATGTCAATTAAATATTTTTTCTTTCAAATCAACCGATGTCAGAGAGTGTCAAAGATTAATAATTTAGTACTATTAAAAAAAAAAAATCTCCAGTCTTCCAGTACTTATCAGCTGCTGTATGTCCTGCAGGAAGAGGCTTATTGTTTTCAGCCTGGAGAGCAGGAGAGGTTTTCTATGGGGATTTGCTGCTGCTCTGCACAGTTCCTGACACGGACAGAGGTGGCAGCAGAGAGCGCTGTGTCAGACTGTAAAGAATACACCACTTCCTGCAGGACATACAGCAGCTGATAAGTACTGAATGACTGGAGATTTTTTTTTTTTAATCAGCTGCTGTATGTCCTGCAGGAAGTGGTTTATTCTTGAATGGGGAACTGGACCCTCTGTTGTTAAACCCCCAAGGGCAGAGGTAGGAAACCTTGGTTCTCCAGCTGTTGCACAACTACAACTCTCATCATGCCTGGACTACAACAGTTGGGGGGCCCTGCCCTATAGTATATGCTGTCACTATCCCAGTATGTGGTATATGCAGTGCAGAAAGCTTATACTCCCCATATTACACAGCCTTAGGTAATGGTGGCTCTCTGTCTGCCATTAGGAATAAAGCTGCCATCCCAGAGGCTTACAGGGTGGGCAGCTACAGGACTGGGCAGGGAGCTGCCACCCCTATATATATATATACACCTGGCTCTAACCTGCGCCGACCCGTCCGGCTTGTGCTCTGTATCCGGCTTCAACACGTGGGGAAGACTGCTTGTCTCCAGCCCTGAGAACTACAGCAGCCGGTGAGGGTCAAAATTCTCCAGCATTAGCAGCAGCGCGGCGTGACCGGAGTGAGATTTCCTCTATGGTCTTCACGGAACTGCTTGTCACAATGTAAGAGCTCCCCCTGCTGGTCCGTCTACTGTAGTGCGCCTCTCATGCCCCAGACTAAACAGTAGTTAAAACATTTACACATTTTATTGATGTTTTTTTGTTATATTGAGAATACATAAAGTTTGAAGTAAATATTTCTCCTCCCTTTAGAGGTCTGAAAGCTATGTATAGTCTATGGGGGAAATGTAAAGGTGCAACCAACCCCATCTCTGCTTTCATTTCTTATATTGCTCTGGTACAATGAAAGGGAAACTGACAGGATGGATATGCAGGGGTCTGAGCTGCCATAGTGTTATGTGAACATCCGACATGGCTGAACCTGGACAATTTTCGGATGTTCGCACAACGCTACTTGAGTACCTTTATCTTGGTTGTTTTTATATTAAATGGGCTATCCAGCTTTAGAAAAATATGGCCACTTTCTTCCAGAAACAGCACCCCTCTCGTCTCCAGTTTTCCATTGACGTACATGGAGTCGTGTTGTTTCGGGAAGAAAGAGGCCATGTTTTACTCACACTGCATAACCCCTTTCAATTCCCAGTGACAGTGTCACAGAGGCGGGTCTGTGACACCATTTGCGCCTACCCTGCTCTTGGACCAGAGCTCCATCATTATGGGGCTCCCACCTTCGGCTGGCTTAGTTTCGGCTATGTTGAAATCACACTAAGATGCAAATCCAAGAGTGGGGCAGGCGCAAATGGTGGCACAGACCGGCCTCTGGGTCACTGTCACCAGGAATTAAAGATTTGTTTGTTTTTTTTTACAAACATGTCAGATCAGACAACCAAGATAACGTTAACTATGGAATGCTTGCTTAGGTGACTAGGAACTGGCAGAACTGGTACAGTCTTGCCTTGTATTACGAGCATAATTCGTTCCGGGGCCGTGCTTGTAATCCAAATCCACTCTTAAACCAAAGCAAGGTTTCCCATAAGATATCACTGATATGCAGACAATTAGTTCCACACCCCAAAATAATGATTTATTATTCTGAATAACATGTAAAACAGATGAAACAAACATTCAGAAAATGCTGGATATGTCATATTATAAGTTACTGTACAGTAATGGAGAGGATGGGGAACACAAGGGCTGACAGAGACTGCAGGGAGCATGAAGGAATGAGCAGGGCAGATGTGGGCACATACATGCAGCACTCTCTGTCCAGGGAGAGAGGGGTTACAGCTATGAAGAGATGACCTCCACAGTGCTGTCCCTGATGTAAGCCCCAGCCTGAAGTGGATCTACTATGATTTGGAAGGTGAGGGAGACTTCCTGGGTCAGAGTACAGGGCTGTAGACCCCGCTATGCAGACCATGCCCCTCCCCCACTCCCCTCCAACCCAGTACAGGGAGCCGTTAAACCAAGTCACAATTTTGAAAAACTGAGAGCTCTTAAATCAAGGTACCACTGTATATACATATATGCTGTCAGTTTCCCTTTAAAGGGGGTTATTTAGTTTTTTATATATTGACACCCTGTTTTGCTTATATCTCCACACTCCCCAGTGTTCCAGTGCTGTCCCTCCCGTGTCCCCAAACTTCTCTGGAGAGTGACAGCCTGCTCGGCCAATCACTGGCTAAGACGGAACAGCGTCCCAGCCAGTGATTGGCTGAGCAGGCTGTTATTCTCGAGACGGGTGTGTCTCGGAAGTAGCAGAGCTGCAGTCATTGTGGGATACGGGAGAGGCCACATCGGGACACCGGGGGAACGTGGAGAGGTTAGCATAATATGTTTACCAAGAGTGCAGCAATATATACCATTTTTCAACGCTGGATAACCCTTTAAAGCTGAACTGTCCATGGTTTCTATGGAATCTTACTACAAGACAGCCTGATAAATCTCTATTTGCGTTGGACTTTCACATTACTTCACTGGGTAAAGCTGGGTCTTTGGGGTAAGCCAGGGCCGCTTTAACCAGAGGGCACATGGTGCACGTGCACCGGGCCCACTGGTTAAAGGGGCCCCCCCGAGCAGGCCGGCTGTTGCTATGTGCGACCAGTGCAGTGGCACAGGGTTTCGGCCACCAGCCTGTCAGGGGGGAGCACCATGGATGGGTAATCTACTTACCCCTCCATGGCGCCCCCTGCAGGGCCCCCCCATCCGCCGCTGCCCCTGCCCGTCCGCTGCGGCGCTTCAGCAGCAGCGATACTGACAGAGAGAGAGCCATTGGCTCCCTCCCTGTCAGTCACTCTTGTGGTCGCACTTCCTGCGATCACAAGAGGCCGCACTCTCCCTCTAGCGCCCGACGTCACTGGAGCGTCGGCCCGAGGGTAAGGGGAGTGCAGCCTCTTGTGACCGCAGGAAGTGCGGCCACAAGAGGCAAGAGAAGAGGAACGCGTGGACCTAGGTGAGTAACAGTGTTTGTTTTTTTTCAATGTTATATGGGAGGGGGAGCACAGGGGAGCTATATACTATGGGGGAACACAGGGGAGCTATATACTATGGGGGAGCACAGGGGGCTATATACTATGGGGGAGCACAGGGGGCTATATACTATGGGGGAGCACAGGGGAGCTATATACTATGGGGGAGCACAGGGGAGCTATATACTACTGGGGAGCACAGGGGGCTATATACTATGGGGGAGCACAGGGGAGCTATATACTATGGGGGAGCACAGAGGGTATATACTATCGGGGAGCACAGGGGAGCTATATACTATGGGGGAGCACAGGGGAGCTATATACTATGGGGGAGCACAGGGGAGCTATATACTACTGGGGAGCACAGGGGGCTATATACTATGGGGGAGCACAGGGGGCTATATACTATGGGGGAGCACAGGGGAGCTATATACTATGGGGGAGAGCACAGGGGGGCTATATACTATTGGGGAGAGCACAGGGGGGGCTATATACTATTGGGGGGCGAGCACAGCGGGGCTATATAATATTGTGGGAGAGCACAGGGGGGCTATATACTATTGTGGGAGAGCACAGGGGGGCTATATACTATTGTTGGAGAGCACAGGGGGGCTATATACTATTGTGGGAGAGCATAGGGGGGCTATATACTATTGTGGGAGAGCACAGGGGGGCTATATACTATTGTGGGAGAGCACAGGGGGGCTATATACTACTGGGGAGAGTGCACAGGGGGGCTATATACTAATGGGGGAGCACACAGGAGGGCTGTATATAACTGGAGGAGCACATGAGGGTCTATATACTACAGGGACACCTTAAAACTATGGAGGCACAGAGGGGTGTAACTACTGTATAGGGGTACAAGGGACCTAACTACTGTATGTGTTGGAGCCTAAAATATTTGTCTGGCAGATTCTGGAGAGAAGATTCACAGCCAGGAGAAGACTTCAAGGTGGCCCAGGCTGGATAGAGACAAAAAGAAAAGGTGACAGACTCTGATCGGAGAAGACGCCCCCGGTGAGTCACTGGATGTAACTGCACTCTGTTATAGGGTTGTAGTGTTAGGGGTCATGGTGTGGCGGTATTATGTAATGGTATCATTGGTGATATCTTTCTGTTTTGTTTAGTGCAGTTTTTATGTAATATGTAATCACTGTATGGTGGAAATAGTGTTATAAGGTAACTACTGTATGTATTGGGGCTCTTGATACAGTGTGGGGGCAAATTCAGTACATTATACAATGTGCTGAAAGGGAAGGGGGGGCCCACTCTTGAGGGCTGTGCACTGGGCCCACCAATGTATTAAAACGGCCCTGGGGTAAGCATGCTCAAAAAGTGTGTGCGTACATTTCACAGGTTTTCATCTGGATCTTGTTTTAGCTGTGGGCAAAACTCAGGGTACATAACCTAGATGTTTTAAACCTGCTGTGGTAGAATAATTAGGCGGCAGTGCTCGGCTGAGCGCTGTGTCCATTCATTTCTATTTGGCACCATTCAGTTTGGAGAGCAGTGTATAGATATTCAGAGGAAGTCAACAGAAACAATAGAAAATCCACACTCCACTCGTCCCCTATCAGTAAGTGATTGCAACAGGTCCGACCTCCGTGCCCCTAGCAATCTCCATATTGGCCTCTGGCTCCTTTGTTTTCAATGGCGACACAGGTTGGCACATCTGTTTATTCTCTGTGAAGCTTCCGGAGAGAGAGTCAAGTACAGCACTCGAACATTGATTTAAAAAAAAAAAAAAGTGCAGCACTCGGCTCTTTCCGGCGGCTCCATAGAGAATGAATAGAGCCGCAGGTCACATGCCGCACTCCAGCAAAGGAGCCAGTGGTGATCTGGAGGGGGGCACAGAGGTAAGACTAGTTTACAAGTAGGTTTTAATCAGCAAATCCCTTTAATAAAAAAAGAGTGGCCCAAGGACATATGCCCCTTGTAATGTTCCCCTATAAGATGTTAGGGCTGCAGCCACATGATAATCGCAGTTGTGGACTACAGATGAAGGCAGGGCCCACCTAGAGAACCAGGACTCATGTTCCGGGTCCCTGGGCGAGCACAGATTTCAACTGTATGTGTGCTTTAAAGGGGTAGTCCGGTATCCGCTATCAGGTATATAAATAAAACTACCGCCCCAAAATATATAACTTACTAATATAGTGTTATCACTAATAGTATTGGCTTTAGCGTGGTTTCATATGATTTACCCCTGACAGGAAGTTGAAAATAGAAGGACTACAAAATAAGTATTGTCTACAGCTTCCCGGTTCCTACTTCTCTTCTTCATAGACAACAGTTCATCCTCTGCATTTTGTCTTTGAGACCCCTCACCCCCTGAGTGATGTCACTATCTCTAACCAGACCCTACAGCCAAAATCACCATCTCCTTGTCATATATAGTACACAGAAACATATACATTGGGACAGTTTCAGCATGTTGCCTTGTGTTGAGTAATGCTAAAGAAAAAGCAGACAGGGAGTGAATGCAGCAAATGCTCCAACATAATTGAGCAGCATGTTTTTTTTTTTTTTTTTTAACTGATGTTGGAGTACCTCTTTAAGATGCACACGGAAAGCTGGGAGATGTGGAGAGCTGAGAGGAGCAGTTGGGGAGCAGTGTGATGAGGGTCAGAGGGGACCTAATACAAAATGAGAAAAAGGAGCCTAACTACTATATGAGGACACAGATGAGGAGTAGAGAGATGGTAGGAGCCATGGGGGAGCAGTGTGACAGTTTTTTTTTTCATGAGGGCACAGAGGTGGTCTCATACTATATGGCAAGAGATAGGCCTAACTACTATATGGGGGCCTAATGTATATAGCGGTTAGAGGTGGGCCTAACTACGCCATCAAGGAATTTATTCCTAAAATCCTCTATTTTTTAATATCTAAAGAACCTGTTGCAAGACCCAATTCTTTGACTCCCAAGATACAGAGACAAAACATGATTTTAAGATTTGTTAGAGTAGAATATTAAGCCCTAAACACAGAACAAGGAGTCCACCATAGGACTATGGTGCAACAGAACCTGAAGACATAATAATGAGACATAATAATGCTGAAATATCAATAATCTGAATGCAGAAAGGGCCGTTCATTGGACCTAAAGTGCAAAGATGAGAGCAAGGAGACAGGACTGTTAGCCACATGGATCTGTCACCTGGGTGGTACATCATGAAGAACATACATCACTCAAGTCCTGTTTGTTACAGTCAATGACAGGCAAAACTTTAAAGGGGTAGTCCACCCAAAATTTTTTTCTTTCAAATCAACTGGTGACATAAAGTGCCAGAGATTTGTAATTCACTTCTATTAAAAAATCTTAAGTCTTCCAGTACTTATTAGCTGCTGTATGTCCAGCAGGAAGTAGTGTTTTCTTTCCTGTCTGACCCAGTGCTCTCTGTTGCCTCCTCTGTCCATGTCAGGAACTGTCCAAAGCAGGAGCAAATCCCCATAGAAAACCCCTCCTGCTCTCCAGACTGGAAATAATACAACTTCCTGTTGGGCATACAGCAGCTGATAAGTACTGGAAGGCTTGAGATTTTTTAATAGAAGTAAATTACAAATCTCTGTCTTTTCATGGCAGCAGTTGATTTGAAAAAAAAAATTTTTGGGTGGACTACCCCTTTAAGATGCTGAGGCAGCTTACAGGCTTCAAACTATAGGGAGCTGTACTTAAAGGGTTCCATATTTTTTAAGACTGACGGCATCAAGTAATTTAAATGATAAGCTCTTTCCTGCATCTACCAGTAGGGGGCGATCACTACATTCAGATTTATACAGCTCCCACTAGATCTGTACATTGTCACCCTAACAGCAGCAGGAGGCAGCCAGAAATATATGGATCAAGACTATGATGTGACGCACGAAATCTCGACCTCAGCATAAAAAAAGCATTTCCAACACCTATAAAAACATAAGATCCTCTTTTATGGTGGTAAATGTATTTTTTTGCATGCTTCTATGTGGTAGATAATGGTACATGGCAAATTTGCTGCACTTTTCTATCCAGCAAAAAAGAAAAACAGCACCCTTACTGTATACTGTCTACCTAGAGGCCAAAAGGTACCTCTTTGTAAGCCATATTGAACTTCCAGTAAAAGGTCCAAGGGTCTATTTAGGGAGATTTTTTGTGGTTAATACATAGATTTATAAATTATATTAATAACTTCATCAAAATAAATGTATACTTTTTCCTTTATCCATGATACAACTTCCATTCAGTCGCAGCAGTAGGGCGACATGGGCACGTACTGTTAGGTACCAGTTAGGTACTGCAGGGCTGCCTATGCCAATTCCTGCTCTACTCAAGGGCCACAGGGTTACTGATACAGAGCAGGCTGTCTACCCCCCTGTATATCCTTACAGCAAGCAGTGATAGCAGAAAGTACACTTTAGCTTTAGAGTGTCCCTGTCCCAAAGACATGTCAGGTGGTAATGTTGGTCAGGGTTTTAGTGTTCAGACCCCACTGTCAGATAGAGCCAGGCACTTGGCTGAGCACTTCATTCCCAGTTTTACTGCAGAAGACTGTTATCTTAGACTTACAACGGAGTCTGTTTCCTAGACAGAGAAGGCAGTGAGCCAGGGAATAAAGCACTCAGCCCTGCATTTCTCTTAGCAATCGGTGGGGGTCTAAGCATCCAGACCCCAACTAATGAAAACTATTAACATGTCTCTAGGACACACCAAAAAGTGACAATGTCCATATAAAAGATATGCAGAGCATTACCAGGACTGCTTAGCTGTACCTAAAGTCGGGATGTTCTTCATAGGGGCCGGTATACAATAGCAACATTTATTAGATTAAATGGTTTATTACTAGAGATGAGCGAACCTGGAGCATGCTTGAGTCCATCCGAACCCGAACTTTCGGCATTGATTAGCGGTGGCTGCTGAACTTGGATAAAGCCCTAAGGCTATGTGGAAATCATAGATATAGTCATTGGCTGTATCCATGTTTTCCAGACAACCTTAGAGCTTTATCCAAGTTCAGCAGCCCCCGCTAATCAAATGCTGATTGTTCGGGTTCGGATCGACTCGAACCCGGTTCGCTCATCTCTATTACATATAGGACAGAGATGACGCATTCCAGGAGCTCAACTCCATGTGTCCTCATGCATCATCTCTGTACCTTATGCAATTAACCATTTACTACTAGTTTTATGAGTTTTGGTTATCTCTGGGACAGGGCTACTGACCCCCTATCTGTGCCATTCCCACGCCTCAGAGCTTCCTGTCTTTGGTTGTGAAACATAGGAATGATTTAACCTTTCATTTCTGGAGGACGGGCTTAGAGAAAGTGTTACCGTATGTGGATCCGTAGTGCTCCGTGCTTCACGGAGCACTACGTTCACACATCATTACCCCAGAGATCCGTGCCGCTGAAAACGGTCCGCATTACAACATGTCCGTTTTTTGCGGCACGGATTGCGGCCCCGTATACACGTACGGACGTGTGAACGGGGCCATAGGATAACATTGGTTTCATGTTCTGTCCGCAATTGCGGACAGAACAACGGACGTGTGAATTAGCCCTTAGGGTGTGAAGCAGCTATTGGCTGAGCTGAGGTGGTGCATTTTCCCATCTGGCAAGTTGTACATTGTGCTAGAATAAATGAAGCAACTCCGACAATTTTTTTTCATAATTCAACTGGTACCAGAAAGTTTATAAATGACTGCTATTTAAAAATCTCCAGTCTTCCAGTATTTATCAGCTGCTGTATATCCTGCAGGAAGTGGTGTATTCTTTCCAGTCTGACACAGCGCTCTCTGCTGCCACCTCTGTCCATGTCAGGAACTGTCCAGAGCAGGAGAGGTTTTCTATGGGATTTGCTACTGCTCTGGACAGTTCCTGACATGGACAGAGGCAGCAGAGAGCACTGTGTCAGACTTGACAAAAACACCACTTTCTGCAGGACATACAGCAGCAAATAAGTACTGGAAGACTGGAGATTTTAAAATAGAAGTAATTTACAAATCTGTATAACTTTCTGGTACCAGTTGATTCAAAAATAATAATTTTTCACCGTATTTCCACTTTAAAATTAAAGTTTCTGTATAGATGCAGTCATCCACAAGACCAGCGGTTTCTATCCTGTAGCTCTCCAGCTGTTTGGGGCATGTTGCCATGATCCACAGGTAGGACACCACCCGAGCTAGATGAAGTTTTAGCATTTTGTTGTTTAAAATGAAGACACAAATCAATGAGTTATCAAGATTTTATTTCTTTTTTTTTCTTTCTTTTTACATTTTCTTATTGAAGGTATACAAATAAAATAGATCAATGCAACACACAAGAAAACAAAAAAAAAATGGAACAAAATTAAAACAATCATGTCTCAAACACTATTCATTCTTTTTTTTTTTAATATATATATATATATATATATAAAAGCAGACATTCCACATCAGAATTTTCCAACCACAACCAGCATATTCCAAATAAGTTTTCATACTACAAACAGCATACTTAGTAGGGAAGCCTACGGGGAAGTCACTTCTACCTGTGCAACTAGCTAATAGATCAGAATCCCGTCCTTAGTTTAACCCTTTCACTGTCAGAACAGTGGAATAGTCAGGTTGACTCAATCCAGCAGAGTCATCTAAAAATAATTTCCAATGGTGCAACTTTGAAGTGGGGCCTATAGACAAGCGACTAGCTGTCTACCAGAAGGGCTTGCCCAATGTCCTGCACTGAATTAGCAAGGCTTTAAAAACAAAGTCTTGTAAAACATTTTCCATCCGAACACTTGCACATCATACAGAAGCACATAGAACATTTACCTTCAATTATATGTAGATAATAGGCTTGCCTGTCTATTATGGATGTAATACTCTGGTGAACTATGGTACTACACGAGTTAAAAGGGCACTTTTCATTGTGAAAAAGCTGAGATTTTTATTTATTTTTTCTTAAAATATTTTTACTTTACCTTTTTATGAACTTTTTTTGTATTTTTTTTGTCTAGCACACAATAAATACCAAGTTTTTGAATAAATGCTACATACAACGTAAAAATGTGATAAAAATGCAACCCAGCTAATGGCAAAATAAAAACACAAGTTACATCATCAACCCTTGTGGCCGGAGGCCTAACACTACCTAAAACAGGAAAACGGGATGTGTTCCTAGGTCTCGTTCAGGTCTCAAGGCGCTTAACGTCTATTGACTAAAAAGCATTAAATAAAATTTCAAGTATTGGGAAGTAGAGTTGTAGAAGCAGTGGTGCACATCGTCTTGAGGGGATATTTCGACAACCAGGTCTCAGTGGATTTTCTACCCCCCGACGCTGGGGCTCTGCTAGTCTCCGGAGCCTGATACTAAGGTAACACCATAAATACTATTCGACCTGTGGTTATAGTTACCAGACAGGTCTATGGACAATACAAATTGATGTTACCTCCATTGTGTACTCTCTGAACAAGACCAACTGCTTCAAAAGACCTGTAAACCATAAGCTGCTGAGTAATACTTCCGGATCTAAGCAGAGTCCTTAATTCATAACAGGAGCTCCGATCAGATCTCATGTTGGTCACTGTCCATCCGGTTCCCAGCGGTTATCCATTAGCTCACTACTCAATGCGATTTTGCATTTGTGATTGTTATGGTGGCCATGTGCTGCATCTTGCAAGTCCGAGATTGAGCCCTCGATACAAATTGATTGTACGCATTCGGTGGATAGGAGTTTTGAAGTGGCAATATCCCAGAGTTGACAGCAAAGGCCTTGTTGAAAATCCGTCTCGTATAGGCATCATATATAAGTCTATAAGTCCACAGTCAGACACAAATGTGGTAGTTCCAACCTGTGTTATGAAATCTAAGCGTGAAGAAGAGCAGCAAGCCTTAAAGGGAACCTGTCGCTAAGACAATGCTATATAATCTATCGCCATCATGTTATAGAGCAGAACGAACCGAGCAGATTGATATATAACTTTGCAGGAAAAGATTCAGTATAACTTGATTGAAATCCCTGATCATTCTGTATTAAGAAGTCAAGTAGGCGGGGTCACTCAACTGACTGGACTCCAGTGAATAAATTACAAGTTATACTGAATCTTTTCCCATAAAGATATATATCAATCTGCTCAGCTCCTCCTGCTCTATAACATGATGTCGATAGCTAAGGTAGCATTTTTATGGTGACGGGTTCCCTTTAAGTGACTACTTCTATTCTGCACGAGTGGATCAAACAATAACAAAACGGCTGATAGGAAGACAAAAGCAACAAACATCTGATAGTCGCTTCTTACTGCAATTTACAGTTCTTGTAAAATCTACATTATATACATATATATATTTTTATATACACTAAAGTATTTACACTGGTAGTGTAGTACAAAAGGAAAGAAGACTAGAGAAGTAACCTTGGTTTATGATATCCTGGCCTGTAGCCTTCTGTGCCAGCTCTGAGCATCCGTCCCCCTCGAAATTTAACATGTTCTTTGTACATTTTTTTGGTTGACATTCTCAAATCTTCATTAAAAGTGAATAAAGTGCAAGAAAAAAAAATCTATTTATAAAACAGAACATGCAGGGAAATGGTAGGATTCAACACTGCACCACGTCACGCTGTCCTGTCCCCGGAAACCATCGTATTTGCTACATGAGGATGCTTCTTCGTCATATCAGAAGTTTATGATCCACACGAGTCACTAAACTCCCAGGGAAAGTTTTAGTGAACTTGTCTAGACGGAGGTTTCCAAAGTCGATCAAGCTTACGGAAAAGAAACATAAAAGAGACACACCCTGGGTAACTAGATCATTCTTAATCCTTAGATTAGTCCTTTAGCCTGTGGCTGGTACGCTGTGTAAAGTCTATGGGAAAAAAAGAATTCTGTGCAAACATTACATCCAAGCCCTCTGAGCCTTGGCAAGTACAATACAGTAATGACTCCGCTTTCCTTGTTGATGGTGTTGAGATTTTCCCGTCATTCATAAACTATAGTATTCAGATGTAAATAAGAGCGAGGATCCGACCAACGGTACAGACCTCACTTGCTTGGAACTTGTGCAAAATGAAATCTTAATAGGAGATCTGCAGAAAATGTAATGGCGGGCTTGTGCAAAGATAGTCTCCTCTGACCCTGACCTCTAGGTGTACTAAGGAGCCAATGACATTGCAGCTTTCTAGTCCACATCCTGGGGTTCTATAAAGTGGAATAGTGTCATCAGCCTTGGTTGTACCACTAGAGAGGTCATGACTCCATTTTGGCTAGGATGGACTATCTTAGTGCAGGCAGTATGTGTTAGAGCTGGGCACTTTCTTCAGGTTGCTTTGCATCTTCTTTAAAAAGATTTTCCAGTTTTAGAAAAAGCACAGCGACTTTCTTGCAAGAAACAGCGCCACCCCTGTCCTCAGGTTGCGTATGGTATTGCAATTCGGCTCTATTCACTTCACATGGAACCAAGCTGCAAAATCACATGGAGGAAAGCAGAAGTGTTTTTCTAAGCCTGGATAACCCCTTTAAGTAGTCCTGTTACTACAGCACAAACACATTCCATGCAGTGTTCTCCAGATGTTCTTCACCAATGTCACATTAATGTGCAGGAAAATGTAGTTGGAGGGAATTGGGGGAGTCCCCATAAGATAGCTAGAGAATTGATGATTTATAGCTGGAAATGTGAAGCCTGCCATAGACTTGAAATTGTATAGGGTGCTGGCAAGGCTTTTCTTCCAAAGTTAGAGGAAATGTAACAGGAAGACGTCTGGGACATGGGCTCATGCACAGATGCTGCCTTGAAGTGCAAACAGTCGTCGCTCTATACAAAGTTTACCTAGAAGAAAGAACACAGACACTTATTTATTTGGATCGGGAGTTTTTATTAAAGTTTTTACATTTTAAGGCTTTCTCCCCGCACAGTATTTTGCTCAGTATTTTGCAGGAGATGACTGAAAACACAGAAAGGCTATGTTCACATACTGTTGAAATTTAGTGGATGGCCGCCATTTAATGGCAAATAACAGCTGTTATTTCAAAGCATGGCTGTTGTTTTAGAAGAACAGTAATTATTTGCTGTTAAATGGCGGCCATCCACTCAGCAGTGTGTGAACATAGCCTTTCTGTGTTTTCAATCCACTCCTGGTTTTGGTTGCAAAATACTGACCAAAAATACTGTGTAGGAACATAGCCTTACAGGGCCGATTTGGCCGATCTGCTATATCAGCGCTAGCTTACAGAGCCTATTAGATGACTTGATTATCGCTAGAGATGTCCGTGCAGCCCTTACTTTAAAGGTGTAAAATAATAAAGATTTACTTACCTGTCCACACTTCCGCTTTATCCTTCTTCCTTGTCTCTGCATCCCCGCTAACCACAGTCGCTGCTGACACTTCTAATCCCATCTCTGCAGTGACAGGCTGCTCAGCCAATCATTGGCTGAGATGGGGCAGGGTTGCGGCTTGTGATTGGCTGAGTGGCCTGTCACTGCAGAGACAGGATCAGAAGAGTCAGCGACAACTGCGCTGAGCTGGGATGCAGAGACAAGGAAGGATGACATAGGAGAAGTGCAGACAGGTAAGTACATCTTTATTATTTTCTAGAACCAATCAGCCATCAAGACTATGATCTGCTGATGATTAGCTCCTTGAATGATTGTTGTCTTTATTACACGGGCCGATATCTGCCCGACCCAGCACATAATTCCCCCATGTAATAAGGCCCTTACAGACATGCTGTACTTAGTAAACCCTTGTCAGATGTTTATAAGAACGAATACAAGAATAGGATAGCTGGCAATAGAAAACTTTCATCCCATTGCCATATAAATGGGAATATTTGGTTTACATGGTGGCTCTACATGACATCTCTATTTTAGTCTCTCTATCTCCCATAGTACACTACAACATAGCTCAAGAACAGCAAAAAAAAAAAAAAAAAAAATCTGATTTGTAAGCACCCAGACATCTGCCCCTTACCAGTCTCCTGCCAGGCTGTGTGAACGTTACGCACTAGGCTCTTCTTTGCCCATGTAAGTGACAGCTAACATTCCATACCAGGCATATTAATGTGGACTTACATTTGCTGATGTTCTCTATATCTGACTGGTCGGTCATGAAGTTCAGCAATCCATCCATCAAGAGCAGAGCCTTGTGATATCTCTGCACACAGTCTTCTCGATGGTGAAACATTTCATCCAGAGCTGCAGACTGGACCTGTAACAACATGTAAGTATCATCATGTAGCTAGAAATAGATTCTCCAACAAGGACATTAAGTAGATGGGAACACAAAGCGGAAACTAAAAATCTATCATGTTTTTGATGCAATGTTGTGGCAACTTTTCCGGAAAGCTTGGTCATAGATGAGAGTTCTCCTGGGAGTGTTTTTTTGTGAAATAATGTACTTTTGGCCAATATACTTTTGCACTTTCTAACCTCGAATTTTCTGCGATAATTTTATATATGGGGATTGTATGTGTGTATTATTATATATATATATATTACACACACACACACACACTACCGTTCAAAAGTTTGGGGTCACCCAAACAATTTTGTGTTTTCCATGAAAAGTCACACTTCTTCACTACCATACGTTGTGAAATTAATAGAAAATAAAGTCAAGACATTGACAGGGTTAGAAATAATGATTTGTATTTGAAATAACATTGTTTTTACAGCATTCCAGCATTGCACACCTTTGGCATTCTAGCTATTAATCTGTTGAGGTAAGCTGGAGAAATTGCCCCCCACGCTTCTAGAAGCAGCTCCCACAAGTTGGGTTGGTTGGATGGGCACTTCTGGCGTACCATACGGTCCAGCTGCTCCCACAACAGCTCAATGGGGTTCAGATCTGGTGACTGCGCTGGCCACTCCATTACCTATGATAGAATACCAGCTGCTGCTTCTGCTGTAAATAGTTCTTGCACAATTTGGAGGTGTGTTTAGGGTCATTGTCCTGTTGTAGGATGAAATTGGCTCCAATCAAGCGCTGCCCACTGGGTATGGCATGGCGGTGCAGAGTGATAGCCTTCCTTATTCAGAATCCCTTTTACCCTGTACAAATCTCCCACCTTACCAGCACCAACCCCAGACCATCACATGACCTCCACCATGCTTAACAGATGGCGTCAGGCATTCTTCCAGCATCTTTTCATTTGTTCTGCGTCTCACAAACGTTCTTCTTTGTGATCTAAACACCTCAAACTTGGATTCATCCGTCTACAACTCTTTTTTCCAGTCTTCCTCTGTCCAATGTCTGTGTTCTTTTGCCCATCTTAATCTTTTTCTTTTATTGGCCAGTCTCAGATATGGCTTTTTCTTTGCCACTCTGCCCTGAAGCTCAAAATCCCGCAGCCGCCTCTTCACTGTAGATGGTGACACTGGTGTTTTGCGGGTACTATTTAATGAAGATGCCAGTTGGGGACCTGTGAGGCGTCTGTTTCTCAAACTAGAGACTCTAATGTGCTTATCTTCTTGCTTAGTTGTACAACGCGACCTCCCACTTCTTTTTCTACTCTGGTTAGAGCCTGTTTGTGCTGTCCTCTGAAGGGAGTAGTACACACCGTTGTAGGAAATCTTCAATTTCTTAGCAATTTCTCGCATGGAATAGCCTTCATTTCTAAGAACAAGAATAGACTGTCGAGTTTCAGATGAAAGTTCTCTTTTTCTGGCCATTTTGAGCGTTTAATTGACCCCACAAATGTGATGCTCCAGAAACACAATCTACTCAAAGGAAGGTCAGTTTTGTAGCTTCTGTAACGAGCTAGACTGTTTTCAGATGTGTGAACATGATTGCACAAGGGTTTTCTAATCATCAATTAGCCTTCTGAGCCAATGAGCAAACACATTGTACCATTAGAACACTGGAGTGATAGCTGCTGGAAATGGGCCTCTATACACCTATGTAGATATTGCACCAAAAACCAGACATTTGCAGCTAGAATAGTCATTTACCACATTAGCAATGTATAGAGTCTATTTGTTTAAAGTTAGAACTAGTTTAAAGCTATCTTCATTGAAAAGTACAGTTCTTTTCCTTCAAAAATAAGGACATTTCAATGTGACCCCAAACTTTTGAACGGTAGTGTATATATTTATTTTTATTTGTTTTTACATTTTCACTTTACTATTTTATTGCCCCACCATGGGGACTCCACTATCTGATTTCCTGATGACAGACATAATACGTTGCAGTTAGAGATGAGAGAACCGGGTCCGGGTTCCGGTTCGAGTCGATCCGAACGTTCGGTATTTGATTAGCTGGGGCTGCTGAACTTGGATAAAGCTCTAAGGTTGTCTGTAAAACATGGATACAGCCAATGACTATATCCACGATTTCCACATAGCCATAGGGCTTTATCCAAATTCAGCAGCCACCGCTAATTAAATGCCGAAAGTTTGGGTTCGGATTGACTCGAGCACGCTCCAGGTTCGCTCATCTCTAGTTGCAGTGCTGGTCTGCACTGCATTGCGTTGTGCCTGTCATGGTCATAGCTGATCAGACTCAGCTTCTGTACCTATAACACTGGAGGCCTCATGGGGGCTATGGGTCTTGCTTTGCACAGCCCCGATGGTAAACAGAAGGAGAATTCTCCCTCTGTTCTTCCCTAAGGCACTGATCGCAGCATCTATAGGGTTAACTGCTGGAATCCGAGTGCGGTTGGGGGCCTAGCAGTTGTGGCGGGTGCTCGGCTACCACTGACAGCGTGCCCCGCTGAGGATGAAACAGCTTTCGCACCCGTTACATCCGTGGATGTAACTGTACGTCCATGAGCAGGAATGCACTGCAAAAATGCACGTATGGTTATGTCTTCGGTCCTGAACGGGTACTGAATATGTTACTTTAGGGTGCGTTCACACCTACAGGATCTGCAGCAGATCTGCAGCAGATCTGCAGCAGATTTGATGGTTCAGATTTGATGCTGTGTTCAGTTATTTAAATGAAATCTGCTGCAGATCTGCAGCAGAAAATCAGCTGCAGATCCTGTAGGTGTGAACGCACCATTAAGCAGTATATAGTTGTAAAGGGTTGTTGGTTCATCTGCACCAAGCAACGACTAGGCAGCTGCAGAAGAATGATGTGATTTCATGCATTAGTGAGATGATTCAAGACTGAATGGAGGGCAGACGTCTACCGCCACTCACCATCTGGACAGTATAGCTGAAGATCAGCTTTTCTGCTGTGATGCTGTTGATCCGGTCCATAAGCTTCTGTTTGTCCGCAAAAAACCTTTGAAGCCGCATGTTCAGGCAATGGCAGGAAGACACACAAGATTTGTACAGATCATTCAGCTTCTTCACCACTAAGGAACCAAAAAGAAAATATAAAAGTCAAATGCGTTCTAAGGTATCTGTTATTTCCTTTGTGCCAGGGAAAGTAATACAATATAGCAGAATGCTTCTTTCTTAAAGGGGTACACTGGAGGAAAGAATAGAATTACTTCTATTAAAAAAAAATCTCCAGTCTTCCAGTACTTATTGGCTGCTGTATGTCCTGCAGGAAGTGGTGTATTCTTTCCAGTCTGACACACTGCTCTCTTCTGCCACCTCTGTCAGGAACTGTCCAGATCAGGAGGGATTTTCTATGGGGATTCGCTACTGCTCTGGACAGTTCCTATCAGGGACAGAGGTGGCAGCAGAGAGACTGGAAGGAATACACCACTTCCTGCAGGACATACAGCAGCTGATAAGTACTAAAAGACTTGAGATTTTTTGACCAAAGTAAATTACAAATCTGTACAACTTTCTTAAAGGACAAGTGCCATGAAAAACCTTTTCCCAGTAATTGAAGCACATTACAAAGTTATATAACTCTGTAATATGCTTCAATCATCTATCTGCCTCCCTTCCCTGTCTTTTTCCCCCCTCCACCCCCCACCAGGAAGTGTCCTAACTCACACAGACTGTCGTCACCGTCACCAGGCAGCTCCTTCTTGTGAGGATGAGTCATCAGCAGGAGGGCTGCTCTAGGTCCTGTTACAGCAGCCCCCCCTCCCCAGTCCAAGTGATGGCTTGCAGTTGTTCAGCCAATGGGAGCTGAGCAAGCTGAGTCACCTGACAAGGCAGGGGAGGGGGGAGGCTGGTGTAACAGGAAAAGGAGCTGAGAGAAGAGCTTGGTGATGGTGACGACAGTAATCAGGTCTGTGTGAGTTAGGACACTTCCTGGTGGGGGTGGAGGGGGGAAAAGACAGGGAAGGGAGGCAGATAGGTGATTGAAGCATATTACACAGTTATATAACGTTGTAATGTGCTTCAATTACTGGGAAAACGTTTTTCATGGCACTTGTCCTTTAAACCAGTTTACTTAATTGTGTTTTTTCTCCTCAGGCGTACCCCTTTAATATTTATAAAGAGCCTTCTGCTGAAGCTGGTCATAGACCTTCAGGATCTGTCAGTATTCCATTGTCTACGGAAAGGAACACATTATTAAGTGACATCAGGGGGAAAAAGGATCCGACTGGTTGAATTTTACCACTTTAAGTCCTTGTCACTCAAATAAGCGATGGAATATCTGACAGCTGGCAGCTGCTTATCCCCCAATAATATATTGAAAAAGTGGGAGAATTAGGAAGAATTAGCTGTTGCAGTTTATCTCATGTCTATGGACAGGTTCAGACAGCGCTGTACTTCACGTATAGATGATAAAGCATCACCTACCTTGTTTAACTGTAGAGGATAGACACAGTTTCCCATTCTTCACCTGCTCCATGGCGGTCTGCAGCCCATTGGAGAGAAGTTCTGCTGCTTTGAGATAGAGGACCAGCTGTTCTGCATAACTAATAGAAAGTACAGGGAAAATTAGTTTGCCGATATATTGATTTCCATATATTTCACACTCTTCATCGCTCTACCTTCCTCCTGATATAACTTCCTTAAATGAGAACCATCATCGTACACGATATAATGACACACTGAAGTGAGACCCACAGTTCACAGGATACAGAAGAAAACACCACGGTCTCAACAATAACAACCCAGTAAATCTAGTATGAAGATATTCACATGACTGAACTGTGATTTGTATCTACCAGACGTCACACCAAGTAAATATTTTCATAGGATGGAGGATACATTCATACATAGCAACATATCTTAAAGTGTCTCTGTTATGGGATAAGGCCACCTTAAAATAAAGATGTCTATAAAATATCCATACAGGGTAAACTACTGAAGATTAAAGGAGTATTCTGCTCAAAACGATTATTGTATTAATCAATAGTATGCAGCAATGTTAAAGATGTGTAATGTGATGTAATAACGGCCTTAGCACTGTTAGGGTCCTATTCCACGGGCCGATGGGGGCTCAATCAATAATGTAAACGAGCGCCGATTTGCTAGATCGGCGCTGGTTTACTGGGCCTATTACACGGCCCAATAATCGTTTAGCGAGGGCTGCAGGGACATCGTTACCGATGTCCTTGCAGCCCTTGTTTAAACACAATACTTTACCTTAGCATGTTGCAGGTCTTCTCCTGTGCTTCTTCCTCCTCCCGGTCCTGCGCGCAGGTCCTGGACAGTGATTGGCTGAGCGGTCTGTCACCTCAGACAGTCCGCACCGAAGCTGCTGCTGTGCGCAGGACCGTGAGGAAGAAGGAACGCAGGAGAAGACCTGCAACATGCTTAGGTAAAGCACGGTGCTTGTAAAATTGTCGACATTTCCATCGGCTGATCGTTGTCTCTATTCCACAGAGCGATAATCGGCCAAATTGGGCTGATTCGGCCGATTATTGCTTCGTGGAATAGGGCCCTTACTGTGTATCCGACTCCCCCCTCCAGATAGGAAAAAGCGGCTGCAGGGCTCTTATTCTGTCTCAGACCTTCCTCTGTCCCCCCTCCCATCTGAGACGTGGATCACGTGTCCTACGTCTCTGCTGCGGGCCGAGTTGTAAGTGCTAACTGGGTCCACGGACCAATCCAGAGCACTGATTTCAGTGGTGGGCTGTGTTACTGCTACTAACCAGGCCCAGTGCAGAGGTGGAGGACAGCTGATCCATTTCTCCAGTGGGAGTGGGAACAGAGGAATGAGCGCTTTTACCTGATCTCAGGGTTGTAGGCCCAGTGCCGGTCAGGAGCTGTGCCCCAGCTGCCCGCAAAGGACCCATGTATCTCTCCCCCAGCTTACATCTCCTGCCAGCTTACATCAACCCCAGTTGACATCTTCTGCCAGCGTATAACAGGAGTTTCTCTCCAAGCCCTTCATCTGGCAATGGCTGCTGCTCATACACAGCATCCTCAAACAGAGCAGTTTGATTTTTATAAGCTTCCCCAGAATTGTACATTGGGCATAATGACATAATAATCTATGAATGGTTTATTTCCCTTCACGTGTAGACAAGTCACCTATTGACATCTCATCTAAGAGGCCGACTCACCTCCATTCCCGGCTCAGGAGGCTGATCTGATCCGCCACAACGCTCTCTTGCATTTGGTACTCGGATGTCACAGAAGCACTGGTGTCCACAGAGCCCCCTTTAAGACTGGCGATTTCCATAACAGAATGGGCAAAGGCAAGCGTGAATCGCAGGCTGCGGAGTGTGTCTGTATGCTCTTGCTGGAAAGAGAAGTGGCGTATTGCATTTAGATGGTAGAATATGAAGAAATCTGAGAGAACGATAAATCAAGCTCTAAAGAGTATCCGTCACTTTGGAGTAATATTCCATTTTTCTGTGTTCATATAAATGCTGTGTGTGAGCACATTAAAGGGAATCTGTCACTAGGTTTATGCCGCCTTAAATGAGGGCAGCATAAACTAGTGATATAAATGCTGAACAGATCGGTGTATTAATTACATCATTCTGTTCAGCCGTTCTCCTAATATGCAGGAGAATAAGATTCCTGCCACACCCCTAACCCTGCCCTCCAGCTGCTGATTGACAGTTGACTGCCTATACACATCATGGATAGATAACTGCCAATCAGCGGTTGGTGGGTGGAGTTTTCTGTTTCTCATGAATATCCAGGACTACTGGGCTCATGCACATAATGGAGAGGACTACTTACTGTCCATGTTATTCAGGAGGATATCTCTGGATTAGCTGCACAGAACAATGTAAGTGATCCATCATTCTGCTCAGCTTCTCTGTTACTAGTTTATGCTACCCTGAGATAGGACACCATAAACCTACTGACAGAGTCTCTTTAATCTATATGGCTATTAGTTATACATCTGCTGGGAGTGAAGAAAGACATTCATGGCCCTAAATAGTGCAAGTTATATGGAAAGTTGATCTGAAAGATTTTGTTTTTGTTGGTGTGCCCCTTCATACCAAGTCTAAAGGAGCTGACCAGGATTATAACATCCTATGATTTACTGTATAAGCTCAGGCGGGAATAGCTACACTGCACTTTTTCCCCAAGTTCTATGTGAAAAAATTTAATCTAACCACAAGTACTTCTGATTCTGCCGATTCCCATAATAATCACTTATAAAGCAGTAGCTGCCTATGTTTATACAAGAGAAGACGTGTATGCGGCACCTGACTAAACATGACCTATTACTTATCACGCCGAATGAGCACTGTAAACGGGCAAAGCTTCTCAGACTCAGACCATGTTTCTCATGAACCTGAATGAACATGGTAATCTGCACGTGTAACTTGCCTGTGACTTGTCTACTCCTGATGTGCTTAGACCTCGAAGGGTGTGTATAGCAAACATGACTTTTAAAGGGGTACTCCATTTCTTTCAAATCAACTGGTGTCAGAAAGTGCCAGAAATTTGTAATTTGCTTCTATTAAAAAAATCTCCAGTCTTCCAGTACTTATCAGCTGCTGTATGTCCTGCAGGAAGTGGTGTATTTTTTCCAGTCTGACACAGTGCTCTCTGCTGTTACACAACTGTCCAGAGATGTAGCAACCCCCCCATAGAAAAACCTCTCTTGCTCTCCAGACTGGAAAAACTACCACTTCCTGCAGGACATACAGCAGCTGATGGGTACTGGAAGACTTGCTTTCTGTCATCTAAAGTAACCATTATCATGCTCTTACCTCCATCAGAGTCTCCTCAGGAAGCTCAGGCACTTCAAACATTACAACGCCTTCAGCATTAGCCATCCCAGTGTCAGGGAATGCGTATCTAAGGCTTGAGGGAGCTTCAAATGTTTCACCACCTGCGCCAACCACAAGATGTCTTCCAGTGTATGAGCCGGCTGAGCTCTGAGAGCTCGATGATCCAACTGAGAGGTAAAAAAAAAAGTAAAAAGAGACAATGTATGAAAGGTCCACAAGAAAATTAACGGACTGTAATATTATACGGACATTCTAGTCCAACCTACCTGAGAAGAGTCGCGTGCGTGTTGTCTGAGGAGGGGTCATCCCATCAGGGGGAGAACCCACCGTGAAAATGACCGGAGCCGGACTGACAGAGCCTTGGGCCCCACACTGCAGGTTCCCTCCATAACCGACTAAGGGAGCTACACAGGAGGCAAAGCAGATTGTGTATTTGTTATCTGACCCATAATAAATATTTTGCAGATGATAAATTCAACTCTAAAGTTACCAATAAATACACACATGATTTTCCATTCTTATTCGGCTGTCCCCCTTCTTCATACACTTAAAGGGACATTCCGCTCAAATATAACTTTTAAGGTCTGTCCACACGTACAGACTCGCAGCGTAAATCTTGCTGCGAGTCTGGCAGGTCCTAGCAGTTCCCTGTCACTACATACTCGCAGCTGTTTGAAAGACTCCTGCGAGTATGTAATTCTGCGCCCCCTTTAATATGTTGCTGCCCATGTTGAGACTAACAATGGCTTCCATACTTATTATCTATTCAGTCTCCTTCCACCAGTTCTGAGCTGCTGCTTTCTGCTGAAGACACAAAAATCTGTCTGTGAGCTTTTCTCTCTGTCTCCCCCTTTTCTCCCTCCCTGATGTAAACAAGTCCCTCTGTACTTTAGCAACAAGCAGTGTGCAACCTGCAGTGTGAACAGAGTCATAGATGTGCGCCCAATTTTTCCTTTTTTTCTGTTGAATGTGGTGGGTGTGGCTACCTCCTGTTGGCTTGCACTCCACCCATGTCCCAAGGCTGCTATATAAAGAGATCATTTGGCTTCCTATCTGCCCAGTTGTAGGCTTATTCAGCCCAGTAGAGGCCATTGCTAGTGTGAAAATGCTGGAGTAGGGTCCATGTCTCGAGGACGCCTTAACGTGGCGACATTGTACACTCTGTTTAATCAAATAGTTTGCTAAGATCCTCACTTTTTAATATGTACAGAGCAGGTGTTTACCGTGTGTACGCTGGGAGGAGTATATACGGTAAGCCCTTGCACCTGTGGGTTGCTGCTGCACCTTCTGTTTGTTTGGTCTGCATTACAAAGTTGCAGATAGGGACTTGTTTACATCACCTACCCCATTCACTGTGTAGTGCAGGTCATCAACATGTTTAAAATGTGGTGAACTCACCTGTAATCTCCATTGGTTTCTCAGCGTTGAGGCTATCTGTACTGCCAACGTCAGGAGCTTGTGTCCCAAATGCTGCTTTCAGCAGGAGATCAGTGAGTCTGCCAGTGCTGAGAGACCTGCAGTGATCCAGACACAAATACACTGATTATAACCAGGGAAATATCGTCTCTATGCCTTTGCAGATATGAAAACTCATCTTCATTTGGGATTTCACACACTGTAAATCCCTCTAAATATCCGAGAAACTCCAGCAAAAATTTTCTTTTTTTCCTTTCAAATAAACTGGTGTCAGAAAGTTGTATAGATTTGTAATTTACGTCTATTTAAAAAAAACTCCTGTCTCCAGTGGTCATCAGCTGCTGTATGTCCTGCAGGAAGTAGTGTATTAATTCCAGTCTGACATAGTGCTCTCTGCTGCCACCTCTGTTCATGACAGGAACTGTCCAGAGCAGGAGAGGTTTTCTATAGGGATTAGCTGCTGCTCTGGACAGTTCCTGACATGGACAGAGGTGGCAGCAGACAGCACTGTGTCAGACTGGAAAGAATACACCAGTTCCTGCAGGACATACACCAGCTGATAAGTACTGGAAGACTTGAGATTTTTAAATAGAAGTAAATTACAAATCTGTATAACTTTCTGACAGCAGTTGATTTGAAA